>NC_064450.1:10045077-10345077 GCF_023343835.1 Lagopus muta | reverse complement strand
AAGCTAGTTATTCTGCTGGGGGCAGGGGTCAGATCACTGCTCTGGGCATCTTCTGCTCAGCCCTGAGGAGACACTGCCGTGAGGGGTACCTGTGCCTCCCTTGCTTGCAGCAGCCAGCCCTGCTGTGCTTCAGTGTGTCCTGAGGATGGCAGAGAAGGATTCTGGTTGTTGGGCTCCAGTGGGACACAGACGTTGAGCACTGGGAACAAGGATGCTCTGAGTGCATCGGCAGCAGGCCTGAGTTAATACCATGTCCTTTTCCGCATCCACCTGAAACAGGAACGGCAGAAGAAAGCCAGGCTGCCCGAAAACGGCGATGGCTCCAAGGACTCTGACAGCTCTGCCGGGCGCCGGGGCAGCGCAGGACGGAAGCACGGGCGATGGCGAGGACGGCTGGACAGCCCCGGGGCTCTGGTGTCAAAGGTGGTGAGAGCTGTGACAGCGAGACACAAAGTGGGACGGCGGCTGCCAGCTGCACCGGACTCCAGCCGGAGGAACCTGACGGAGCCGCGCGGGGACGCCCAGCTGGCCGTCTTCCAGCAGGGTGACACAGGCAGCGTGGAGGGGGCTCCGCAGCCCACCGAGAACAGCTTCACCCCCAAGTGTGAGATCACGGGCAAAGATGCCCTCTCTGCGCTGGCCAGAGCCAGCAGCAAGCAGTGCCAACAGGAAATTGCCAACGTGGTGTGTCTGCACCGGGCCGGCAGCCTCATGCCTCAGTCTGTGCCTCGCCACTGCCCGCTCTCCGGTAAGTCCTGCTCACGTGCCCAGGCTGCCTGTGGGCATCTGGAGCATCCCGGTGAGATGGGTGGGCCCCCTCCTTCGTGCAGCCAGACAGTCCCACAGGGCCCAAAGCTGCCTCAACCTGTTGCTGATTCCCAAATTTCTGCCGCCTCTGTAATCCAATTAAAGCTGTGCCAGCCTCCTTAAACTGGGCTGTTCATCCCAAGCAGCAGCAGTTTTAGGGATCGGAGCCAGGTGCAGCTGCATCTTCTGTTTTGAATAGCCAGAGGAGGTGTAGTAGAAATGCTAAGTCAGGGCTTGAGCCGGTGATGGAGCACCTGGTGGGGAGGCAGGGCCAACCCAGGGGAGCTCAGGTGCATGCAGTGTACCTGACTGAGCAGCAGGGATGGAGCCAGGATCCACCCCTTCCCAGCCCTCATTCAAGGGTTGGCAGTGGATGCGAGGGGGTCTCTAAGAGATCCCTGCCTACCTGAGGCCTTCCCAAGGTAAGCAGTTTCTTTCTCTTTCTGCCCCTGCTGCTGTTGTGTTTGAGTAAATTCTCACTTGCTGTGACCTGAGTTCTTGCTGTTCTGCTGTCGTTGCTGCACTTTCCATTGCATTACAGGAGGGCACCCCTCCTTTCCCAGCACGTTCCTGTCAGTGTTACACTAGGGACTGCTCATGCCAAGGTGCCTTGCTGTGTGTGGTAGGGCAGTGGCATGCCCTGTGCTGTCTGGAGCCAAAGCCAGCAGGTTGCTGACAGCCCTCGCTTCCTCATGCAGGCAAGGTCAGCCCTGTGATCCAGTGGGATGAGAGCCGGCTGCAGCAGGTGCCCCCCAGCAACCCTGTGCGCATCGCCTACATGCTGGTGGTGCACGGCAGGGCCATTCGCCAGCTGAAGCGGCTCATCAAGGCTGTGTACCACCAGCAGCACTTCTTCTACATCCACGTCGATAAGGTACGTGAAGGGGGGAGGGAAGAAGGGAGAGGACGTGCTAATGGTGTCTGGATCCATCACCCAAGCAGTCCATAGAGGTGAGGGCGCAGACCAAACGAAGACAAGGCTTCGTCTCCTGTACAGGGTCTCCAGCACTGGAGGAAGTGACCGGGTGGGGTTTGTCATCACTGTGACTCTCCCACTGTTTCTGCCTCCCCAGAAATAGTAGAATCTGTCACCCTTGCCTGGAGCAGGGTGGTCTCAGCCCTTGGGGCCACAAGCAGCAAACAGTCTGTGCTCACCTTCCTCCAATGCCATTTCCTTTCATGTGGGCAGGGGAAAGATTGTACTCCAGCCCAGAAGATGCAGTGCTCACACCCTGCTTCTCTGCTCTGTTATTTCTGTGCGTTGGCAACAGCCAAAAACAGCCCAAAGGCATGGCTAGTGCCAAAACACTCTCCATTCCATTGATCATAGATTCCAAGATCCCAGGGACACGTCACTTTGCCTGGTGGAAGGGAAAGGTCAGCTGGATCAGGCAGGCAACTCTGTTCTGGCTGCCCACTTTTTGTTTCAGCAGTATAAATGAAAGGGGCTGCTGTGCCCTGGGCAGGCAGCAGATCGTGGCTGCTGCTGCTCAGAGAGCCCTTCAGAGGTGGGCTGCCCAGCCTGCCAGCAGGGTTGGGGTCTGGGGGCATGGGGGGATGCTGGCAGCAGGTGGGGTCTGGCTGCCCTTTCCAGAGTTTCCAGTCCAACCTCTGAGAGCAGCAGCATTGAAGTTTAGCCGTGGTGTGGGCTGGGGCACCACAGAGCTGCAGGGTCTGACTCTTGGTACTGCTCAGGAAGGCAGACAGGGGAGTGGGAGGGCAGAAGGACACGGAGCAGGGCTGGTGGTGAGGAGGACAGGGCCCTGGGAAGAGGAGTGCTCGCTGACCGTGAGCTTTGTCCCCTGCAGCGTTCCAACTACCTCCATCGAGAGGCAGTGGAGCTGGCCCAGCACTACCCCAACATCCGTGTGACACCCTGGCGCATGGTGACCATCTGGGGAGGCGCCAGCCTGCTGAAGATGTACCTGCGTAGCATGAAGGACCTGCTGGAGCTGACCGAGTGGCCCTGGGACTTCTTCATCAATTTGAGTGCCACTGATTACCCCACGAGGTTGGGACCTTGTTGGATCAGGGAGGATGATGGAGGGGTTCGGGCTGCGTGGTTCCCCAGCAGCCTTGGGAGTAACATTGCTGGGAGGAGCAGGGAGCTCAAGGAAGAAGAGGTTAGAGTTGCACCCACGTGCTGGTGATGATACTTCAGGGCAAGGCTGGTCCCGTCTCTGTAGAGGAGCCCAGCCAGTACCTCAGAGGCCGTGCTTTCCCACTGCCTGGGTGTTGCAGGAGAACGTGCACGTGAACACATGTGAAGACATGGATGTGCACCAGCCCTGCAAACC
This sequence comes from Lagopus muta, assembly GCF_023343835.1. Taxonomy (NCBI): domain Eukaryota; kingdom Metazoa; phylum Chordata; class Aves; order Galliformes; family Phasianidae; genus Lagopus; species Lagopus muta. Next base: position 10,341,973 of record NC_064450.1, on the reverse strand, counting down.
TCAGCAGGTGCCAGGCAGCAGAGGCTGCGTCTGCCCAGCAATGGAATAAGGGACCAAGTCAGCCCCTGGCAGGCAGCCTGAGGCTCCTTGTGTCTGATGGCTGCTGCAGCCTGAGTGTTCACTGGGCTGCTTTATCCCACTAATACTTTCTAATTTACCTGTCAGGACCAACGAGGAGCTAGTGATGTTCCTGTCCAAATACCGAGACAAGAACTTCTTGAAGTCCCACGGCCGAGACAATGCCAGGTAATCCCAGTTAAAGACCAAGGGGAAGAGCAGGAAAGTGGGGAGATGCGAGGGGAAAGAAACACATCAGTTGTGCAGGGAGTTGTTTTAGCTGCAGCCGCCAGAGCTGAGCAACCAGCCCTCTCACTGGTGTCAATCCACTGGTTTTACACTGCAAGAGATCCGCCTGTGTCCTGGCAAAGCGGGTGGCGTCCCTAACGCCTCGTGTTTGTCCCTCTGCCCAGGTTTATCAAGAAGCAGGGGCTGGACCGCCTGTTCCACGAGTGTGACTCCCACATGTGGAGGCTGGGTGAGCGGCACATCCCTGAGGGCATCGTGGTGGACGGTGGCTCCGACTGGTTCTCACTGACCCGCAGCTTCGTGCAGTACGTGGTGTATGCAGACGACCAGCTGGTGTCCCAGCTGCGGCAGTTCTACACCTACACGCTGCTGCCAGCCGAGGTGGGTGCTGCTGGGCTGCTGGGCTGCTGGGCTGCAGGCAGGGGAGCTCAGAGCTGCCTTCTCTGTGGGAGCTGCCTTCTTCTCTCAGCCTTATTCCTTTTCCCCAAGAAACAAACAAAAGATGGTGCTGGCTTTGGTGGGACTTTCTTCCCATTGTTCTGAACAACGCCCCGCTCCATCCGTGCCCCAGGTAGCTGGGAGGAGCGTTGCAGGTTCTGCTCATGCAGCTTTTGTGACTGCTGGTAGGAAAGAGGGGGCAGAGGAGCAGACTTGCCAAGGGTTGTGTTTGTATCCAGCCCCGTGCTTTGGGTCCAGACACTTGTGGGCTGGATAAGGAGTGATGTGCGTGAACGTTGTGGGTTGCCCTGTGCTGGGAACTGGGAGCTATCCAGGCCTCCCTGTTCTTCTGTGAGTGAGGGGCTCCGTTAAGCACCCACCCTCCATCCCCCCTGTGTCTCTGTCCCTTCTCTGCCACACAGTCCTTCTTCCACACGGTCCTGGAGAACAGCCACGCCTGCGAGACGCTGGTCGATAACAACCTCCGCGTGACCAACTGGAACCGCAAGCTGGGCTGTAAGTGCCAATATAAACACATAGTCGACTGGTGCGGGTGCTCCCCAAATGACTTCAAACCCCAGGACTTCCTCCGGCTACAGGTGAAAAAGATCCTCCTTTCTCCTCCTGCTCTTTCCCCCTCCTCCCTCTCTCTGTCCCGGCTCTCCTCTGAGCTCCCCTGCAGATGCAGTGCCAGCTGCTCTGCACGATCCTCACCCGGCCCGGCAGGAACAGGAGCAGGATTGGCTCTCCGTCCCCCGTGGGGCTCAGCACAGATGTGGCTGAGCGCTCCGCTGGCGGGGTTGTGCTGCCTGCCCTGCCTAGCAGCCGGGTTCTGCTTGCAATGCTGCTCCTTTTCCCAGACTTTTTCCCATTTCCCTGCTCTTTCTTTGCAGACCTATTGGGGCAAATATCTGTTCTTTAAAACCTGTGAAAAAAGTGCTGTCATCTTTGGTAGGACAAAATATTTTGACATCCTCCCGTGCTCTCAGCAAGCTGAGATGTAAACTGAACGGGGGAGGTTTGGGAGATCTCTGTCCCTCGGTGGGATTTTCCAGCGAGGGGCTGCAGTACTCCATGGTGCACAGCACTGATCCTGCAAGCTGTGCCACATGGCCAGGACTCTGCAGGTTGGCGGGTGGGAGCCCTTCTGAGCATAGCCAGATACAACGGATAAGGGGTGAATGACAAGTGGATGCTTGTGAGCACATAGAGGGGAAGGCAGTGGGAGAGATTGGAACCCATCTGCATTACCAGTAGCGATACTTTTTGCTACCACTGATCCTGCCACAGAGGATCCCACACAGTCTGTGCTTTGCTGCTCCTTGGCCTGCGCCATCAGATGGGGCAGAATGGATCCTAGCACGCTTCTTCCCCTGTGCCCCACACCCGGCCGTCCTGCTGAGGTGGGAGGGCGGAGGGGAAGCCGCCATTGCTGTTAGAAATGACTGTGTTGTTCCAGCAACTCTCCAGACCCACCTTCTTTGCCCGCAAGTTTGAGTCGACGGTGAATCAGGAGGTGCTGGAGATCCTGGACACCCACCTGTATGGCAGCTACCCCCCCAGCACGCCTGCCCTCAAGGCCTACTGGGAGAACGTCTACGACCGTGTCGATGGGCTCAGCGGCCTCAGCGACGTCACCCTCACCTTCTACACGGGCTTCTCCAGGCTGGGGCTCCGCAAAGCAGCATCTGTGGTGGCGCCAGAGCAGGAGAAGCTCTGCAGGTGGGGCACTGACCGTGGCTCGGCTCAGGCTCTGAGGGGTGGCTGCACGTCGTGCTGGGAGGATGCTGACGCTCAGTTGTGCAACCTCTGTCTTTCTCCAGATTTGAGCCCCGAGGTTTCCCATCCAGTGTTCACTTGTATTTCTATGACGACCGTTTCCAGGGCTACCTGGTGATGCAGGAAGTGCAGAACTCAGCCACGGGCCGGGCAGAGTCCCTGGAGGTGTGGATGATGCCCCAAGGAGCTCTGAAGCTGGCGGGTCATGGAGGACAGGCAAACCGGTTACAGAACCTTGAGGTATGGGAAAAGTTTCCCTCAGAACTCCTGCTTTCCTCCTGAGCTTTTCTACACCATGCTGCCCTTCTTTCTCTCCAAGCCTGCACACTGAGTGAGGCAGAGGGGCACAGTGCCATTGTCATGGCTGAGAATGAACTTCTGTCCAGGAGTTTGGCTTCAGTTTGGAGCTGAACAGTGGAAAAAAGGCTTTGAAGGGATCTTTGCAGTGGGGGGAGTTGAGGCAGCTGGTGGCAACACCTCTGGCTGCAGAGGGCATTACATGCAGCTGGATTGGCACTGATGTGGTGCAGGCGGACAGGAGAGCAGAGCAGGGTGGGTGTGTGTCGCTTTGGGCTCCAAAGCTCATTTCCTCTCAGGTTTGGGATGGTGAAGCACAAATCCCGAGCTGGTAGCATCTGTTTGCCCAGTGTCCCACTGCCTCATGCCTTGTCCCTGCAGGTGGGCACGGAGTGGGATCCCAAGGAAAGGCTCTTCCGCAATTTTGGAGGCTTGATGGGGCCTTTTGACGAGCCGATGGCCATGCAGAAGTGGTCGCGAGGCCCCAACCTGACAGCCACAGTGGTGTGGATTGACCCCACCTATGTTATTGCTGCCTCCTACGACATCACAGTGGATGCTGAGACTGAATTCACCCAGTACAAGCCGCCCCTGAACCGGCCTCTGCGCCCTGGCATCTGGACCATCCGCCTGCTCCAGTTCTGGGAACCCCTGGGGGAGAACCAGTTCTTGGTGGTGCCACAGACCTTCAACCGCAGGCAGCCTCTCAGAAAAGGTGAGGATGCTCTGGGATCGGGGCCGAGGTCTTTCTGCGGGCAGTCCCATGTGCTTCCCCCCATGGTAGCCTCCAGCCTGCAGGAGCCATCCTCCTCTGCCTGTGTATCCACGTGTGTCAGACGAGGCTGATGTGTCTGCCACATCCGTCCTCCAGGTGCCTCCCTGTCCCTTGGGCTGGACTATGGGCTGCAAGGGGCCGGGATGCTGAGGGTGCTGGGAGTAGCAGCAGAGTGCTGGGATCAGCAGTGCTCACGGCTGTCTTTGTCCCTGTCCTGCACAGATGACAGCAGCTGGCTGCACGGCGGGCCCCCCCGCAATGAGTACATGGAGCAGAGCTTCCAGGGCCTGGGGGGGATCCTGAACCTGCCGCACCCCGAGGAGGCAGAGGCGGCGGCGGCCCGGAAAGCACAGCTGACGGGGCGGGCGCTGGACGAGTGGGCAGACAGTGCCATCAGCACCTTCTGGTCCGTGGCGGACGTCTGTGTCGGCAGCGAATCCTCCTGCTCCTCCCTGGAGCTCTGCAGCAAAACCTCCTGGAGCTCACTGTCCCCGGACCCCAAATCAGAACTGGGGCCCGTCAAACCTGATGGGCGGCTGAGGTAGCAGGAGCAGCTGGGGGGCGGTGGGAGCTGGGGCCGTCCTGCATCACTGCCCTACGAGGGGCTCCAGGCTGCATCGCCCCGCGCAATTCGCACCGAAGTTACTTGAGGAAGAGAACGGGGAAGTGCCGGGCTGAGGGATCCTCCTGCGGGTTTCTTCTGGAGGAGGGGGAGGTGCTCTTGGCCATCTCTCCCAGGAATGGGCACTTGCCGGCCATGGGCAGCGTGCTGGGGTGCCCACCGCTGTGGGGCGCTGACGGGAGCTGCGTGGTTCTCAATCCAGGCCTTGGTGTCGTGGGAAGGGCTGGTGGAGAAGGGACGGAAGGCTGCCAGGGGCGGGCTCTGCACCAGCTCAGCACCCTGCCCTCTCTGCCCTGCCCAGGCTCGATCTCTGCAGGATCAGCCCGGTGCCGCGGGCTGCTCCCCTGGAAGGCTGGCAGGGGACTCCAGGGCACGCAGGGACGTGCAGGAGCAGGATAGGTCAAAGCCTGCCCCGTGCATGGAGCTGCTGCTGGCCCAGGGCTTGCATCTCACCCCCTCGACCCCAACCCTTTAGTTTGTATTTTTATAAATATATATAGAAATATATATGATGCAAAGTGCAATAGAGACGAGACCCCCGTTGGCCGGGATGTCCTCGCGTCTCCACGTCCCCTGAGACTGTAACATACCTTGTTCTCTTGGCTGTCCTGGTGCTGCAGGACAGGGTGCTGGGTTGTTTACATTTTTTTTATTATTGTTTCGCTGTTTACCATTTCCTGCTGGGGGCTGAGGAGGGACCGCATCGCGCTGCCCTCAGGGCAGCTGCCCGACTGTGCCAAACATTTGGAGCTGCCGATGTTTGCTGTGCGACGGCTCAGAGGGCGGTTTGAGCCCCAGAAGCCGCTGTGGGACGTTGTGGCTTCCGTCTCTGCTCCACCCAGAGCTCCGGGGCGGGATGCGTCTCCTGCCAAAATGCAACGCGATGGCAGCTGCCCTGCGCCACAGCCCGTCGGCCCCGCCCGCTCTGTTCTCCTGGGTCAGCAGAAGCTCTCAGGATCTGCTCTGGTTCCCCGGCTACAAAGCAAAGCAAGGAGATCCGGCCGGCTCCATCCGCTCTGTGCTGCTGCTGCTTCCCACGTCCGGAGGAGCGGCGGCGCGCCCCGTTCCCAGCCACCCGCCGGCCCGGGCCCTGCCGGCGCCGTTCCTCTCCGAGAGCAGCGCTGCGTGGGACGGCCGGCTTCAGTTTTCCACCCCGAGGAGCTGCTCCACCTGTGGAACTGCGACTGGAGTTCGTGAGCAGCCCGAGGACGGACGTTGCCTGTGCGAGGACGGGCGAGGGCTGCTGCTGGGGCAAGGGCCGCCCGCTCAGCACCTCCTGAGCCCCTTGCCGCCTTTCCCCCCGCTCCCCCCCAAGTTCCGCGGGCTGTGCGAGCTGCTCGCTGCCCATCGCTCGCCCTTTTCCCCCGCACCGCAGCTGCCGGAGCTGTGGGTACGCGCCGGGCCGGCACCGTGCGGAGCGCCAAAATTTGTGTCGGGAGCGTTATGTAAAGTTACCTTGAATATGCAACATCTCCACAAATATATCTATATCTGTACGGTGTGTCGGCCCCGTGCGGGCTGCGGGTGCACCCGGGCTCCGTTCTGCGGTATCGCTTCGTCCCGCGGCGCTCGGGGCGGGGGGCGATGCTCCCCTCCGCGCTCGCCGTTAATGAGCGGCTCTCCTTCCCGGTGCCCGCACGCGGCCCCGCCGCCCTGTCCCCTCCCGGCCGCTCCCTCCCGGGGCTCCGCCCGCGCGTCGCGTCGCCACGGCGACCTCCGGCCCCGCCGCCAGTGGGGCCGGGGGGCGGCGCCGCTGCCGGCGCTGTGCTGGGCCCGGCCCGGCGGGTTGCGGAGCGGAGCGGTCGGAGTATGGTGCGGCCCGGAGAGGAGAACATGGACAGCAACGTCCTGGCCATTGTCGTCGCTGCCAGTGAGTGCGCGGCCGGGGCTCCTCGCCGGGGACGTTCTCCGGGGTTCCCCGCGGTGCCGGGACGGAACCGGGAGCGTTCGGTCCGCTTCCTGCAGCCGGAACGGCTTCCGCTCCCCGCACGCGGTCCGTTGGGAACCGCAGACGCGGAAGCTGCGGGGAGCCGTGGCTGCGTCCCGAGATACGCTCGGGGCAGCGCGGGGGTACGGGGCGGAGCTGAGCTGGTCGTGGGACGCGCTCTGGGAACAGAGCCGATGTCTCGTTACGGCGAGAGAAGCGCTGGGGACGCGCGGTGCTCTCGGTGTCTCTAGGTCGGGCAGCGGGCGAGTCCGGCTTCCCCGCGCTGCTTTGTTCCTACAGACTCCGCGGGCGAAGGGGCTGCGCGCTCTGCCCGCCGCTCACTGCATGTCCTCTCCCCTGGCAGCCGTGTCCACGTCCTTGTTCTTCGTGGCGGTGCTCGTCCTGCTGCTGCTCCTGTACCGCCGGGACCCCACGTGCTGCCAGTTCCTCTGCTCGTGCCGCTTCTTCCAGAGCCCCGGGCAGTGCGTGAGTGCCCCGTGCCCTCGTGCCGGGCTCTGCTGGGGGGGAACCGCCGCGGCTCCCCTTGGCGGCCCGGGTCGCGCTTTCCTCCTTCCTTCCCTTTCTCCGTTCGGCACGCTGGCGAGCAGAGCTCCGCGCTGCTCCGCTTTACGGGGAAGGGGCCTCGCGAGGAGTGGGGCCGGGAAGCGGCGTGTTCGGCCGGCTCGCCTTTGTGCGGTGCCCGGGGAAGGCGCCGTTCCGAGCGATGCGGGGACGGCGCTTCGGGCTTTGGGTGCGGAAAGGCGGCTTCCCCGCTGCCCGGGCCGGTGGGTGCCGCGCTGACCCGGAACGGGGCGGCACCGCGCCGCCATCCGGCGCAGTCACGCGCGCTGCCCTCCGCCCCCCGTTCAGCCCCGCGGTCCGACCGAAGGCTCCGCGCCGCTTTGTGAGAGCAGGGAGCGCTTCGCTCCGCGGGAGGAATCTTTGCTGGCAGTTGCTCAGCGCCTTTGCAGGGAATCGCGTTTAAGCGCAGCAAGGCTGCTCAGGAGTAGAACCGTAATTGCTCCTCAGAGCTGCTTGCAGCGTTGCTCTGAAACGAATCCCTGAATAGATAAGAGTTTACAAATCCTGTGACCTTGAACGCGTGCCAGAGCTCTTATCTACACCAGTGGAAAAGCCGAGTGCCCGCTTTTCTGTTTTTTTTTTCCTTTTTTTATGTCGTGCTGTTCCCCCGTGAAAGCTAATTCTGCTGAACCTGTGTGAAGCCTCCGGCGCCCGGCAGCGCGGCCAGCCGACGTGGGCGCCCAGAGCGGACCTGCTGCTGCCCGGCCAGACCGTGCGGGAGCTCTGGGTGCGGGAAGGGTGCAGGCACGGCGCGCCGGGCACAGCCGGCGGCTCTTCGTCTGGAGCTGCAGCTGCGGGGGGGGGATTTCAGCTCACTGCTCCTCTCTGACCCCTCGTTCCAGGACTGCCAACCCCCGTACTTCAGCAGCAACCAGCGGCTGGTGGGACCCCAGTGCAGAGCGTCGCGGCTGGAGAGCGCTGCTGAGAATCCTGGCATGCAGGTGGTGTTGCTTTCCCTACGGGGAGCTGGGGGGAAGGGTAGCGAAGGTCCCGATGACCCTGGAAGGAGACTTGGGAAGGTTGTGGTGTCCCGGGAAGGTCTTGGGGGTCATGAGAGAGGAGTCGGGCTCTGGGAAAGCTGTCTGTGCACAAGAACTGGTGCAGAAGGCCCAGGGATGCTACGGAGGGCACCACCTTGTCTTTGTATGTCTTGCTTTGATTGGGCAGATCCCCTGGACTTTGGGATCTTGTAGAGCGCGTCTGCATCTTGCACCCGTGGTGTAATTATTTCCAGGTGTGCGGGGTGAAGGGTGTGCGGATTTCCTCTTCAAGGGGTTCAAGGAGCAGCACTCGTAGTTTTGAGCCTGAAGCATCCCGAGGTGGCATTGGGCCACCGGCTCCCAGCAGAGCCCCGCTGCGCTGACACTTCTGGCTTTGGTGTTTCCAGGCAGAGGAGCTGTTCTGTGTCGCGCCGCCCAGCAGCTACCAGCTGCCCTCCTGGGAGCCCCGCCTGCCCAGCTATGAGAGTGTGCGGAAGAAGGATCGCCAGCGGGAGATCCATCAGATGATCGCAGAGAGGTTTGGGCTGTGGGCAGAGCCTTCCCAGGAGGTGAGCCCAGGGCTGCTCTCAGTCGGTGAGGGCCCAGGGGCAGCGCTGCTCCCACCTGTATCTGGCTTTGGCTCCAGTGATTTGCAGTGCTTATGGACTCTGTTCCCCATGCTCACCATTCTCCGATAGCCATTATCTCTGGGAAGGGCACACGGTGTACTCAGAGGCTCCTTTTGTGTACATCTGTGCAGTTAATGATTCATCTCTGCCGGTGCGTTTGCAGAAATGCCTGTGCTGGGAGTAAGGACAGAAGTGCTGATGGCAGAGCGAGCCCTTATGATCAGCGCTCTGTGCCAGGCCGAGCGTGGAAAGCTATTTTTGGATCGGAAGGCTTCCGTGGTTCCTCGCTCCTTTCTCCCAGCAGGACGTTTCTGACAGCCCCGTGCTGTTACCTCAAAGTGCTCGTGGCTTATTGAGAGCCAGAGGCTTTGCCTGCTGTGGTATTTAAGATTTGCAGTCCAAGAGAGGGCATCTGACATCAGACTCCTGTTGAAGAAGTCCTCATTGACTGAAGCAGCAGAGAAATATTTGAAATCCTTAGCAGAGCACAAAGCACTCCCTGGTTTACCTGGATTTTCAGCTTGTAGTGCTACAATGCAATATTTGGAATTGCAGCACTTGGCACTCAGCACTTGGGTTTGTAACCAATGCCCTGATGTGAGAGCACTGAGGGCAGAGGAAAGCAAGGCCCAGCCGCACCAAGGACAAGAAATTGAACTCTTAACATTTCTTAGCCTGTGCTGAGTGACTTGCTCAGAATTGTGCCTGCTAAAGCCCAACAGGCTTAAATTTGGGAGTACTGAGCCTTGAAAACTCTGAAGTTACAAACTGTAGCCTGCTTTTATAGACCCCCCTACAGCCTGCACGTAGCTAAAGGGAAGTGAACAACAGTCCTGTTTCAGCAGAAGCCAATTCTTTTCTGGCTTTGCAACAAGCAGGGCCCAGTCCCTGGCACGGGGCAGAGCAGGAACCTAACATGGCATCCTGGAGGGAGCGGGAGGGATATGCTGTGACATCTGTGGGTTTCTGCCCCCCTGCGAGGCAAACGATGCCAAGCTCAGCTCTTACCTTCCAGCTCGCAGCCAGCCAGCAGCCTGCTGCTCTGAGACCTGGAATTTAATTCCAATGTTTTTTGGTGCCTTGTGTGTGCTGTGTAGGACGTGGGGTGACCTGCTTGTTTCCGATTCTCTCAACAGCTGCCCCCTCCCTATGAGCACGCCCTGCGGCACCCTCCAGCTTTCTCAGGAGTGGAAATCGCCTCAGAGGCCACAGACAGACGCGCTGTGCCAGCCCCCCCCCAGGCCCCGGTCAGCTGCCAAAGCCAGCGGAGCACAGCTGTGTAAGACTTCGTGCTGCCGTGCTTCTTCCTCGCGTCAGTGGCAGAAGTCCTGGGACGTCGTTCCCACCTGAGGGAACAGCCGAACCTCAGACCTTCGCTCCTGTTTCCAGTCAGCTGGTTGGAGGCAGGCGAGTCGGACCCAGCTGTCCTGGACGCCCGTCCCGCAGCATGGAGACAACCACGGAGCTCCCCTGACTGCAGTGACCAGGGACGTCTGCTTGCTCTTCCATTTGCCAAACACGAGGCGGTGGATCGGCAGCAGAGCTGCTTTGCTCCGCATGAGGGGTGAAGCAAAGGTGAAGGTCTGCTCTGTTCCTGCAGGCAGCTGGTGGATCATTAGCTCTGAGGGCGCGGCAGGCACTGCCAAGCACACGTGTTTGAGCTCTGATGGTCGTGCTGTGCCACTTCATCTATTCCTCAGGAGACAAAACTGTTTATCAGCGTATCAGATTCCCAATGGCAATCCTGACCTGCTAGTGACAGAACGAATCTGCATCGGAGCGCTGCTGCACGCTCTCATGGCAGCAGTTTGTATGAACTTCAGATGTGCAGAAACTTGAGGTTGAAGGGATCGTGTCACTGGCAGTGCTGTGTGCAAACAGAGCGCTGAGACAACGGCACAGCTGGGTGTGCAAAAGGGCAGCAGAGTGGGCAAAATGGCCGGCAGCCTCCATGGGGAATGTAAAGCAAAGGTGGAAATGCACTTCTGGTGCATCTTACCTCGTCTTCTTTTGAGGAGAAGACAATCTATTAATGTCACTACACTACCAATTTTGATAACCTGTTTTCTACTGTAAAGCCTAAGCTTCAAATTGTTTACAAACCTGTAGATAAAATGAGATCAGTTTGGCTATGAGGCATCCAGGCTTCTTTCTTTCAAGTAACATGAGCAATCACGGAATGACTCAGGAAAGATGAGAAGAAAAGTCTTCTGGATTATGGCTTTATGAGACACCTCCAGCTGCTGAGTTTCAAATACCATCCCAGACTTGCGCCTCTTAACAGGCACTCTAAAATCAGTCACCAATTAGCTTTAAGAGCACAGAATTGCCTCACATGGTTGTAAACGGAATGCTTCTGGGCATTTGAGTTAATCAGTGAGGTGAGTTAGATACCAGCAGAAATCTAGCTTTGTGGGATGCAGTTAGATACAGCTGGAAAGGAATCTCTCCTTTTCTGTAATGTCTTGGAGCTAAGAAACAAATATAGCAGCAGTGACTAAAAATGAATAAAAATAGATGGAATTGTTAGTAGGACAAGTATTGTCACAAAGGTGATTCTAGATAGAACTAATTCAGTGGAACAATGGAACAGGTTCTCCAGGGGAAGGAGAGCTGCTGAAGGAACACAGGTAACATTCTGTGAACAGTCAAGACCCTCAAGAACTCCAGTGCATTTATTGAACACTCTTACAGCGGCCAGCAGATGATTCCAATGCCCAAACACCTACTGCATGTGCTCTGGGAGCAAGAGAGCAAAGCACAGCTAATTTCAGAGCAAGGTTTTCTTGTCCTCCTCAGACGGCAGTCCAGCTGTAGCGCTCTGTCCTAGCTGCTTCCTCCCATCCACTCCTGTGTCACACGGGAGACTCAGAGCATGGTGACCAGCTTAAAGCTTCCTACTTTCGTGGTAGGGATAACACTGATGAAGGTTTTGTAAAGAATCGCTCCTTTGGGCAGAGAGCAGATCACCTCCCTGCTCTCGCTGCTGCGGGGGGGGGGCACATAGACCTCTTTAGTGTATCTCACAATCCCGTCCTCCAGGGCGTAGAGCGTCTTGTTCCGGCCCATCCCCACCTGGAAAAGAGCCAGATGGCCTTAGAAAGGAAAGGCTGGAGGTCTTTCACTACAGCCGGCCAGGGCATCTGTCCATGTTGTTTGATACCCGGCTTCAGCAGCATCTGCTGCTCCACGTTTTAAAATACAAGGTGTGTGACTTACGTGAGCCCCTGGATGCCAGCGTATCAATCGCTGAGTAGCCAGAATGTTGCCTGCATGCACAAATGTACCTGCAACAGAATGGCAGAGTCAGACTGCAGAGAAATGGAGCCCCGAGGCTGGCAGAAGAACAAATGGTTCCAGGACTTTAAGAGCTTTCTGTGGGAATTTTCTTTTTGAGGAGATTGCTTCTAGAGCACAAGGCATTTTGTACTTGCTGAAGGCATTTGTTACATTACCTCTAACACTGACATGTTTTCATGAACAAACTCTCTATTATTAAGCACTGAGCTGCAAGAATCTGTACTTTGGCTTCCTCTGCACATCATAATTCTCCCCTTTGTAAACATCTAAAACAACCAACTTCTTAACGCAGAGCAGAGGGAAAGGACGCTTCAGTTACCAGCTATCCCACAGGGTACCCTCCTCCTGGACTCTGCAGGGACGCAAAGTACCAGAGTACATTTTCCATAGGCAGTTTTGTCTGGCCGCTCGCAGTCCTGCTGGCAGGGAGGGCTGACTCACCGCGCCCTCCTGCTGCCACCCCTGCCCCCGGGAGGCGAGTTTCTGCTGAACTTCCTGTTTCCTTTCTCTTGGAAAAATGCCCCAGCCGCCTCCTACCGAAACGCTCCACAATCAGCCCAGCTGGCAGGGGATACCTGTGCAAAACCCCGTGGGTGCCAATGCGGCTCAGCAGACATCTCACCTACCTTCTAACTTTTTCACTCCATAGCGCTTCCCGGGGCTGCGACCACCCAAATTTTTTGAGCTGCCCCCGGATTTCTTAGAAGCGCATCTGACAGCAGCCAGGCTCGTTTGTGGAACGGACAGAACTAGATTTGGAACAAGAACAACAGCAACAAACCAGCTGAAAAATATGTAAGTTAAGGTGTTGGTTTTTTTCTTTCCCGATTTAGAGGATGTCAGTTAACGGCTTTAAAGGTAAACAAAAGCCCTGAGGAAAAGAAATCCCAGGGCAAATTATTGTTCAACCACTAAATCCTCTGCAAATAGGCTGCATCTCAAGGGCTGAGGAGAACAAAGCAAGAAGCAAGCAACCAGTACTGATAAAGCAAAATGCGGAGACTCCACTTCAGGACGATACACAGGCATAATTACTCCCTGAGCACAAACCCTGGGGCTACAACCAGCACAAGTCCAGGGAAAAAGAAACCTTTGTTACGGCCCGGATGGCGTCTGCCGCCACCACATCACTGCCTGCAAACCCCTTCCCGCAGACGAACGGCGCCGTCTGACCGCAGCGCCCCGCGCCGTTCGGCCCAACACAGCCCAGCGTTTTTTCCCAACGATGCCCTTTAACCACAGAGCGGCCTCAGAGAGCGCGAACCGGCAACCGTCCGGCACGGCTTCCCGCAGGCCGTCCTGTGCTTCAGAGCGAGCCGGGCCTAAAACCAGCTCCACTTCAGCGATCCCACAGACCCTCACCGCCCCGCCGCGCCTCCCTCAACGCCTCTCACTCACACAGCCGCCCCCAGGCCGCCATCTTCCGGTGCCGCCTCACTTCTCCTTCCGGAGCAGTAGGAGGAGATTCGTCCGAACGCACACACGCTCACGCGCGCGGACCAATCCCCTCTCGCCGCAGGCGCATGCGCTCGGAATCCGGCCAATCATCGCCCAGCGCGCCAAACGCCCGCCCGCTGTTTTCCCCTCAACGGCCGCTTCTGGGGGCGTAGGAAATGGCGGGAGCTGAGGGTAGTGACGAGGAGCTGCCAGCCTTCGCTGCTCTGCTGCAGCCGCTGCCGGCAGCTGGTGGGCCGGCCCTTCTGAGGGCGTCGTTTCCTCCTCCTCTAAGGCGAGGGAGCGGCGTTGAGATGCTGAGCAGTGACAGCGAGGATGAAGTAGAGATCCTTCCCCTGTCTGAGAGGGTCAGCAGGAGGCTGCCGCCCGGCGGGCCAATACAGAGCGCTGCGGGTCTGGGGCTTCTGCCGGCGGGTGGCGGGGCTGCGGCTGAGCGGGACGGCCGCAGGGAACGGACTGTTCCAACAGCCGCGCTGTTACCCGAGGGAGGACCTTCCGTCAGCCCCCCCGGCTCTAGGGGGCCGGCGATCCCTCCGGCTGCCCCTGTGCGTGAGCGTACGGCCCGGCCTGGGGGGCCTCTGCAAAGTGGAGAAAACGCAGAAGCTTCTCCTCCGAAGAAGAAGCCGAAGTACGGCCGGGAGGAAGGGGAGGCGATTTGCCAGGCGGCCTGGAAGAGGAGGAAGGACCGGGAAGCGAGGAAAAGGCGGCAGGAGGAGGAAAGAGAAAGAAAGAAGAACCTCGCCAAAGTGCTGAGAGCTCAGCGGCCGGGGGAGTGCCAGAAATACATTGCTGTGGTGCTGGATCCAGGTACTGCTTGCAGCCTGCACTGGCCTCGCAGCAGCTCTGGCTGTGGGATCCTGACCCGTGTGCCAATCTCAGTTCTCTTGCAGGTTGAAGGTGGGGTGCAGATCCGTGCTGCTTTGCAGTCTGCAAATTATTCCTGCGTGGTTGAGAGCCAGGCTGTTCCCTGCAGCATTACCTGGAGGAGGAAGTCAGTGTTATCTCAGGTGTGGGGACAAAATCTTGATCATCTTGCCCTTTTCTTCGCATGTTGTTTGCACTTGATAGTAACTGTTTTTAGCATCCCAAACAAACATTCCTCTAAACTTCTCCCTACCTCAGATTGAGAACACTGGTTTGATTTTGAATTGTAAACAGGCCGTTGGTCTGGCTGTTTGTTTTTGTGTCTGGGCAGGCTGAGGACAGTAATGAATGGACAGAAGAGCCGAATCTCCTGGTTCTGCTTGGTTTGGAAGAGTTCTTGTCCATGGTTCGTAACCACAAGCAAGTAAGACTGCTTATAACTTTTGTGCTCTCTGAATGTGGCTTTCTGGAGAGGGTGGTATTTGCCATCCCTTTTCATTTGGAAGCTATCTATGGTTTTATTGAATCGTAAGTCTGATCTATACTTGATAAAAAGCACTGAGATTGTCTGAGACAGAGTTCTGGTAAGCTTTCTTTCCTAGCTACTATTTGTTAGAGGCTTTTTGAGAGGTAACATTGTCTTAGTAGATGCTGTCAGGTCAAGTATGTTGTGGGGCTTTTTTTGTGATGTGTGTTTTGTTATTTTTGTGTTCTTTACTGTAACTTGTTACTAGATCAAGTGCTCTCTGTTTGCACCCGAGAGCTTCAGGAGCAGAACTTCACCTACGCAAAGACTTAGCTGTAACTTCGGGCCATAGGCTGCTGGTCTCATCTGTGCTACTCGGGATGGTTCCATTCTTTTTCCTATTGCTCTTTGCAGGAGGCCCAAGGCTGCACAGAGCAGAAGGAGACCTTACAGAGCTTTGTAGCTCGCGTGATGGAAAAGATGCCTGGGAAAATTCTGGCTCTAACAGTTGTTGAAGTAGAGAAATATTTCAGGTTAGAGTTTTTCTCTTCAAATGCGTCAGTGTTGTCCCACTGAAAGAGGCAGTGTTTACACTAATTCCTTCTAGCAAAGACGTGTAACAGATTCCCATCTAGAACTGCTCCACATCCGTTATGTAGGAGCAGAAACAAAGGTCTGTCTAGTTTGTCAGCACAGTGACCAGTGACAGATACCTGTATGAGTATGAGGGTGGCAGAAATGTTCACAGATACTTTCTTGAAAGGCTTCTGTTGCTCTAAGAATAAATAAATAAATGCTGCAGAGGAATTTTCTGTCAGCTGTAATGCTTGTGTACCCAATGGCCTGTCCTACAGATGCGGTGTCAGCGCAGGGTGTTGGCGCTGAGGTGCTCTATGCTCCAGAGCAACCTCGCCCTTCAGAATTCCCAATCTGAGCTTCCTCCTCTTAGGTGTCTCAGAGCTCAGTCAAAAAAGAGACTGCAACAGGTAACAGCAAATGGGAGCCAGGCAGAAGATAGGGGAGGCCAGAGGCAAAAACGGGTTAAAGATCCTGGCCTGGAGATCAGCAGACTGGATGTGGAAGATGTGAGTAGAACAGGCATGCAGTTGTTGTCTGCCTCTGCATGGACACTTGACCCCATCATGCGCTTTCTGGGACTGGAATCTTCAGCTTCTGTTGGTTTGTGCACAATAAGTAGAGCTCTTTCAGTTCCCCTCTGTTCAGTTACAGACCAACCCTCTCCTGGGCTAATGTGTCTTGTTCACCTTGACTCTGGAAGTGAAAAATGAATCTGTTAGCATTTCCTGAACTCCATGGCCTGACAATGAAGCCAGCTGCTGCCGCCCAGGAGCAGTTGCTGCATGTTGCAGGAATCTCCCAGCTGATATGGCACTAACTGCTATTGGACAGCAGGAAACAAAGTGCCTCCAAATGCTTTGTGTTCAGCTGTTTGCAAAATGGGGAGGGAATGGGTGTTCCTGACTTACACCAGGATGTTAGGACGGGTTTTTTGTTTTTTCTTTCAGTCATGAATGGAGTTTGATGTAAGAATGTGAGTTGTTCCATTTGTTGTTTCAATGACCTTTACAGGCCTTAGTGGATTTGCAACTCTGCACACGTGTCCAAGTCACTTTTTTTGAGAGCTGGGAGGAACTCGGAGAGTTTGCCACCATGTTTACAAAAGCTGTAGCTGAAGCTCCATTCAAGTGAGTAAGCAGGCGATTTTGGTTACGTTTTCTTTGGAGAGGCTTTGCTTTCAGGCTTGCTGGGGGGAATAGCGGGGTGAAGGCAGACTTTGATTTCAAGTTGTCTTACTTGGCATTAAGTCCAGGTCTTGTTCTGCTAGCTACAGGATGGTTCCTTTTTCAATAGAAAATGTTGGCCTGCGTGTAGGAAACTGATGTAGAGAAAGCAGGGTCACCTTTTTAGCATGCTGATGCCACTGGTGTCTTTAGCAGCACAGCACGAGAGGTGGCTCTCTGGCTGTGTGGTAACAGGTACAGGAATTGGAATTTTGGGGGGGTCACTTGCTTTCTCATCCTTTATCCACAGACGAGAGCAGCAGAATACAGGATTCTCTTTCTACTTAGAGAACAAGTGGTGCAGAGGCGTGAAAGTGGATCCTTCTGGAAAGGGCCTCTTTGAAGTTTGGAAGAGGCAGATCCAACAGTTTAACCGGGTCAGTGGGGAGATGGCTGAGGCTGTTGTGTCTGCGTACCCTTCTCCTCAGCTGCTGGTCCAGGTAAGGATGCCTCCTGCGTCCCGAGGGCTGCGTGCAAACAGCTGCTGTGGGGATGGTAGGAATAATTTACCTTTGCATTAGCTTTGACACAAGGATTCTGCATGAAGTGTTTAGGAAGGTGGTGAACAAACTCAATTCCTTGGCACACGCTGCTTCAGCTTTACGGAGCAGACTACTGACGAGCCTGTGTGAGAGCTTCCCCTTGGAGAGAAAGGCCAAAGAAATTGCCAGTGACACCACAGTAACGCGGCCCTGCTTTGCTCGTCCTGCCTGCGCAGTGTCACACCTCGCAGTGTCCGTTCTCCTGTTCTGTCTGGGCAGTTTGGGGCCTGTCTGCCTCCAAACCCGTAATGAGATCTGGAGTGAGACCAGGGGAAAAAAGAGTTTTATTGTGAGAGTGCAGAGCTGTCGCAGGCGTGTGGGGTTTATTTACTGATCTATCTTTGAGCGATGGATGCGAAGAGATGATGCCATTCCTTTGTGCTGCTCGCAGGCCTACAGCAGGTGCTCCTCAGAGCAGGAGCGGCAGAACATGCTGGCTGCCCTCCCTGTGCGCCGCGGCACCGGGGTGACGGCAACCTGCCGCCGCGTTGGGCCCGAGCTGTCCAGGAGGATCTGTGTGCAGATGACTTCCCACGACCCTGATCTCTGCCTGGATGTCTCTGGATAGCCCAGATGAGCGAAGATCCTATGGTCTCTCTGGTTGTATTCATCTTCCTTCTGGGAAAAGGCGCGGAGGTGACAAGTGGGCTCCTGGATCGCAGCTTAAAGGCTTGAAGCACTTTTAGTCTCTATCATTAGAAGGAAATTGGATCCAATTGCTGAATGGCTGGCGTTTACACAGAAAGCTGTGGAATGTCTTCCATGAAGCATGAACTGGACATGCCTTACGGCACTGGTGGTGCTTTTGTTATTTGTCAAGAGTTCTTCCAAGGGAATAAATCACTTTCTGTAATAACATCAGTTATTTCTTAACACACTTCCTTGGACAGGTACAACTTCCAGAGGACCCTTCCGGCCTCGAGCTGTTCTGTAATCCTGGCGTGTCTTCTTGGATGTTTTCCACTGGTATCCAAACTACAAGTAGATACCTTCTCTTTCTTCAGTGTGAGAAATGGTGCTGCTCAGTGCGGTGCTGCCCCCAGCACCTGCTCTGCTGAGGGAAAAGAACTTTACCTCTCAAAGACATTTTGTTGTTTTCTGCTGTGCCAGATGGGAATGAATAAGACTAATTTTCGGATTTAAATTTAGACTGCCCTGATTCAGTCCACAGACAGCTTAATCTATAGAGGGTCTTGAAATCTGATTACATGTGCTGGAATTACGAGGTCTAAACAGTTGGCAGAAAGAGCTTTCTTTTGATTAGGTTGGGGAACACGCTTTCCTGCCCACAAAGCCATCAGCACTGGTGAGCACACGAGGACAGTTGAGGCTTTTTGCTCCAGAGGCACTTACTGAAATAAGTGCTGAGTATGAATTGAACTGCACTCCATGCATGGAAGTTGCCTTTTGGAGGAACGCCACCTCAAACGGGAAAAACAGCCATGAGCTGCAGTGGCTTCACGTGCAGCGGGTGCCTCAGCATGGCCAGTAGGTGCTGCTGACTGAAAGTGACAGATCTTATTAGCCTTGCGTTTGCTGCCTTAAGCAGGACTCTTCTAGATGGTAGAGCTGCAGGTTGCTGCCGGGTGCTGACAGGCAGGTGTTGCTTTGGGTGTTGTCTGCTGTATTTCTGGATGGTAAGCAATGACCTGTTAAAGACTATGAGTTAGAAACAAAACCTAAAGCTGTTTCAAGGAAGTGTAGAAAACGTGCAATATACTGCTGTGTCAGAGGGATGGGAAGCTGCTCTGTCCTTTTATTTTGAATCCATGCTGTTGATTTCTTCTGAAAGGTAATGAGAGAACTACAGGTGTATCATAAAGCTATGGGAAGGTGAAAGCTTCTGTTTCACTTATGACCTCGGTCATATGAAATGGCATAACTGACTTCTTTGTAGCAGCACAGTAACAGTGGAACAGAGGAGTTGCCATTCCTCGTGTCAGTGTAATGATGCAATCGTTCCAGTACTGCAAAAGAGGGAGCACATCAGGTGCCTAACAAAGCTGTGTCTCTGTGGAGGCTGTAGCATGGCTATTCTGAAAGCTGCGCTGCATCATTACATTTACACTCACTTTCTTTTACAATCACAAACCCTGTAGGGATATGACACGCTTGTTTGGTTTTCCTTGGTGTGGAGATTATTTGAACTACTCTGCCTTTACACAGCCGAGTCTTCTTTAGCACTGTGCCAAACTCCCAGCCTTTGCAGGTCCCATGGTGAAGTCTGGGCCAGGCTTTGTGCTGCTGCAGCAGTGCCACCCAGCGCCGTGTGCTGCAGCCAGCCGCAGCAGCTCCTGTCTGTGTCACCTCCCCCTGCACTCACTTTCTGACAAGACTGCAGGCTGGCAAGAAGCCCTTCTTGAGCTGTAGCTCCTTTACTGCTCCTAGCTGGCTGCAACGAGTGATCGCTGTGCGCGGTCAGAAAGGGGCGTTGCTGCTCTAGGGTGTGTAACAGAGCTCTGTCCTGAGGTGACAACACAAACACTTCAGACACATTGATGCGAAAAATGTTGTATTGAAAATTTTCAGTTTCTTTCAATAGTACATCAGCTCCTTCACTCCAACACACACAGATGCACAGCCATTCCACACGTCATTGGTCCTGGAGCAGGCCTACCTATGTTACTCCCATACAGCCACGTCATCAATTTTAGCACTAACAGAAACGAGAGCAAGAACTGGATACGTATTAAAAAAATCTTACACCTGCATTACAGAGCGACAACTACCTGATAACTGAAAGCCGCCTTTTTCCCCACTCCTATGAAGTGACATCTGTCTGTGTCTTAGGAGCTAGCTGTGGATCCCTCGAGGCAAGGAGCGTTAAGTTAATGCAGGCAGGTGATGGCAGCGGCCGGCCGACAGAAGCGCGCAGCAGCGATGGTCTGCCAGTAACTACTGTGCGTGGAGAGGACCAGCAAATCAACGCTGACGGTAAAAAGCGTTTCATCAGAACACAATTCCATAGGAATTCCGGCTGCGTGGATGGTGAAAGGAGATGCTGACAAAGCGCCCATCCAGGACAATCACTGCTGCGAGTTCTGCTGCAGCACGTTTTGCAGGGTTTTGTGGCTCTGCACGGCAGCAACTACATCTTCGTAGAGAGCGCTCACGCTGACGCACAGCGGTTGGTGTTGAAGCTCTGTCAGTCTGCAGACAGCCACAGTGCCGAGGATGCAGAGCAGCAGCAGCAGCAGCGCCCTCAGCACCGACCGCGACCACGAGTGCTTGTGCCGCGCTGGGGGAGGGGCGCGAGAACTGGAGGCAGGCTCTGCAAGAACAACGTTTGCAAGACAACGGGAGGAATTATTCAGGCATCCTTACCCGTCTGCGCCGTGCTCACTTAATGTGCTTTTCAGCCTGTGCTGTGCTCCTGTTTTCTCAAAGAACTCTCCTCATTTAACTACGGTCACTTTAGGAGAAGAGCATGAGATTTACTTTCGTGGGCAGAAGTGAAAAAGGAGCAGAGCATCTGTGTGTTGCACAAGATCTGTTTTTAAACCTATAGTTCAGTACAGTAAGATTAAATGAATGGAGAAGTTTTTAGGAGCACTCAGAGCACTTTACGAAACTTGTAGCTCAGTAGTTCATCAGGAACCTGGATGTTAAATCACTGTTTTACTTGCCTACAGCTGCCTGTCTGTAAGGCTTCTGTAAGCTCTGCTGCTGTGCTGCTTCCCCCACTCCTGGTCTCTCAGCACCTAGGCTGCATAAATGCAGATCTGGCACTATCAAATCTACAGTGCAGGTTAAGCATGACGCAGTTCTGAGGCAGTGCTCCTGTTCACTCTTTTCCACAAGGCACACATTAAAATGCACTTTACCTGAGCTCACTGTGGATACCACTTACTTCGGGTCTGCGCAGTTTCCTTTTTAGTTTTCTTTTCCACCTCCTGTTTTGCAGCTCTCTGAGCATCGTATTCCCGCCTCCTGCGTTCCTTTTCTTCTGCCTTCTCTCGCTTCCTCAGTTCCCTCTCCTGAGCCTCCCTGGCTCGCTGTTCTGCCTCGCGCTTCTTTTCCATTTCTGGGGATTAACAGCAAGTTTTCCATTTACATAAAGGATTGTCGCTGGCTTCTTCCTTACTGCCTGCTTATCTGTTCCTAGTTGGAACCCCTGGACACAGTCCTGGGCGAGCTGCTCTCAATGCCCCTGCTTGAGGCGGGAGTTGCACCAGATGACCCCCAGATACCTGTTCCAACCTTAGCTATGCTCTGAAATCAAATAACTGTCCTGTGCTGTAGTGGTTTGTTCTGGTGGTGGGTTTTTTTCTTTCTTTTATTTATCCTTCATTCTGCTCCCTGTAAGGGTGCAAGACCAAGCTGAACGGGGCTTTGAGCAACCAGGTCCAGTTGGAGGCGTCTCTGCCCATGGCAGCGGGGTTGAAACCAGGTGATTCTTAAGGTATCTTCCAACCTAAGCTGTCCTATGATTCTGTCAAGAAGGCAGGAACTAGCACTGTGTCCCAGGGTATCTTTCTCCTTCCAGCCATTCTACCCTGCTCAGAACTCCAATAGTTACAAATATTTGCCTGCTGGCAATCCCTACTGTGGGCAGCATTCAGCAGCGTGAGGACTGTGCTTACCTCGCTCTGCCTGGAGCTTCCGTTGCCTCTCTCGATCCTGCTCAGACTGGATCGCTTTCATGTGCTGCAGTACCTTCAAGGTCCAAGAGAACAAGGTGAGATGGCTGCAGAAGGCTCGCGGCAGGTTAGCTCACAAATGGCTGCAGTGGGTGCGAAGGCAGTCAGGTGGATCTGACCGCTGACCTGAGCCCTCCAGGTACGACTTGGAGAGAACTCTTGCTACACCAATCTTTGCAGTTAAGAAGCAGAGGTCTCTGCTCTAAAATTACATGGAAAAGCGGTGCTAGCAGCTACAGAGGATCACAGAACAGCTTGTTTCATCAGCCTGAACTATTTCACAGCAGCAGGGCAAGGCAGTAACAGAAGTGCATATTGTAACTTTTTGCTCCACAAATCCCAGCAGCAACTATTTACATGACCCTATGGTTTCCCATAGTAGTTCTATGAAGATTTTTATACCCTGGAGTATAACAAGTTATAACAAAGTATAACAATATAACAAAGCCTATGCACAAGTTATTTTGTCTGATTGTGCTTTCAATCCCTTAGCAAGCAGCATTTAGTCCTCAGTTCTACTGAGAGTGGGACTCCCCATGTTTTTTCTCTAGCCATGGAAGCAGTAAAATCAGTGCAGAGAACTGCTTGAAGAAACTTTAGAGCTTACTAAGTAAAGAGAGGAAAAAAACATCACCAAAAAGATAAGAAACAAGAATAAAACAGCAGCAGGTTCCTTACCCTGACTGCAGCCTGCTTGCACTGCTTCTCATCCAGGCAGTCGCCAGCTACCTTAGCTAGAACAGGATCCAGGGGATTGTCCTTCAGATCCAGCCACTTCAGGTTCTGCAGGAAGAGGTGGTGAAGGGGGGGCTGTCAGACGGCCACAAACATCACGACAGACTTGTGGTTATTTAAGAAATTCAAAGCTGAAGCAAAGAGCTGCTTGGTTTTCCCAAGAATGAAATAGGAAGACAAGTGGGGAGCTCAGCGTTCTCAATGGGCGTGAGAGAATTTCCTCTGGGCCGTAGCGCAGAGACAGCTGAATTTTGGAAGGAGTATCGTCAGGATAGATGCTTCACCAGAGAAATCAACTTGAGAAGGATCACAAGACCCTGGGCTGCGTCCCAAAGCTTTACGTAACCGCCCGGCCGCCGGCTTTACCTTGAGCTGCGCGAAGCTGACGGGCAGGGTGACCAAACGGTTGTTGAGGAGGTCCAGGTGCTGCAGGCTGACCAGGCGCCCAAAGTCCACGGGCAGCTGCTGGAGCCGATTTTTACTCAAATCCAGTTTCACCAGGTGTGTCAAACTGCAGAAATCTGACTAAAACACAACCAAAAAGCAGGAAAAGCATTTCAGCACCTTACTGAGGGTCCTCGGCAGGGGCTGTGCCGAGTCTGCACCTTGATACAAGCCACAAATCCCCAGCTTCCCACGGAACTGGTGGAGGACAATCCCCCCACCTCCTTTGCCTCAGAAAAGTGAGGTAGGTAACGGTGGGGCAGACGAACCGGAGGCGGTGTGCCGAACAACTGAGACAGCTGAACTGCTGCGGCTGCTGAGCCTGCTCGGTATTCAGCCGGGATCCTTCGGCAGGAGGTTCTGCACTCTGCTCGGCGCAACCCTTTTCTGTCAGCTGCTCTCTGTCCCGCAGCGCTGCCTGCACCGACCCGCCCTGCGCTGCCAGCGGCGCCTTCAGCCGCCGCAGGAGCAAAGAGCCCAGAGCTCCTTCCGACCTCCGGCTGAGCCGGCGGCTGTTGGAGCACCAGGGGTCTCTTCCCGATATTTCCTACCAGCTCTGCTTCATCCTCTCAAAGGCTGTCGGGCATCTTACCGGCAAGGAAACCAGGCTGTTACAGGACAAATCCAGCACGGTTGCTTTTGGAAGCGCAGCCTGGAAGAAAGCAGTCCCGAATGAACGCACGGGTACAGTGCGGAAACCTCCGCGAAGGCGCTACTTTTGTATCGTTTCCGCGATATTTTGTATTGTTTCCGCGAAGCTACGTCGTATCTTGACGGGGCCGCAGCCGGGATCTCGCTCTAAGGAGCGAACCCGGGGCCATTCGCGCGGCCGGGCAGCGCCGCTCCGCCGAACGGGTCGTGACGCTCCGCCGCCCGGCTCCGTCCCCGCACGCCGGCTCACCGCGCTGCTGCCCCGAAGCCGGCATCGGCCCGCTGCTCCCGGCCGGCCCCGCACGCTCGGACGCTCACCAGCTCCCTGACCGGCACCTCGCTCAGGCCGCACAGGCTCAGGTCCAGCTCGTTGCCATCCAGCTTGTCCTTCAGGCTGCCCGCCTTGCCGCCGCCCCGCGCCATGGCTGCTCCGCGGACCCCGCGCCGCCCCGCCGCCCCGCCGCCCCGCCAGCCACTTCCGCGTCCACGTCCGCACCGCGGTGTCGCGCAGCGCCCCCTGGCGGCCCGGAGCGGCGTTGCCGGCCCTGCGAGCGGCAGCGCGCAGCGATCCGCGCCTCCCTGCCTTGGCCGGCCGCATTGCACAGAGCCGTGCCGCCGCCGCCGCGCTCGGAGCCCGGATTGTCTTTTGGGAGCTGCAGTTGGACCGAGGCGTTCCTCTCTGCGAGGAGAAATTCTGCAACTTCTCTTCTGGTCCGGAAGCTCCACCAGCAAAGTGCTCTCCTGTCCCGATCGACCCACGGCCGGAAAAGTCCGAGGAAGAGTTTTTCCTGAGGCAGAGCCGAATTAGTGCTCCCCAGTAACGGCATTGTGGTGAGAACGAGCCTTGAGTTTCCAAGCCCCTCCACGCATTGTGACCTACGTGCGCTTACAGAGGCGTCTGTGAGTGCTGCTGCGGCACAGCTGTGCCCGGGGAGCACCTTGGCTGCTCGGTGCAGTGCCGCTGAGCCTCTTCCAGCACGGGGGATCTGCTTACCTTAGATGTAACGGAGATTATTGGAGGTTCTGAGCAAAGGCATGGTAAACAAGGTAAACAAGGATTTGCATCCTAGAAAATACCGTGGAAGGTACCTAAGGTTGGCATGCTTTCATCCAGGAGGTTACAGGAATTTGGTAAAGCAGGCTATTGTGCCTCCCAATGGTGAGCTGAAATGGCAGAGCCCTCTTTGGAGAAAAGCGAGGTCCGGTTGTGCAAAGCTCGTGCTTTTTGCAGCGAGGTTCAGAGGGCAATGAAGGGCAAATCTGTGCCGAGGAGAGGAGAGGAGAGGAGAGGAGAGGAGAGGAGAGGAGAGGAGAGGAGAGGAGAGGAGAGGAGAGGAGAGGAGACTCCTCTTTTTCTTTCTTTTTTTTTTTTTTTTTTTTTTTTTTTTTTTGTATCAAAGACATTATTTTTTTTTCTCTGTGGTTTTACGACACTGAGCGCACGCTGATGCTCCTGCAGTACAGATACAGAGAATTGCACTGTGCTTTGCTGCAGCAGTGACTCCTGGCCATGAGCGCCATACAGCCTTACATCACCCATGGAAATGCACAAACTCACCCACCTGCTCACCAGTTTCTCACATTTCAAAGACAAGGTTTTCCTTCCTCCAACCAAATAAAGCAGCACCACTACTGCCACCAAACAAGCTCCTTGTGCTTCATGAGCAATGCACACTGAGAGAAATCCAACATCTACTTCTGAAACCAACCTTCCCAAACACAAGATTTGGTTGCGGGCAGCATTTCATTACGTGGTTGTGTTACGAGCATATTTTGTGGCTCTGATACCTAAGATTCACTGCAGCCAGTATTGATACCCTTGTTCATAAGCTCTGTTGCACTCGACACGGTGAGCGAGCCTCGGAGCATCTCCCATTGCTGATCTCTGGCGTCCACCTGGGCGGAGGGAAAACCAGAAGTGGGGTTGTGAAATGACTGCCAGCGATTGTCCTGCAGGTCAGTGGCTGAGTGAGAATCAGGCCACTCTCAGCCCACCCCGGTGGTTAATGTCTGTGTGATGTTTGAGACACGGGTTGTCCTCTGGCACCAAATTTATACCCCAGCCTCCAGCAGTGCCCGGAGAGTCTGTCAATCATTTGCCACAAGGAATGCCACACGTGTCAGCCCTTCTGCACCAGTCAGTGCCGCTGTGCGCTGCGGGGCTCCTCTGGGTGCTGCCTCTGCCCTCGGCAAGCCCGGCTCTGCCGCTCCTCGCTGCTCTGTTTGATGTGACGGGGTACAGACAGCCAGAGTGCTGAAAGCCGCTAGCGAAGTGGTAACTGCGATAATTCATTAAGTGGATAAGGCTAGAAATTAATGACTCACAGGGCTCTGACGGATGCAGAAAAACAGGCAAGCAGCGCCGGTTGCCTTGGCAGAGTCAATTTCAGCCCTCGTACCAAATTCCGTGTCAGCCAAGGCTCGGGATTTGCGTGAGGGTTTCGGGGCGGCTGCGACAAAGCGCTTGGGGTGAGGCCAAAAGCGGCCGCTGGGACAGAGCGGAGGGACGGAGCTGCAGGGCAGGGAGCTGGGAAGAGAAGCGAGCAGGGAGACGGGGCTCAGTGCCGTCAGCAGCGTGCCGTGGCCGGGAAGCAAAGGGGGGATCCCGGGAAGCCGCGGCCGTGCCCTGGGACGCGCGGCATCCCGCCCGCTGCTCCAGCGGGGCCCCCACGCGCAGAAGATGCTTTGCGACCCGCTCCACACGGCAGAGCGGGTGGCGGTTAGCAGGGCTCCCGGCTCCCAAACCCCGTCCTCCCTCCAGGGCCGGGCCGTTGCGGGGCGAGGCCGGCCAAGCCCTGCCCTGCCCTCCCCGGGGCCGGGTGAGGCCAAGCCGGGGCTGAGGAGGGCCGGGCCGGGCCGCGCACCGCCCCCGCCGGAGCTGCGTACGGAGCGGAGCGGGAAGGCGGCCCGGCCCCCCCGGTTCTGCCGTCGCCGCACTCATGGCCACCGCCGCACTGCTCGCAGCTCTGCCCCGCCGAGGGCTGCTCCGCCTGAGCGCGCGGTACGGACGGGACCGGGGGGCTGCAGGGGCCGGGAGCAAAGTGAGGGGGGATCGAGGGGACGGGGCACCGCGGGGCAGCGTGTTGTTGGGGCAAGAGGGCAGCTGTACAGGGCTGAAGGGGGCAGAGGGATGGGGGTGTTGAGCCAGGCGGTGGCTGCGGTGCAGAGGGGTCGGGTTCGGCTCAGGGGTGCTGGAGGTGCGTCGCCGTACTTTGGCTCCCCGGTACCCCCCTGAAGCAGCGGCAGCAGCAGACAGGCGACCTCCCCCAGGGGAGGGACAGCGGAGGAACGCGTGCGCCCGGGGCTGAACTTTCTTTGTGCAGCGGCTCCATCCGACTGCTGTAACGTGCAACGTACAGACGAGCTTCTTTCTCCTCCCCGCTCGGCGCTCCGGCTCGCGGGCCGTGCCCGTCGGTGTCCCTGTGCCACTGTTGTTCTTACGGCCGTGCAGAGGCTGCTGGGTCTGCAGCAGCGCGGGGCCGGCAGGTCCGCGGCTCCGAGGAGCTCTGCAGCTGGCCGGTTCTCGCTTTTGTTCGAGCTGCCTTTTGGAGCAAACTCCTGCGAAAAACGGGAAAGCAATTGGCTTTGAGAGATGCTTGGAAGAATTAGCTGAAATTCGGACACTAATCCTACCCGGGTGACTTCCGGGAAGTAGCTCGGCAGGGTTCACACTCGAAGTGCAGGTAATGCTTTTCAGCTGGGCTCTGGTGGGGAGACAACCATCTCAACATCTGCTCTTAAGAAACAGGATCAGGAGGGGAGCGACACAGAATGTTTATTGCCTTTTGGACGCAGCCCAGCATTCCATGTGAAGCTGGGTGGCGGAACAGTGACTCACAAAGCCTATTTATAAGAATAAACTCCTTCTAGTAACGTGAAGACTTATTAAGTTCTGCTCCTAATTGCACAGTGCTTATCCTTTGGGCAGAACGAGTGCAGAGGGAAAGGCACACGGGACAACACTGCCAGTCTGCTGGAATTGAAACCTGAGGGCTCCAGGAAAATTCTGGAGATCACCATTGCTCTAACTAAAGTAAACAAACAAAAAGTAATCAAAAGGTGAAACTCCGCAGCCAGCAGGGTTGTGTTGAAGAGCAAGGAGGTAAAGACGGTGCAGAGCTGTGCTAGCTCACCACTCTTTCCTTGCAGTTGTTTTACATAAAAGACCCCAAACTTGTTGCTTTGGGGAGGTGATCGTAATGGATTTCCACGAATGAGAAGCTGGATGTGGAGTCCTTGAGCTTCCCCAAATCTGAGCTCCGTAGCTGGGATCAGTTCTGACCCCATGAAGACGGGGTCAGTCAGATGGGATCAGCAGTCAGCCAGCAGCCCGCACTGCTGCAGGGCAGCTCTGTCACTGCAGGGGATCAGGGGTCACACCTCCCTTCTCAGGGTAATTTCTGCAGAGATGGAAAAAGAGATGAAAAATGAAACCGGTTATCTTGTGTCAGCAGCTGTAAAACTTTGGTCAGGTTAATCACACACAGCTCCTGGGGTTGATTGAGGCTGCTTTATAAGCTTTGATGGGCGCTTTATGGGCAGGCTGCGATCCATCTGCCGACCTTGCATCCACATGAGATGAGGAGGAAGCTCTTTCCCCCACGCCCCAGTGTTTCTCTGTGCAGTTTTGCTGCTCAGGTCGCTGCCATGCAGGAGCAGCCTGGTGGTGAGGCTGGTTCATTTGCAGGCACTGCTGGCTGCTTTGCTGCCGGAATGCATTGCTAAAAGAAGATGTGTGCTCTCAAAGTTTATTGGTGAAACCCAAGAGGAGTTTAGTTTGCCTTCTGCCAGCTGAGGCAGGGAAAGGAGAGCTGCCACCAGATCAAATAATCCTGATTTGTTTTACCTCCAGCTGTGCCGCAGGAGGAGGCGGAGGGTGAATTATTTGTCTTCTAGAGCAAACACTAAAGAAAATACATAAATCCCTCGGACCCATTCTGTTTAAACATTCTTTCTCTTCGAATGCTCTTTGCAATCACGCTCCTGCTGGCTGTTGGCTCTGGGCAGGAGGAGGCAGGCTGCTGTCAGCATGGTGCTGCTGATCCTTCCACGTGATGCATCTGCCTTGTTCCTTCTGTTCTAGGCTCCCTGTGCTTCCAGAGTGCTGTTTTACTTTGGCCCACACCTTTTGCTTTTTGCTATGGCCAAGAAATAAGTGGTCCAGGAGTGCCAAAGCATTTCCAGAGATCAGATTTGAATTCAAGGAGCTCAAACCAGATGAAAGCTGTGAGTTTTGCTCCCTTGGTGTTTCTGAAGAGAAGCATTTTGAGACCAGTTGGTGATTCTGGGCTATGAGTGTGAGCTGTTTCAGACCCAGATTTCAAGGCTGCAGGTGTTTTTGGTGCAGGGTGGGGGTTTGGGAGGCAGCTGTGTGTGCTTCCACACTGCGAGGGCATCGCCACTGAAGCACTTCAGAGCGCAGAGTTCTGTAAAGAAATACTTTGCAGTTCTTTGACATTCTTTCATCCCCACGTTTGGGACGGAGGGAGATGGAGCTGTGAAAACTGGAGGAAGGAGGAGCTGCTGTTTTGCTCGGGCTTTGTGTGTTAAGGAGTGAGGATCAGGCCCAGAGCCTTTCTGCACGGGAGAATTTCTGGGGACCACGTGAGGAACTTTCAGTGTTCTCAGATTGAAAACAAACCCTCGTCCCTGGGCCATGGGGCTCTGCCCCTGTGAGACCCTTTGCCCCCTCAGCCGGGGAG
Organism: Lagopus muta; assembly: GCF_023343835.1. Classification (NCBI taxonomy): domain Eukaryota; kingdom Metazoa; phylum Chordata; class Aves; order Galliformes; family Phasianidae; genus Lagopus; species Lagopus muta. Next base: position 10,313,037 of record NC_064450.1, on the reverse strand, counting down.
GAACTGGGGTGTGAGCTGAGGTTCTGCTCTGCCTGCTGTGTCGCCCCTTCGCGGTGCAGGGCTGTGCGAGCAGCTCAGAGGACGTCAAAGGAGACTGCAGAAAGCATAACGATCAGACTCCATCAGCTGCGGGGTCTGGATTTCAATTGAACGTTCCCTTCCTTCTACTTTCTGCTTCTTGTTTTGTCAGCCCCGTGCTGGGGGAACACGCGAGACCAAATGTGTTTTTTGACCAGTTGTAACGCTTCCCTTGGGTCGAGTCCCCAGAGGAGCGCGGTCGATGAAAGCCTTCTGCTGCCCCCAGCGCAGCACAGCGCCTGCTGGGCTCCGGTGAGCCGGGGTGCACGAGGTGAAAGTGCTGTTACACAAGAGGTGGCTCTGCTCGCTGACCCCGGCTCACTTTGCCCGGCCGTCCGAGGGAGCTCAGCGCCGAGCGGCGCCTGTTCCCCGTGCAGCCGGTGGGGAAATGTGGGGCGTCACCATGGAGATGGGCTCTGCTTCCACTGGAACTGGAGGTGATTTGGCTGCAGAGGTGTGAGTGCGGCGGCCTCCACCGATCGCTGCGAACAGTTTGTGGCTTCCTGCTGTGGCAGCGTGAGGTACGGGAGGGGCTTTCCTAAAGCTGCCGTGCAGCCATGTGACTATGGCTCAGAATGGCAGGAGCTGCCGTGCTTTTTATTGCCCCCCTAAAAGCACTCTTCTGTGGATTAGGGAGAGCTTTTTCAGCTCTTATCAAAGGCTTTTCTTCTGTGGAGCTTCCTTTCATCTCCTGGTCTTTATACGTGTCCACCCCAGGAGCTTTGAAACAAAAGATAATTCTCCTTACTGCTCGTTCGGTTACATCCTCCCGCCTCCTCCTGGGGCAGCCCCTGGAGCCGCGGTGTGAGCTGCTGTGCAGAGCTGTGAGAAGGGACAGCCTGACCCGAGCGGAGCTGCCGTTTCTGACGAGGAGTGAGGGAAGAGGGTCGGGCTGTGCTGCTCTGCTCCCAAAGGCAGCGGCTCGACTTGTGCCAGGCAGGGGGCAGAGCCCCGTCTTGCAGAGGAAGTAACGCCGTGCTGATGTTATTCCTCACGGGCAGGAAAGCAGGTTCTCAGCTATTAGCACAAAGGCTTTGCAGAGCGTTGATCCCGTAATGAATGGGTAAAATTTGATTTCAGGGTCATCTGTTGTTTTTTTTTCCTCTGCCCCACATCTGTGAACAAAGGGCAGCGCTTCAGAGCCACACACCCTGCAAGTGCTGCTTAACCCTGTCTGTCCTAGGAATATCCCAGGACAGGAGTGGAGGAAAGAAGTGAGAAGTGAGGAGAGAGGAACCAGGAGGTGGGAGAGCTGGTGGGGCTGCATCCTGCCTGGCAGGCAGCTGCTGGGCAGAGAAAGGCTCCGAGCAGGAGGGAGGGAGGAGAACAGCAGTGCTTGGATCCTTGACAGCTGTGGTTTCAGAGGAAGTTGCTGCTTTTCTGCTGAGCGAAGCAGCTGACCATCGGGGAAAGCCTTAGTGATTTTGAAATGCTTTTCACTATAATGCTCTGCCCACAGCTTCTTGCTGCTTCCCATTTCCTCTCCAGTTGGGCCTCCGGTATCATTTCTGTGCTCCTCAAGTACTGTGTGCCACCATTTCCACCAAGGCCCTTCTCTGCTGAAACGCCTCCCAGGTTGTCCTCCGTGCTGACGTCTGTTTGTTGTGTATCCTCTCCCCTGGCAGCGCGCTTTGCAGGCCCTGCAGCCCCCTCCCCTCACTGCTCTGGTAGCTCCTGCTTTTATTGCTGCCATCTCCAGGGCTGCACACTCTGTGGTTTTGCTCCCGGAGGCAGTAAAGGCTGCACAGCCCACTTAGTGCTGCACACACAGATCATTGCTCTGCTCGCAGCTCTCGGTTAAAGCTCAACTCCTTTGATCTCTTCTAAGCAGTTTTTATTCTGTGATACAAGATTGCCTTGTTCTCCGCAGATCTTTTTAGAACAGGTTAAAATGACGCAGACTGAGTTTTGTTTAACTTTCTCAGCCATCTCCTCTTCCCAGCAGAAGGAAGCCATTACAATGAACATCCCTGCAAAACGTTTTCCCTGTTTCCCTTCCGCCTCATTTGCACTTTTTAATGTTACAATCTCTCAATAAACTGCCAAGTCCACAATCTCTCCAGATATTTAGAAATGTTTGGAGTGGTTCTCATGCCAGATGCATGAGAGCAGCACAGTGAGCACCGGGCAGCGCGTTCCCTGGGCTGCTGGGGGCTCCTGCCCTGTGGGTGAGTGGTTTTGGTTTCGGCCCTGTGCTGTGCTTGCTCTGCCAGCTGACGTGGGCATCTGCAGGTGGGGCAGCTGCTTCCCACTGCTTTTGGAGGTCCTTTTGATCTTCGGAGCAGAAGTGGCTGCCTGTGATTCCCTTTAGTGCACTTAGGTCTTGCTGGAGCTCACAGTTCAGTTTCTCATCTCTGTTTCTGGAAGAGGGAAATATCTCACAGTGGCCCTGACATGTGGAGATAACTGAGGACAAGCATGTTTGTGTCCTAGGATGTTGCCTAACATCTTTCAGGGTGCTGTCTGTTCTTTTGAAATGGAAGGAGGACGGTACCAGCTCTGATGTTCATCTATCAGGCCTGGCATCGAACCACCTTCCTCATATTTCTGTGGCATGTCATGAGTGCACCGGTCTTAACTCTGCTGTAGTCCTGTTTCTGCAGGTCTGGTTTGGGTGAGGTGCTCTGCTTGGTCTGAGCATGGGATGTGCTGGGGATGGCCCTTTGTTCTGGGTTGGGTGATGCTGTGATAGCTGACTGCTGTTTGAGCTGATGTAGAGCTAAAGCTCTGCTGGCTGCAGTGGGATGCGCTGCTTGCACCTTATGGGAGTGAGGCACTGGGCCTTGGGAAGGAAAAAAACCGCTTCCATTGGATTCAGTTCACTGTTTTGTAGTCCTCAGTCTGGGTGGAGCTCGGGGCTGACAACCAAGGCTGGAATACAGCAGAGGTTCAAAGGTGATCCAGAGATTAGTGGGCAAGGCTTGTAACTCTCAGATGGGCACCGCTGGTACTGCAGGCAGATGGGCGATTTTTCCAGACTGGGAGCATGTAATGACTGCTTATATTACAAAGACACTTTTTTTGTAACCAGAGCCCTGAGCTGAACCTGGTGGCTTAGGAATTCTTTGTGTCTTCCATTACAGCACTAGGAAGTCAGCTGGGTCAGCTGGGAGGCGACCAGCTCAGTGCTGGGATAATGTAGCACAGCTCCTGAAGCGCAGCTGGGTTTGTGAGAGCAGAGAAAACCTGCTGGCGTCTGTCTCACAGCTTCTTTTCCTTCGCAGTGTCCTGCACACGAGGACACTTTCTGCATCCCATAGGGTGACCGACAGTTATGTCCAGGGGACCTTAGACATTCCTCTGATCAACAAAACCGTGGGCCAATGCCTGGATGAGGCAGCGGAGCGGTTTCCCCACCGTGACGCCTTCATTTTCCACCGAGACGGAGTTCGGAAAACGTTTGCTCAGGTCAAAGGGGAGGTGAGTGTCTGATTCACATCACAGCCTGATGATCCACTGGGACAGCAGCTGGTGTTAATGGGGAAATCCAGCCCGGTTTCATTGGTTAGCTCAGGAGCGAGGGTTGTGCTCTGTGTGGCTCTCTGACAGCACTGCCAGAGCGAACATCCGCTGGTGTGTGCTGCCTTTGTCCTTACAGATCAAAGGGAGAAGACAGCATACATGAAATGATTACTTTATATTCCAAAACGAACTTTCATACTTAATACATCAGGTGGCAATAATTTCTGTGGGCTGAGTCATGATGTTTCCACACCTGGAGCAGGCGTTAGCTCTTGTGTTGGTCACGTTGGTCTGACTTTCAACTTTGTTACCTCCAGTGGTTTTGAACTTCAACCCTGAGCAAGTGCAGAATCCTAAAAACCTGATAGGACGTTTGACAAACATATGCCCTGATCCTGGCCAAGCCAGAGATCTGCTGCTCACCGCACCGTGCTGAGGTCTGGTCTGCACCTATCAGCACCTTGCAGAGGAGGAGGCCTTTGGATGTGATTCACCTCCTCCACCAGGCTCTGCAGCTGATCCAGCCCCCACAGCAGGCACCACTGCCAAACCACTGGGCTGCCCAGACCAGTATCTGTCACCCCTATATTCAAGAAGCAATGGAAATGGAAGTCATCTTGCTTAGTAAGGAAATGAGCTTGTCCTAAAAGAGGAAATGAAGATGAGGATGAGGAAAGCTACTCCGAAGCAGTACCACCACGTGAACAGCCCACCTGGGCTTCCACTCTGTGGAAAGATATCCACTGCCACATAATGTTTATGATCCTCAGGTGCTTGTCTTGCATTTTACAGGTAGACCAAGCAGCAGCTGGACTTCTTGCTCTTGGCCTGAAGAAGGGAGACAGGCTAGGAATGTGGGGTCCCAATAAATATGAGTGGGTTCTCATGCAGTTTGCAACAGCCCAGGCAGGAATCATCCTGGTAAGTGCTGGGGTTTGTATCAGTGCATTGGGAAAGGAGATGGACACAGCAGTAGCATCTGGTGGAGATGAGGTCTGCAGTCTGACTCTCTCCATGCTCGTTCCCAGCACGGTGAGCTGCTAACAAATCAGTTTTAGCCTGCAGGAAAGCGATGGATACAAACAAGATTGCCCCTAGGTTGGTTCTTATGGGACATGCGTTATCCCAAATAGCTGCCAGTTACTGAGATCCCTCCTAAACGTGTCTAAATGGCTTCGAGATACAAATGCTCATTCAGAAACCCAGCCCAAGCTGCATTCCCCTGAAATTCCCCTCAATTTTCACTGATGGTGTGATCTGGTACGTTAACCAAAGTGTGTCCTGTTTATGCAGTGCTCTGTGTAAGGGCTGTAACACATCTAGGATATTTTTTTTCAGCACTGTTCATCCCAGTGTCTGCTAAGGAGCAGTAAGGATGTGTGAGCACAGCTCAGGATGACCCTGAGGGTCAGCTCAGCTTCTGTGCCCAGTGCAGCCTCTGTTGAGAGGGAACAGGGAGGGGGAATGCTGATATTTTGCTGGTTGTCTGTTCAGAATGCCAAGGTTCCCTTGAGTTTTGAGTACCTCTGGCTTGGATTTAATGCCTGCCAGGGAGAAAGGAGGACTGTTTTTATTCCTAAAGCTGTTGTGACTGACTCATGAATCCTTTCCCTTTTCTTTCATGCAAACACAGGGTTCAGATAGCACTTCTAGGAACGTGAGTTCCTTGTGGTGAGCTCTTAGGTCTGCATCTCAGACAGGAGGGGCTTCTGCTGTCACCTGTCTCTGGGAGAACTTTCTTGGTGGAGTATGCATTAGGGAAGAGGGTTTCTGGGGTAAGTTACTCTGATTACCCTTCTTGTTCCTCCTTCTTCAGGTATCTGTGAATCCAGCCTATCAGGCCCGTGAGCTGGAGTTTGTGGTCAGGAAGGTTTGTATGGCACTCGCTGTTAATTCTTCTTGACTTGTTATGAGAAGTCATAAAAGCAATTTGTTAGAGGGAATAGCAGGGGATGGTACAGAGAGGGGAACTGTTAAACACGTAGGCGTGTTAGGAAGAGGCAAGGAGAGCTGGCCAGAGAACAGGGCTGGTGGTGGCCATGTGGGAAGAGGCCACCACGCAGGTTTTTGCATTGTCTGGAAAGAAGTGGGGGATTTCTTGCTGCTCAATGAGATTTATTTTTCTTGCATCAGCAGTCTGGAATTGGGTTGCTGGGCTGTAGTTTGAGTTCCCATTTCATCCTTCATTCAATCCTCTTATGGTAATATTGCCAGCGTTGCTGCTGTCTCCAGATGTTAAAACTAAACGCCCTGCAGTGAAGCACTTCCCCTCCAGTCTTGGTGCTCTCACCAGGTGGCAACGTAAACCCAAAGCGAATGTGCCAGCTCCTGCCTCCACTGGGACAGGCGACCTGCTGCACCTCTTGGTGTTGGGAATGCTTCATTTCCTGGCTCTGTTTGTGACTTTGGTTCTGCATCTCTGTCCTGAGATGGCACTCCTATCCTTTTTTTCCCAAGGAGACCTGGATTTTGTTTCCCTTTCTGTGTTTTTGTGTTAGATCTGCTCTGATTTTCTCCAGCATAAGCCCAGAGCGCTGAAGGGGATTCTTTTGGGCTGGGCTTTTTGTTAACACTGGGACTCCTGACCTGAAACATCAGTCCTTTACCTTCACGCTGCAGAGAAGAACAGTGATCCTCTGAGAGTGGGGAACCACAGCTGCAGCTCTGCTTTCTTGCCCAGCAAGAACTGAACCCCCGGCCATGAGAGTGTCCTGCTGCATTTTCACTTTGCAGAGACCTTTTACATGCCCTTCAGTGACTCTTTAACCTTGTATACGATGGCTCTTACTAGGGAGGTCTATAAAAAGCTTCAGATTTAGTCTGGAGAGTCAGGATCGTGTGCCTGAACAGAGCAGCACGGAGAACATCCCATGCACAGCCACTGGAGGACCTATGCCACGTGGGGTCACTGTGTTGTAGGCTCTGCTCTTCTCCGTGGCCCGAGCATCACCCCAGTGTGAGATCTGATCAGTTTCTGTCTCCCTTCACAGGTTGGCTGCAAGGCACTGGTCTTCCCTGCTCAGTTTAAATCGCAGAAGTACTATGATATTCTAAAGCAGTCATGTCCTGAAGTGGAAAACTCCAGTCCAGGGGGAATAAAGAGCAAAAGGTGAGTTAGGGACACCTGGCAGGTTTCACTGACCTAGCAGCTGTGTCCTGCCCTGTGTCATCTCAGCTGCAGGCAACACGCTGTAGTGGAGGAAGGGGCTGTGCAGAGATCTCCTTATTGAGGACTTCAGGTACTGATGAGGGCACTTTGCAGCCACTTAATGGAGCTGTGCTGGGAGACACCACAACCACTGAGCCTCTCCCCCAGCACTGCCCTGCAGGTGCTGCCTCAGGCCTTCTGCCATTCCACCGAGTGCTGCTGAGATCCCAGACCGGTGATGGACAACACCTTGGAGCAGCGGTTTGGTCTTTGCCTGTTGGGGCTTCAGCCATCGCTGCCAGCAATAGAAGGGCTCTGTGTAGAATCACAGAGTCCTGAGAGGTGGAACGTCCTACACACGATTCTTCCTTATAACACTGATGGCAGATTTGGAGTAAAATTCCTTTGGTGTATGTACCCTGCGTGAGCTGCTCTAAATGCTTCTCGTTCCTGTGTTACAGGAATGGAGTCTTATCCAAAGCAGACAGGTTAGCCTGTGCAGGAGGTTTATCCTGGCCTCCATACAGCTCTTTGGACAGTTTGCTCCTTGCTCCATTCTTGATGGCACGTTTCCTTCTACCAGGCTACCTGACCTATCTACTGTCATTATGTTGGACTCCAAGCTGCCTGGTACCTTTCACATGGACGAAGTGATGCAGGCTGGGGACAGCAGCCATATGAAGCAGTTAAGAGCCTTGCAGCAGACCCTGTCCTGTGACGAACCGGTCAACATCCAGTTCACTTCAGTAGGTGCTTCTGTTTGCTCCAGGCTTGTGCTTGGGTTCCTCAGAGGGGATGCAGAGAAGACTCTGTTGGATGCTGAGCTTCCTTTGCCTAATGCTCTCTTTGACCAAGCCCTGGCTCTGCCTTTTTCCTCCTCTGCTGCGGAACACAGGAAGTCTTCTAGGGTTTCCCCTTTCTACTTCTTGCTGCTCAACCCTTTGTCAAGAGTTGCCATGTGAATTTTCCAGCTGTAGCTGAGCCACTTTTTCTGCCTGGTTTGGGACCGAGTGCTGATAAAGGGAAAAAAGTAAAAAATCCCATCTCTCAGGTCAGGGAGGGGAATGAAGAGATGGAGTGTGAGATCATGCTAGGATTTGTGCCTGGGAGCTTGCCTCAAAGAACGTGTGCCCTCTGCAGAGGTGACCTCATTGCAGAATGCTCTTTGCCTTTCAGGGGACAACAGGGAGCCCCAAAGGAGCCACGCTGTCTCACAGAAACATTGTGAACAATGCCAACCTGGTCGGGGTGAGGCTGGGGATCACAGAGCAGGTGGGTCCTGCAGAGAGCAGGCTTGGGCTGTGCTCTCGGTGCCGCTGAGACCGAATGTGCAGGGAGCTGCTGCTTGCTGTGCAGGGCAGGGTGCAGGGTTAGTGTGCTGCTGTGCAGGACGCTGCAGGACGCCGGCCCCACAGAGCTGCCGTGCTGGGGTGGGACGTGGGGCTCTGAGGGCTCTGTTCTGCCTGGCGGCTCAGGCTTTGCTCGGCCTTCCCTGTGCCTGCAGATGGAAGCACGGCCCTCGCTTTTCCCATGTGGAGTTCCACTGAAATTGCATTTTAGATTCATGAGAAGCTTTTGTTGTTTTATTTTTTCTAAAAAGTGTTCCTGTAGGGGGAAAATGGTGAAATGAATTGCTTCTCATCTTGGTGAATACTTATTTCGAACAATTACAGAGCTCTAGATGTTAGCTTTGGATTCTATTGAGTGAGGTTTTAATTTCTTTTACATGACTTCATTTCGTGCCATGTTTACGCTCCCGTTACTCTTTCCAGTATAAGATCTTGTTGATGTTTTCTGTTTTTAGTTCCTCTAAGGAATAATGAAAGGCAAATCCTTTCTTTTCAAGTTCTGCTATTTCTCACAGTATGGCTTTGATTAAAAAGAATACATATATAATTTTAAAAAAAGAATTTTTCAATCAGAGCCTTTCGTGATCTTAAAAACGAAATTAATAGCATGCACCAAGTCCTGCATAATTCTGCATGTCTGAAGCAGCACTGCCGTTCCCTGGGCGGGTATATTATAATGTAACAGCAATACCAGCCTAGGAAGTGCAGCAAGGAAAAGGCATTGCAAGAATCCAGAATGAAATCTCGATAGGAAAAATGTCCCAAACTAATTGTTAGAAAGGGCGAGAAGCACCAGCGTAGCTTTTAATCTGATGGGAAGAAAGGTGAATTTCAGAGTTCTGCCGGGGCTCCGAGGAGCTGGGCTCCGGGACGCGCCCTGCCGCTCACCGCCTGCCTCTGCACCCAGGACCACCGCGTCTGCATCCCCGCGCCCCTCTACCACTGCCTGGCGTCGGTGGGAGGCTGCATGGTGTCGGCGGTGCACGGCTCCTCCTCCATCTTCTCAGCCCCCAGCTTCGAGGGGAAGGCGACGCTGGAGGCGGTGTCTCAAGAGAAGTGAGAGTCGGCGGGTTCTCCCTGCGGGAGCTTTCTGCCCTGCCTCCCCTGCCGGGCTGCTGCTCGTGCTTCCTGCCCACTGCACAGCGGCAGCTTTGCTGCTCTGTTCTTACAAAGGCTCTTTAGAAGGCGCTCTGCTCTACTTGGGAGCTTGCCGCACATTTTTGCCCCCCCGAGCATAAGGGCATGTTGGGTCACTGCAGGGATTTGTCCATCCTGGTTTGTTGCTGCCCGCGTGTTTTACACGTAGCCCCCATCGGTCCCTCAGCATCCATCCCTGGTAGCATTTCCAGGTTGTGCTTCGCGTGTAACTCGTTGGAAACAAAGGAGTTACTGCTGTGTGTATGTACACGAGCACAGGCGTACATTTAATGTGTGCATCTGTGTCTGTGCGCTGTGTGGGGCACACGTGATGTGTCCTGCGTGTGACAGAGTGGGGCATTGGGCTCCAACTCTGCAGCTTTGCCTTTTCTCCCCCTTCTGAAGATGCTCCTTCTTACACGGCACGCCAACCATGTTCATAGACATGCTCTCCCAGCCGGACTTTGACTCCTACGACCTTTCGACCCTGCGGGGAGGTAAGTCTGGCAACTCAGGCAGAAATGGGAAAAGCCCGGTGAAATGGTCTCTGCTTCCCTGCTGGGAGGTTGTGTTCAGCTCTGTGTGCAAAAGGCTGCTCTGCAGGGAAATGCTGTGTCGTGTGAGCCGTCAATTTGGTGCTGCATTTTGTTTCCTTGGGATTTCCTTCCAGAGCTACGTATATTTAGGGCTCTTCTTTCATCCTAAAGCAATCTAAGCGGGGACTTATCTGCCACGGGCCGCCGCCGTGGTAAGCTGGGAAGCCGGATGGTGCTCGGCTCTTCTCATCGCGAGCTACCACGGGGTGGCAGCAGACGCTCTGTGCTCTGAGCCGGTGCGTCTGTCAGAGCTGTTCGTCGTTTCTCTGCCCAAACTTTCCTGCCTGTTTTTAAAGACACTCGTATGACAACTTCTAACACGTGCTGGAGGATTCTCTCTTATCTCAGACGGCCTCAGCACAACAGCTGAAGGAGGGAGGCCATCTGCCCTTCTGAGGCAATGGCAGCAGAGAGGAGATGGCGCTGGGGCACAAAGAAACGCCTAAGCAGATTTATCAGCTCTGTTATGTGCAAAATGATCCTTGTCTCGTCTTGTCGTGCAGCAAAGCCTACGCATTACTTTGCTTTCTCGCTGTCATCCATCCTGGGGCACATCTGAACAGGTGGGGATGCGAGCTGTCCTCCCCAGAGAGGTGGTCCATAGCAGGATGAAAGGTTCTTGTTTTTATGGTGGTGGTGATCTATGGGCATGTTTGTTCTGCAGAATCTGTGCCTCTTTCTGCTCTCAGTCTTTCCTTTTCTGGAACCGTACCTTGGACTAAGTATGTGCTACAGAGTTTATTTTCCTAACAAGTGAACTCTGCCAACCCTTAATTCATTCAGGCAAACTGGTTTTGCTGCAGCCTTTGCTTCTGTATCCGTACAAATAGAAAGTATTTTGACAGGAACCAGTGTATCCCAAAGGTCTCGCCAGCATTTCAGTCTGAGCGTGCAGAACCTTCTGAGGGACTGCTGCTATGAATAAACACACGGTTTCTGAGACAGCCATCTTCTCCTTTCTCTTGCAGGAATCATTGCAGGTTCCCCTGTTCCCCCCGAGATCATGAAGATGATTGCAACAAAGATGCACATGCCAGAGATTGTGGTGAGTTGTGGCTGCTGTGCAAAAGCTGCAAGAGCTCTTTGTTGTGGCCAGAACACGAGATGGGGCACCTCTGGGCAGCAGCTGTGCCAGAGCTGCTGTGGTCAGGTGGTGGAACGTGGTGTGAGGCCGGGCTGCGGAGAGGCTGCGCAGTGGGGCTGGGAGGGGGGAATTGTGCCTGCTGTCCTCTGGGGCGCCTGGGGAGGCAGCCTGGTGAGAAGCACTTCATGGAGTACCAGAGGCCGAACTTCTGTTGGCATGTTTCAATTTTGTAAACCCTTCCACCTCTGCACAAGCTGCAAGGACGAATGACTTTGGGAGAGGAGTCTGTGGTTCGTTTGGGTGTGGGGGTTGCATTGCTCACTCTGCTGCGAGGTTTCTTCCTCTGCCCTGGACGGCGCACAGATACAAAATCCCACGCGTGCTGTGTGTCTGAACGTGGGAGCGGTTCAGTCCATGCGTGGCACCAAGCGTTGCTCTGTCAGAACCACAGCCTGTGCTGCAGCACCTGTTCTTCTGCGCCGTCGCATTTCCACGCACCCCCCTGTGGGGGCCATCGGCCCGTGGGGCGCTGGGGCCTGGGTGACGTTTCACTGGGGGGTCTGAAGGCGTGCGCTGTGTCGTCTGTGCCCCCACTTTGTGTTTGAGTCCAATTTCACTCTTTCTCAGGTACTGTGCAGCATTGCATTGGAGTGGTTTTATGCCTGCAAGGGAATGAGCCAGAAAAGAGCCTTTTTGTTTTACTTTAACAGAAACAAATTTCACCTCGGTGCCACATTGCTTGCAAATGCTGAGGAAGTGCACTGTTGTGATGGATGAGCACATGAGTCAGGTTAGGCTGTTATTATTGGCAGACCCAGACCTTGCCAGGACTGGGACATTTATAGGGATGACTGCATGCTCTGGAAAGGACTGGCAGAGTCCAGGGCATCTGTCCTGAGCCGTCTGAGAAGCGGCCAGAGCTTTTTCCTGGATACGAAGTCCTTCATGAACACCACAGGCAGCCTTGATGCCATTCCCTGGACTCCAGTAGGTGACAGATGCCTATTTTTATAGTGGGCCTGAGTTTAACTTTACGGAATATTTCCAGACATGACCACAGCTGCCTGGGGCTCGTTATATGCGTTCCTGCTTTGTAGAAAAAGGGATGATAAGCCCCTCCCCTCACAAGCAGGCATCCTGCCCATAGGATAAAGAGGATTAAGTCTATGTTTGTACCACCAGTCTCGTGTTATCTCCCATCCCCAGCCCTCGGACAGACACCGGGAGACTTGTTGAGTTCATCTTTGCAGCGAGAGCTTTATACAGAAGATGTACATAAGAAAATATACAATTTGATTTCTATATAGGAGACAGAGGAGTTTTCATCCTCTTGAGGGTCATTTACACTCAGTTACAGAGGAATAAATATTTTTTTACATACATTTATATAACTCTTTAGGATTAAAAAACACAGTTAAGTTGCAACCGTGGCATTGTAACAGCCATGACAATAAACCACAGTCATCCTGGTGTCCTGCTGGATCCTGTGAGCAGGGTGAGGAGGGGTGCTGAGCAGGGCAGCGTGCTGCACGCCTCCTCCTCCTGGGCACGCGTACATCTTGGTAGACCCTCAGAGTGGGAGGGAATCCAGTCTTCAGCTCGCTTCAGCTCCGGGCTTTCCCAGCACCGCTTCACTCAAGGATTTCTGTCTGGCTTAGGGAAGTCGCTGCCTTTGGGAGCCAAGGGCAGCTCTGCCTCAGGGCCGCCGGTTCCTGGGCACTGCTGCGCCTGCCATCCTCGGCTCTGGCCTGCAGGGATCCCCTCCAGGGGAAGAAAGAGGACCGCACGGGTTGAGACCAATCTTCCTGATCAAGCAGCTGGGGAAGAACGCTTCTGCCTTCCTATTGCTTCCATTCTATTGGAAGGGGAGGGACAGAGGCAAACTGCTTGATCTGGGACGTGGGTTCCGTCGCCTCTGGGAAAGATGACTGTGCTTTACCGGCAGGATCTAGGTTAGCTCTCAGTATGGTCATGCATCGTTTATTTTTTAAAATGCCTCTTTTAAAGTATATAGATGTTGGAAAAGAGCGAAAAGGTGGATTCCATCCTGCAATCAGCAGAGAAGCGGGGATTCGGAGGAGGCTGGAGGTGTTCAGATATATCAGCTATGTTTCCTGACAGATAGGAGAAGCTTAAGGAAGGACTCGGAGGTCAGTAGTTTTCTGATGATTGGGGTGACCGGTCACCAGGACAGGCCGTACCGGGTCCTGCTGGGAAGAAGAAAGGAAAATCCCACCTTTAGGGGCATCTTTAAGCGCATCATTAAACTTGGAGCTTTTGTGCATTTGTTTTTTGTTGTTTTTTTTTTTTACACTGTGTGAGTGAAGCCTACAATTGAAATAGAAGCACTAGAACTCAAGAAGCCACCACCAGTTCCCACGATGGAGGAGATGCATCAGTCGCATCTGCAGCCTCTGATGCCAACTTGCTGTGTGTCTCCAGTTTCACCTGAAGTGTTTGTGGCCGCTGAGCGCTTCCTTTGTAAGGGAAGAAACCCGCGGCGGGGAGAGAAGAGCAGCTGAGGGGTGAAGAGCGGTGAAGCTCCAGAGCAGGCAGACTTTTAGGAAGTGATAGACAGCCTTTCATCTGACACGTGGCTCCTGGACAGTGAGAGCCACCGTGCCTCTGAAAGCCTGAGAGCTGCGACCTGGGAAAGCTGCCCGCCTCCCGAGAGCTGCGCAGTGAGCTCGGGAGCTTTGTGTCCCTACAGTTGTGTTGGAACAGATTTGTGTGCTTGCACTGTGGCTCTTACACCTGAAGATACTGAGCTTTGTCTCCTGCAAGACTGGGGTAAATTGGTTTTTATTTCATTAACGTTTATCAATTTTTGAGAGTGAGCTGGGCCAAAGGTGCAAAAGGTAAACCAGCTATTATTGTCATGGTTTTCTTACTCTTTTCCTAGAGGAGTGAGCTGAAACCGAGTTCAGGCAGGGAGAGAAGAAGGTGAAGTATTTAAGTATTGTGGTTTAGGAACCAAAGTTTTTCCATCTCTGCTCAGAACTTTATCCACCCTGTATGGAATGACTGGTATTTCCATCTCTAATCCATAACGTCTCTGGCACTGCAAGATAAATTATCACTTTAGGAAGGCTCAGAGCTGCTGGCATAATCCCTGACACTTCAGGCATAAATTTATCTTCTCCATCCTGTTGTGCATCTCCTTAGGGAACAGGGGCCAAATGGCCTAAGTGGGCTTTGGACTTGGAGTCCTTTCCCTTAGCAAAGGGCACAGCGCATCGCAGGGTCACTGTGCTTTACTTAGCAAATAAACAAAGGTCCCTTTCCCGAAAGCTTACACATTGTCAGGTTGATCCAAACCTGTACAAGCTCCAGATCCAGTCCTGGGATGAGGAAAAGCAAAACGCTTGGGCTGAGCTGAGGACAGCTGTGGCTTCCTCGCTACTCTTTGCTCTGAATTTAGAACACTCAGTAGTTCCCAGCTGTTGGAGGTGTTTGTGTGACGCTGTTCACAGTTGGTGTTTGGATTGGTAGATGTCAGTAAGCCCATTGCTCAAGGGAGAGCCGGCCCTGTCTCCTGAGTCACCCTCTGGCCCAGAGTGCTTTATGCAAAGAATATTTTTGCAAAGATCCTTCCTGTTCTGGGACATTCATTTGGAGGCACCAGCCCTTGTTTTTCTAAATACCTGAGTGTCTCGGATGGGAATGGCAGTTATTGAAAGGCAGGTGCTGGTCTGGGAACTGCTCCCTATGGAAGACATCTATTTTCATATGGAAGGTATGGGCTGGGTGGCCTGGGGCCAGACTCCTCAGCTGTGTCTTGCCCTGGTTTTCAAACCAGACCTGGGAGAGCCTTCACTGGGACGCAAGGAGGAGCATCTCCAGTCGATTAGAAAAGTAAAGTCTGCGTTATTCCACCCCAGGCTGGCAGTGGGCTAAAGCCGCCCTTGATTTGACACTGAATTACACGTTTCACCCTTCCTTGCTGTCCCAGGCCTGTTGTTAGGTCTGTGTTTGTTTCGGGGGCTGATTCCATCCCTACTGCTCCGGGCAGCGTCTCTGCTCCGCGAGCCTGTGGAGTCCAGCACGGCCAGCGAGGGCGAGCAGCTCTGATGGGATGTCAGCTCAACCTCCTCGTTAGCGACATCTGAGCCAGCAGCCCTGTGGCACTGTGCACTGGGGCGTGCTGTAGGTCTGTGCAAGCAGTGACTACAATCTACCGCTAGGAATTGGTTCTGCGACCCTCTTACGTGCTTAATGGCGGCTTCCCTTCCTGGACCTCTTGGTGGGCAGCTTGCAGGTGCGGAGGGCAGGGGTGTCCCTGATGGATTGCCCCCGGTACTGCGCCGGCGTGGAGCACGTGTCCTCCGTGCGGGTGCGATTGGCTTTCAGCCACCTGGGGGGAGAACACAGGAGCTTACAGGAGGCTCCGCTGTGGCCGCGCACGGAGCCGGCGGGCCGAGCATTGCCTTCTGCCATCTCCTCCTGCCCCATGTGGGCCGGGGCACCCCGAGGAGACCGCAGGCGATGAGGGGAAGGAAGGCGTGCGTGGCCGCGTACTTGCGCAGATGTGCCAGCTGGCAGTTGCAGTGCCAGGCGTTCCTGGAGAGCGTCAGGGTCTCCATCTTGTCAAAGGGGAAGTTGCGGGGCAGCTGCGTCAGCCGGTTGTTCTCCAGGTGTGCGGCCTTCAGAACGGTGACGCCGGCGAACGCGTTGTCTGCAAACTGAACACAGAGGTTTGTGCTGAGCAACACCAGTTGGGAAAGGGGAGATGCTGTGCTGGGTTCAAAGCTTGAGCGTTCCACGAGCGTGGAGGCAGCGAGCGTGTGAGGAATGGGGAGCCCTGGTGGGAGCTGCGGGCGGCACGCGGGGCTCCTGCTGGCAGTCTGCTGCCTGAGGAGAGCTGCAGCCCAGCTCCACGTGGGGCTCCGTTTGAAGCTACGCTCCTAAGTAAAGCCAAAGCGGGCGGCCCTCTTTCTGTTTTGAGCCATACATCCCTGTTCTTAATGAAGCTATTTTCTTATTATCCCTTCCCCGGCTGGACACCCGCCCAGGGCTGCTGCCTTCCCTGCCGTGGGGCGGCTGAAGGAAGCAGTGTTTGTGGCTGGAAGGCCTGTGGGCTTTGGCAGTGCCCGCCGGCTCCGGGTGGAAAGTTACACTTGGATCAGAGTGCTATAGAAATAGAGGCAGGTTTCCAGCCCCTCAGCCTCCTCTGGTTTTTCTCATTTCCAGGGGGCTGTTTGCAAGGTGTGCTGCGAGACCTGTCTGTTCCTGATTGACAGGCAGGCTTTCAGGGAGAGCTGAAGCTTTGCGTGGCTGTGGACCCTGCTTCACAGCCCTCCTCGATCTTTTCCTTCAGGTTCATCTCCGTTTTTTCTCAGCCAATAGTTACTCAGATTGGAAAGTTTCTTTTTGAAAGCAAACCTGTCAACACAAAGTTTCTGGGAGATGCTGCGTTAGGGACAGGGCAATTGACAGAGCTTCTCGTGGCTGTGACAAACCATGCCTCCCCCTTCCTCAAAATGGGGAAATTTTCTCAAAACTGCTGAAAAGAGATTCAGCAGGTCTGCAGGAGGCCCTGTGGGTCAGCACCAGGGCTTCCCTTTGTGCAGAGCTCACACGCTGTCACGCTGCTGGGACCGCTGGGCTGCGACCAGGCGCTCCAAGCTGAGAGAGCTGACAGAGGGAAACGCGCTATTGGAAGCTGTGAACTTCTGCAATCTCCCAGATTAAGCAACACCAGATAAATTTAGAGCTTCACTAAGAAACTCCCTGAGTACTGTAGCTGTTGGGCGGCCGCAGCGCTGGCTCTGTGAGCTGATCTCAGTGCTGTGCTGATAGCAGAATTGCCCAGAGGGACGCTGCTCGCCGTTCCTGACTGCCCTGGCCGTGTTCTGGTTTGGACGGAGGAACGCTGGCTCTCAGCTCTCATTCCTCTCCCAGCCCACGAGTAGAGGCAGCATCTGCTGGGAACAGCTGCTGTGCTTCCTGCCACAGCGCGCCTTTGTGAAGAAACTGGTGAATTTCCTTTTGTTTAAATTGAGAATTACTGCTGTAATTTCTTTTCCAATGAAGAGAGGGTGTGTGCAAAGCTTGCAGGTTCTGCACTACCTTATTTTCTGTTGATTCATGCAGTGTGTCCTGGCCCATGTAATATGGCATGCAAGTGGTTGGGGAAAGGGAATTCTGTGGTGCAAAGAAGCCTGAGGGCTCTCCTTGTTCCACTCGGCACCATCTCTGCTGTGACAGCTTCATGTGAACAGTTTTGCACTTGAACATCTTGAAAGCTTTGCAGACATACAAGAAAAAGCTAGGGACAGTGATTTTATGGAGAAGGAAGAGCTGCTGTTAAGATGTCAGCAGCATTTAAAGTATTTGGTAGGGATTTCCCAGGTTGTGTGGCTTCTGTGACCAGGTGCATGCGGGCTGCTTCGGTATGGGGCATGCTGAGGTTTTGGAGAGACAACTCTGAACTTGGCTCATAGGCTAGAAAACTAAAACTTCATGTATCTAGATGCTCCTTTGTTGGAATCAAGAAGACTGAATTCTCTGGAGCATCACATTTCCTCAGCACAAGACTTGGAGCCTACAGCTGGTATGACACCTACATTGGAGCTTTAGATTTGTGCATGATGGGAATCATGCAACCAAAAACTGGGTCTGTGGAAGTGATGCGACCACGTGTTGAATGCTTCCCTAGAGAGGTCAGTACGTTGATTTAAGTGTTGCATTTAGTTACCCCCGTCCTGGAGACATTGGATCTGAGAGTAGATGAGGGATTAAATGCTGACTGGGTGCTGTCAAACTGCTTTGGCTAATGTCAGTCTGCACCTGGGCATGCTGTGACTCCAGCTTCTGAATTTTCTTTATTCCCTGTGGAAACTCTGGTGTGGTCTGTTTCTGGTAGCTTTAACAGCTTTGTTCTTGTACAGATAGGTGATACCATTTGAGTTGCTTTTTGTTACTAAGAAATTCCATGTTTCTTCACGTCTTCCTGCACATAGTGGGTGTTGCTCTGCTTTGCTGTCCTGCCTTACCTGGATGCACTTTGGTTTTGGGCTTCACAGAATCACAGAATCGTAGGGGTTGGAAGGGACCTCCAGAGACCATCGCGTCCAACCCCCTGCCAAAGCAGTTCCCTACAGCAGATAATGGCATTCCTGGCAATGCGCTGTGCCAGGGAGAGCCGTCCTTCCCTGCAGAAGATGCCCCCCTTTCCAGCCATGTAGGTGCATCTCGGATGTCAGGCTGCCACAGGGTGCTGCTCTTCTTGCACTGTGCTAGTTTGTGTTCTTGTGCTTCTACCTGGCATTTCAGAGGTCCTAATGTGAGTTATTCCCTGAGTACGATGCTTCTGCCTATGGATGCTTTCTCACAGAAGAAGAAGGAGGTTGTTTTTCCAGGACGTATGAATATTCCTTCTCCACTCTGGCGGGAACAGACCCCCTTTGTAAGATGCTGCAAGATTTGCTTTTGAGAGAGCATCAATAAACAAACCTTTCTTTATAATGTGTAAAGTTTGAAGGCACAGTGGAGAGGTGAAGGTGAAGGTTCACATGTCTGCCTGTCTGCAAGGCATGAGTGAAAAACTGCTTTTGATCCTTGGAATCTCCCCCTTCCAGACAGCAACAGGCACTCAAGCTGAACAAAGGAGGCAGAGCAGTTCAGCTCTTCGATCCCTTGTGTACAGGGCAGATGCCTCGTGTCTGGGATGATGGAAGGTTGCTGACTGTCCTGGACCACCCCAAATACTTTCTCATCAACTGGTGTGACCTCCAGCTCTGGAGCACTGCCTTTCCAGAGAGCTTGACCAGCCCCAGATAACTTGGCTTTGCATAAAGCAGCCCACCAACAGGCTGGAGCACAGCTCTCATCCCTTGCTTGGGCTACGTATGGTTTTCCTGCAGCTGGCAGGTGCCTCTCTTCACGCCGGCCTGGATCCCCCCTCTCTGCAAACTGCAGGAGGGGCAAAGAATTGGCAGCTTTGCAAGGGAGAATTGAGCCCTCATACACAGAGGAAAGGCAAAGAGAAGGGACTGACCTTTTTCAGTTTCATGTTGTCCAGGTGCAGAGTCTGCATGTAACGCCCAAAGGACTGGAAAGCGTTGTCTGGAATCACCTCGATTGGGTTGTGGGAAAGCTTCAGCTCCTCCAGCACTCTCAGCTTGCTCATTGCGCTCACAGGATAG
This sequence comes from Lagopus muta, assembly GCF_023343835.1. NCBI lineage: Eukaryota > Metazoa > Chordata > Aves > Galliformes > Phasianidae > Lagopus > Lagopus muta. Next base: position 10,294,036 of record NC_064450.1, on the reverse strand, counting down.
CTGCTCAGCTGGTTCTTGTCCAGGTGGAGGACAGCGAGATTTTCCACGTCCTCCAGGGCCCCGGGCAGGAGGTTGGTGAGGGAGTTGTCAGAGAGGAAGAGCCAGCGCAGGTCTTTAGCGCCACTGAAGACCCCCGCTTTCAGCTCCCGGATTTTATTGCTGCCTAGGTGCAGGATGAAGAGATTGACAAGAGGGGAAAGGATCCCTTTGGATAAGTCTGGGATCTTATTCTGGTCCAGGTACAGGTAGGTGAGCTCAGAGAGGTCATCAAAGGCTCCCGGCTTTATGACACTGATCTGGTTGTCAGTGAGGTAGAGGTAGACCAGGTTCTTGAGCCCTCTGAAGGCTCCGGCTGAGATCTCCTTGATCCGTGAGCTCTGGAGATGGAGGGACACCAGCTTTTTCATGTCCCGGAAGCCATTGGTCGGCAGGACAGGGAAATTGTTCTTCTGCAGGTTGAGAAGCCGTGTTTGCTCAGGCACCTTGGGGATCTTCTTCAACCCAGCATTGTCACAGATGACGTGCTGCAGGTCCCCACCGTGGCAGTGGCAGCTCGGGGGACATGCTTGCACGACGGAGATGAGGCAGGCCAGGAAGCTGAGGACACTGAGGAGGCAGCCTGACCGATTCATGGTCAGGTCTGGAATCGGTGTGGTGGGAAGAGAAGAAGCGGGAGGAGGAGGGAGATGGGTAAGAGAGAGAGAGTAACTGGGTTTGCAGCATGCTGAACACAGCCCTATTTATAATGTTATTAAAAAGCAAAATCCCTTCCCACAAACCGCAGGCAGCAGCCAGTTGGAAGCAAGTGGCTTTGGGAACTTACTGTGAGCTTAACCCCTTGGCACCAGGCAGAGGAACGTCCTCTGTCCTGCCGGGCTCCACTGCAGAAGTGCCTGCACAGAGGTAGTTTTCCTCTCTGCAGCGGGGGGCCAAATGGTCAAGAGGAACAAATGCAAGCCTGCTCCGTGAGAAATCTCTGATCCCTGCTGAGCCATGCAGGGCCCAGGTTTACCAGTGAAAAGCAGCCTATTTTGCTTGAATGGAAGCCTTAGGATGGCACAGCAAGGAGCACTGCTGCCCTTCAAACCAGCTTGCACTAAAGCTTTCAGCCAGCTCCTGGGCTGCATGTTGGCCTGGGCCGTTGTGGGGAGATGCATTTTTTCCTGCTGTGGCAGAGGAAAGGCTCTGGAGGATCTTGTTGATTTCAAAGGAGTTTGCTTGAGAAGGGACTGGAGGAGGTGTGAGAGCTGTGGTGTCATGCTGATGGTCAGCACTGTAATTGCTTTTGCAGTGCAGAATTTTAGTTGAAGACCTTCAGATCTAGATGGCACCTAGGAATTGGCCAAGAAAGGGGAGCGAAGGCGTTGGTGATTTCTGCTGCATCTTTCTATGGAGGTGGAGGATCCAGGGCTGGTCATGGTCAGGAGATCTACGTGTGAAGGGAATTCTCAGCACGTGGCACTGAGGAGCAGAGATCATTGCCTTCCTTTGGGGGATGGAGCAATGGCAGAGACTGCAGGGAAGTGGTGAGGCACAGACTGGTAGGTGTGATACTAAGAGAAGAAGTGCTTGTTGGTGGTTCTTACTGCACGCCTGGCTTAGGTGAGGTGGATGGCAATGCCTGAGGCTCTTGGGGTGAAGCTGGACAGGGAAAGCCATGGGCACTGGAAAGGAGATGGTGAAGCTGCAGAGCAAGGAAGTGACTGCTGGAGCAGGAGCGGGGCTGCGCTGGTGCATGTCTTGCAGCAGCAGTTGCAGGGAGTTGTGACATGGACAGGATGTTCCTTGCAGATAAAGCAAAGCAGTTAAAAGCCCCAGTGCCTGCTGAGGGGAGTGAGAAGGGAGAGATCCAGGAGTTGCGGGGTGGGGTTTGGATGTGGAACATTTTGAACTGATTTCCAGCCAGTTCCTGGCTGTAGCAAACAGCGGAGAGCCGAGCACATAACTGTGAGCTTGTTGAGATTTCTGCTGCTGAAGCTGGATACGGAGCCCCAGTGGAGCTTTTGCAGAGGCGAGACAGTCTCAAGAAAGGGAGGAAATCCAAGGGCTGACTTAGGACACAGACTGGCTTATTCACAGAGATTTCTGGGTTTTTCCATTGTTGCAGTGAGGAATTAGCCAGCGCCACTGAGCATGCTCCAGTGTTATGCAAACGGCCTGGCAGCCTCAGCTCGGAGCAGCAGCTGTCAGTTTAAATGGCGTTTTCAGTGCATGACTTATCTGGGGGGAGAGAGGGGGCTTCTGGGGTGTGAATGTAGGTTCTGATGAGCCTGCGAGGCAGATGGGATTGGCTACACGGTGATGTCATGTGGGACCTCAGTGCAAACCAGGCCATGTCACTCTTCCAATGTTTGTTTGTGTTGACGTGCAACGCCCTGCTGTAGAGCAGCTGGGGCCTCACCACCGCTTCAGCATGAAGCCATTCCTCCTGCCTCCCCAGAGATGTGGGACCGCCGGGCTCATGCTGGAAATAAAGGTGAGAGGTGCTTTTGTTTGTGTCGCTGCAACGACTGGGCACAAAGCACGCGCTATGGTCACTGAGCATCACTTCTGTCAGAATCTGTGAGTCAGGAAAAATGGGGTGCACAGAGGAACCCTCAGACCTGCATGAGAGTGGAAAAGGAAAAAAAAAAACAAAAAACCCTCTAAAACATCATCGTCTTCTTTCCACTGACTGATTCTTCTCTGAACGGATTCAACTGCCTTAGTCTTAACCTGACCCCATTTGTTCAGCAGTTCCTGAAGGTTGTGCACCAGCTCTGCTGTGCAAGAGCAGCTGAAGGTGTGCTTTAAAAGTCAGCCGGCTTCTGTTGGATGCTGGAGCTGGTGGTGTATCTGTGCTTCCCTCCTGACTGCAGCTAATGTTTGGTACTTGGTTTTCCCATCTTCTCCCAAAAGAAATACTGGCCATCACTGTACCATTTATGCAGAAATCTCTGCTAGCCTGAGTCGGACTGGCCCTAAAAGATGCAAGGTCTTTGCAAACTCTGTCCATGACTACATCCCACCCGTGTGTCTCTGGAACGAGACCCCTTGCAGAGGTTAGGCTGTACAAACCTCAAGCCATCCTCTATTCTTTTTTCCTCTGAGCACAAATTTCACTTTCTTCTCTGTTTGCTGGCTGAGACTGTGGATTTTTGGGGCCAGGGAATTTCTCCCGGCACAGATAAGGGTGCTATGGCCAGAGAGGTCAGGCTCAAGCTTGGGTAAGACCTGTACAGTTCCTTGTGAAGGTGCCACAGCTGCCCCCACGCTGTGCTGGTGCAGGGTGGGGAAATGCAGCGAGGGCTCCTGCCAGCCTTGCTGGTGCCGCAGAGCTTTGGTGGATGCTGTGTTCCGCCGGGTCCTGCTGTGGGGCGGCAGCGGGGCAGGGCTACTGGGGAAAAGGCGTCTGCTTCTCGGCTCCATTTCTGCAGGCACAGATGTGGAATAAAAGGAAGTTCTTTCCCCTAATGGTTTTGATTTCCAGGCCTCGGTGAGCGCATTCCTGTGGCGGGAGCCGACTGGCATCTGCTGCGCCTGGCACCTGGCCTGGCGGCCAGAGGGGCCTCTGGGCTCCGTGCTGCTCGAGTTTTGAGCTGCTTGAGTTTAGAGCTGCTTGCTGACAGCCTCTGGCTTGCCCACACTGGGCTTTGCAGCCCAGGGGTGACTCAGGCTGGCCGGCGATCGTACAGTGATCCTCAAAAGCTCAGCCAGGCTCTGCTCGTGGCTCGCGGGTGGCTTGGAGTCCAGCGCTGACAATGGCAGCAGTGTCGGTGCTCCCGCTGCAGGGCAGGATGCCGCAGGGCTGGGAGCATCCAGCCCCGGACCCACAGCTCCCCGGGGACCCGCGCTGCTGGGATGGGGTGGAGGAGCTGGGATTCTTCTGCCTCCTCTCTTTCTTAATTGATTAACAGTTAGCAAACATTCCCGTGCCTGGTAATGGGAGCCGTTGGCCTCCCCTCCTCTCCTTCTTGGAGGCGTTGTGGGCAGAGCAAATAAATACAGGTTTTGAAACTGTATAAATATAGATTTGGGGTGTTGCTTTGGTGTTGCAGGTCAGAACTGTTTTGATACAACATTGGAGATGGTCTTTTCCATGTGTAATCTTTATTTTTGTTAGTATTAACAATTCTGGTGTACTGAAATTGCTACACGTACACTACTCCATGTGAAAATATTCTGTTGCTTCCTAAAGCCTGACTGCAGCTTTGAAGGGGATCCAGATCTAGTTTTGTACATCAGTGCAGATCAGCAGTTGCCCTCTCGGGCTCCAGGCTCCCCTTCTGGCTGCAAAAGGGCGCTCAGACAGCCTGGGGAGGTGCGTGGGGACTTTGGCTGTCCCCCATTTACAGCTGAGCTTCTGTCTCTCCCTGGCACTGGGTGCTGGTGGCAGAGGGTGCAGGTGATGCTCTGCGACGTTCCCTGGCATGGAGCAGTGTTTGAAGAGCCAGGGGGACGGGCAGCAGATGGGGTGCAGGTGCTCCATCTCCAGGCAGTCCCAGAGAAATCCTGGCTTTCAGCCATGTGCAAGTAACCCATCAGCAGCAGTGATATTTGAGATGAGTTCAGATCCATCTTATTGCTTTTATTTTATGTGCTCGAAGGATGCTTTTTGCTGAGGACGAGGACCTGGCCTGTTTGTAGAGCTGGATGAGGTGGTGGTGGGTGCACCTCCTTCCATCTGATGGTTTTCTTCCACTGTAGCGTGGCCTCCACCCATTGATACGTTGCCAGTTTGGCTCCAGTTGATGTCCACCCACTCCTCTCCCATCCACCCTTCCCTTCTCTCTGATCCCAGTGACTGCTGCACGATGCTCTTGGCTTCTTCCATGTAACTCACCCTGCCCTCACCGCTGCCCCAGCCATGCCGTGTGCACCCTGCAAGCCTGAAGCCCCCGGAGGCTCAATGAGCTGGCAAGCAGGTGGCTTTAAAGCTGCAAAGCTGTGGGAGCATGCTGTGAGAACATTTAAAATGATGACTTTGTGTATAGAATGAAAGCAATGAGATCCCAGACTGCCAGCCACGTCCCCAGTGGGGACTGAGCTCCCCAGGTCTGTGTGGCTGTTGCTCTGCACCTAACATTTTGGACAGTTTCCTTCTCTCACAGCTTTGAGCATTTGGATTCTCCCCACTCAGTGTTTTTCCTCCTTTGCAGGGCCTCTGTCTCTCTCTGTTCTCTCTCACCTTTTCCTTATAGTTCCACTTTTCCTAAATGCATCGGCAGCCCAGCACGAGGGGTGAAATTAATTCTGCAGCAAAGGCCTTTTATCAAGCTGTCGGTAGAACACCAACTAACTGCACCCGCCTTTGCTGGTTGCCACTGGGCAGTGTTTCTGAAATGCTGGCTGGGCCAGGGAAATATCTGCAAGCTCTGAGATTTCCTATCAGCCTGGAAAGAAGAGAGGCAGGTTTAACCCAGCTGGTGAGGAGCAGCTCGTGCAGCAGTGGCTGTTTGATGGCCAGGGCCATTTTTCAGTGGCCACCTTCTGGCCCAGGCAAGCTGGGTTACCCTTTTTGCATTGGTCTCCTCCTGAGGCGAAGCCATTGCGTGCAACAACACAAAGCCAGTGCTTTGGGCACCTGATATTTTTGGGATCTTTTAAAGCCCCATCCAAACTGGGAATATTTGGCAGCTCTTCGTGTGGGGAGGAATGCCAATGGGGGCCACCCTTGGAGGTTTGTCCTGTAAAACCTGCTTGTTTGTGTCCTGGCGTTTTGACACAAAGATGGTACTGTTGCTGTGGTAGGAAATGAAATCTCGTGTGACACAGGCTGGATGGGATCAGGAGCTGTTTTTGCAGCGGCAAAGTTGACCTGGAGGTTCAGGAATATTCCAATACAACTTGTGGTCGTGGGACAGCTCTAAAGCAATGAGACTCGTGGCCCAGAGGATGGCAGAACTCGGGGATGGTGGTGGTGAGCAACTGCATGGGGAAAGATAGTTGCTCGGTGAAGAACAATTTGCATCTGGCTGCTAAGGAACGGGCTTTGGTGGGGAAATGTGAGACAAAACATCAGCGTGGCTTTGGGGTAACGAGATCCATCGTGTGTGTGACAGTGGGCAGGGCTCAAAGAGCTGCTCAGAGTCCCTCAGCGCATCTCTTGGGTCGTCAGGCTGCTTTCTGGTGTTCATTATGCCTCTTTGAAGTCTGAAAATCCCTATTATTTCACGGTCAATTTGCTTCTCTTTTCTGAGGCCAGTATTGTCTTCAGCGAATCCGTTTCTGTACATTTTAGTTCCAGCCCTGGCATCGTTCTCCAGCGTGGCACAACCGGATGGTGTGATGGGCAGCGTGAAGCTCGGCGAGGCCCTCCTCAGCCCCGGCCTTCCCCTCCATGTCCCCCCAGTAGCCCCAGCGCTGCCGTCAGCCTGCTCCCTGCAGCCTTTCAGAGCCAGGTGGGAGGCAAGGGCTCTTCTTATTGCCGCCGGGTGCTCAGGGAGACCGAGGAGCACGGAGCCGACGAGCCTCGCTCCAAGTGATGCGGTGCGCAGGCGGCGTGGTTGGGAAAAACCCAGGGTCCTCAGTGCCCCTGCTGTGCCCACCAGATCAGCCTGCTTCCCAAATGTTTACCGAGGAGACTGGACTCCGATTGTTTTTATTTTTAATTTTTAGACTCTGCCTTCCTCAGCCTGTTTTGCCGATTCCGCAGTGGCCGCTGTTCAAACAGCGCCAGCAGGAAATGTTTTTGAAATGTGCTTTAAAAAACACAGTTCTGTTAAGATGTTCTTTTTATTCCCAGTTTAGACAGACTTTGATTCACAAAGAATGAGTCTCTTGTCAGCAGCACCGAGCTCGGCAGCCGCTGGTCCTGAAGCTGTCCTTGTCGCTGCTGAAGGCAGGGCTGCTGGGCGCTGGGGGTCATCGCAGCCCTCACAGTGAAAGAAGGCTTTAAAGTCGATTATGTTCTGTACTTTCATAGCTCCTCTCAGAGCCGAGCGTCTGAGCTGGGCTCCCTGCCACCTTTAAAGCTTTGCTTTGACACTAGATATAGTTCCAGTGGAAATTATGGATCTGATGCAGAAATTATTGGGTGAGGTTTTCTGGACTGAAATGTGCAGAATGACAAGGCTGGATGAGCCTAAGTGTCCCGCTGGGCCTTGAGAGCTATGAATCTTGGTGGATATCTCTGAACTTAAAATCGGTTTTGTGGAAGTGTGGTTTCATCTCGTGCCGGAGTTGAGCAGAGGAGCCCTGGGAGGAAATGCCACGCGTCGGGTGAGGGGAGGACAGCACAGCTCTGCCGAGACCCAGGCTGTGCAGATGAGGGAAACCACTCAGAGAGAGACGGTGTCTGAAGAGAGAAAAAACAGAAGTAACAGAAGTACAGAGCACCGCCGCAGGGAAAGGCAGGACAGGGGCTGGAGCTGGGCGCTCTGAGCTGCGCTGCCCTTGGGCCGGCTCGGGAAGCACGGGTTTCCTTGGGTCTGCTTGGGCACGGGGCTCCCGGCAGCACCAGCCGTGCCACCTCTGCTACTGAGGTGTGGGAGCATCATGGGGATGCGGCGCAGCTGAGGCGCAGCTCAGGGCACACAGCTGTGCTGTGCCACCAGGCAGCCGGAGCTGCAGCCGTGTCCTGCGAGGGGCTGCGTGCTGCTGCCTCCAGTTAAACCAGGGGAGCGATGGGGAGCGGCAGAAAGGGTTGACTCAGGGCTTGGCCGGGATCCCGGGCCTGAAGCTCCAATCCATCCAGCAAAGCAGAAAAACAAAGGCGTGTGGATTTTTAATAAGTGTTTAAGATTTGGGATTTATGTCTCGTCAATCATTTGATCCAGCCACAGGACCCGTATTAGTGGGTGGAAGAGAAATCCTTTCTGAGCATTCAGCTCTGCAGGTTTCCTCCCTGACTGCTAGGCTGTCATTATGTCTGGTAGGAGAAGCCTCGTTACAGTCGCAGTTTGCACCAGATGGTTCCTGTGGCATCCTGGAGATGATCTCCAGATTCCTGGCAAAGAGGCTCCCGCAAATCTGCAGCTCGGGTTTCATGCTGACCCGCCGCAGTCAAGTGAGCACATCAGATGTGACGGCAAACTGCACCCAATGTGAGCTGCTGTGGCAGCTCGGAGTCGCAGAGTGCCAAGCTCTCCCACCACTATCATGTGGGGCCTGCTGGGGATGCACGCATAGCTTGCTTGGATGCCTTGCCACGGACCTTTGTTGAGTCCCTGATCAGCTTTGAGCACAGTGCCAGGAGCCTGGTGAGGTCTGTGCAGAACTCCAGTGGTGTCAGTGTGCCCTTGCAGCAGCAGTGCAGCCCTAAAGAGAAGGAACACGTTGAAGCTCTGGGGATCAGAGCTGCTCATGGATCAGTCTTTGAAGCTGTGGTGGAGGAGGGTGCAGATGTTTTCTGCCTTGGCCCTTCCCTAGCTGTGCTTTCCCAACAAAACACCTTCTGGTGATGATGGGCGACGTTCTAAGTGGCTCAGAGAGTGGAGAAGGGCTCCAGCATGTCCCACTGGTGGCACAGTGCTCACAGCAGCTGGAGACCGAGCAGCAGTTGCAGTGTGGTGCTGTCAGCTGTGGCCCTGAGCGCTTCCTTCGTGGCTCCCAGCGAGTTCTCCAGCACCACACCGGGCACAATGAGCTGGAATTTTCCTCCGGAGAACTGACCTTCAGCTGAGGTGACTCAGAGCCCGCCGGTGGGATTAGTGCTGAGGGAGGGTTAGCAGCAAGCAGCTTTTGTCCTGCTGTGAGGCTTTTGGTCTGTAAGTGCAGCTGCGCTGAGCGCTGTGCAGCCTCGTGATGTCTTTAGGAGGGTTATGGGAGCTGATGTCTGCACAAAAGGATCTGGAGCAAACAGCCACGCAGCGGGGCACGTGGTTTCCCACTGCTGGCTCCAGGGTTTTATCCAAGTGATTTTTTCTTTGCCCTAAGCTGTAGAAGATGGAAGGTGAACTCAGCACCTTGCGTGGATGGCTGCAAGGGCATGCAGGCAAGTTCAGCATGTGGCAGAAGTGGCAAGGAATAAACAGGGCAGGGCTTGGGAAGGCACACAGAGGTTAAAAAAGAGGAGAGAGGGCCCTGGGGTCCTCCAGGAAAAGCAGCTGGTTTGTCAAAAGTAAACGACAGACAAATTGCCTTGGGCAGCAGAGGTCTGGAGCAGGGCAATGGTGAGGCTACGGCTTGCAGTCAGAGCTTCTGTAGCCCTTGTGCTCCTGGAGTCTCTCTGGCAGGAGCGACTGGAGAGCCAGGAGAGCACAGCGCTTGCTTGTGACTGGAACGGCTGCTGATAACATCCTCCTCCCGCCCCATCTCCTTGTGGCCATCACTCACTTCATCTTTCCCAAGGCTGGAGCTGTGCTCTCTTCCTCTTGAGGCACGTTGCTGCTTTTGTGATTGCAGGTTGCCTATGGGACCACAGAAAACAGCCCTGTCACCTTCATGGGATTCCCCACTGACAGCTTCACGAGAAGGGCCGAGACGGTGGGATCCATCTTGCCCCACACGGAGGTGAACATGAATCCTCCCCACTTGCTCCAGGTCTTCTCTGCTCCTGGAGTTGCTGCATGCCATAACGTTTGGCTCGGCTCCCCAAAGGCTCTGCTTCTCTTCCACTGTAGGCAAAAATTGAGGATCCAGAAACAGGGAAGCCTGTGCCTCTGAACATTCCTGGGGAGCTTCAGGTCCGTGGCTACTGTGTCATGCTGGGGTACTGGAATGACTCTGCCAAAACGCGTGAAGTGATCTCTGGTGATAACTGGTACAAGACTGGGTGAGTCTGGAAAGCAGCCTGCTCCCATGTCCCTCCTGGATGGGGACGCTGCACGGGGACGTATGTGTACATGAATGGTTTAGCTATGCTTTCCAAAGTAGGGAAAACTGGCCAGAGTTAGCCCTCTGATCTGTTGGTTCCTCTCCATGAAACTCCAAAACAGCTCTTAGCAAGCTGCTCCTGGAGTTGGAGATATTTCCTTGGTGTGACTGTGCTTCCTCCAAGAGGCAGAGCGCTGCAGGCACGCAGCAGAGACAAGGACAGGGACAGCAGGAGTCTCCTTCCCCCAAGCCCTGACGTTCGTAGATGCTGCCATGACAGTGTCTGCCCATAGCAGAAACTCTCTGATCTCTGCAGGAGTTTCTTCCGTGTGTTTTAGTGGCAGCTCACCATGACCTTCCAGACAGTCTGATCTTGGCTCCAGGTTGATGGGTGAACCAGGTGCTGTTCCACCCAGCTGGGGCAGCACTTGGGCTGTGGTGTCATTGCAGGGACATCGCGACCCTGGATGAGCACGGCTACTGCAGAATTATAGGCCGCTGCAAGGACATGATTATTCGGGGAGGAGAGAACATCTACCCAGCAGAAATTGAGCAGTTTCTCCACACCCACCCCAAGATTGAGGAGGTCCAGGTGAGCAGGAGGGAACGGGGCTGGCTGAACAGCGGCGGTTTATGGAGATGAAGAACCTGTACACGAGAAGGCTCGGGCCTGCAGCTGGCCCCTGGCTGCCCTCCCCCTTTTTCAGCTTCTTTAGTGCAGCATCGTTCTGCAGCTGGTGGGGGCAGGAATGGGGTGGGCAGAGCTTCTGGGTCTTTCCTTTCAGCGTTGCGGGCACACAAGTTCAGACAAAATCTTTGTGCAACAGTTTCACATCTGCAAAGCAGTGACTCATTCTTCAGTTTTTAAACTGCCTGTCCACTTTCATAATGCTCCCTGAAATTCAGACTTGGAAAGCAGTCTGCAAGGGCAGCTCTTACTGATAATTAACTACTGCACTCCGAAATCAAAAAAGACTCCTCCAGCAAATCCCTGGAGATGAGGAGTTAGACTTAGTTTTATCTGCTCATAAGACAGAAATGATGTGCAGCATTGAGCAGCTGCTCCCAGTCTGCTGGGATTGTTTTCCTCCATGTTTTGTGCCAGACAAGTTTCCCCATAAATAAACCAATTGTTCAGTAAGTGTTGTGCTTGTGCTAGGCTGGCATGTCTCCTTGGCACAGCCTGCTGCAGATGGGATGCAAACCAGCCTTGTCTATGCAGTTCTTAGGGCTGAGTGTCACTGCTCCGGACTCAAGGGCCGACACATCTCGTGTTCTGAGGCACTGGGCAAGGCAGGGATGGCAGGAGGACTCGTGTGAAATGGTGTGAGACAACTTCAGAGATCAGGCCTGGGAGGCACCCCTGGAGTGATCTGATCTCCTGGCGTCACAGGCAGTGGTGAACTAAGCTCTGCCTTTATAAGGGTTCCAAAGAATCTATTAGTTCTATTTCATCCCTCTCCTGCTGTTTCATGTTGAGAACACAAAGCAATTGAAACAATTTCCCAAGTCTGTTGGTCATGAAACCTATTGCCCCATATTTACAGCTGGGGAAACAGAGGCACAAAATGAGATGTCAGCTCCCCTCCGTTCTCACAGAGGCCCGGCTGCCCTGACTCAGCCCTGACCTCAGTGACTGCAGAACCAGAGGAAGGCGCTGACGTCTGGGTGCCCATCCTGCTGTGCCACATTTCCTCCAACAGACGGCAGAAGTCCTTCCAGGAGGGTTTGGTGACTCACAGGAAGCTCTGGCAGGCTGTTTGTGGCACCCAGTGCACAACTCCACCCCGAGCATCCTGCGGGGGTCAGGGCTGCGACACCAAGCAGGCACAGCGAGCTGCTGAGGGACGTCTCCAGGCTCACACGTCCTTCTGTCCCCACCAGGTGGTTGGAGTGAAGGATTCGCTGATGGGGGAAGAGATCTGTGCTTGCATCCGACTGAGAGCTGGGCAGAGCTGCGCAGCCGACGACATTAAAGCTTTCTGCAAAGGAAAGGTGCGTTCCGCTCCTGTGTGCCCCGCTCCAGTGTCCTGCCTGGCCACCACGACCAGCAGCAGCTGGAGGGCTGCAAATGCAGCGGTGCAGCTCACCTGGTCCCCGCAGCCCCGGTTTAGCTGTGGATGCTACAGGCAGCTGTGCTGCGCTGCTGCTCCTGGCAGGTTGTGGAGCTGTGGCTTTCTCTTCCCAGATCTCCCATTTCAAGATCCCGCGCTACATCGTGTTTGTGAGTCAGTACCCACTCACTGTCTCAGGCAAGGTAAGAGGGGCTGTGGGACGAGGGACGCTGTGCCCTGCCGTGCTGTCTGAGCCTCTGCACCTCTGCTTTGTTTCAGATTCAGAAATACAAGTTGAGAGAGCAGATGGAGAAGCACCTTCAGCTCTGAGCTCAGGAAGGAGAATAAAACAAGGGATAAATTGGACTCGCTGCATCCAGCCTTACGTCTCCTTTTCACCCGTGCCTTGTGACAAGCAGTGGAGGGCTTCTCTCCCTGCCCTTGGACTGATAGCACTTTCATGCTTATAGAACAGAGAGCCTTTTTTTGCAGCTAGCTTTGTTTCTTTGCCAGAAGAAATACTGCGGTGTGAGGAAAAGATGCTTACTTCTGGAACTGTGTCCTGTTACTCTAAGACTTCACGAAGGTTGCAAAGTCTTGTTTCTCCTTGAGCAACTTGGCTTCAGCCATTTCAGAGGGCTTTCTGGGCCTGAACAGATGCTGGTAACATACTGTTCCTATTTCTACTGATCTTTGAAGTCACAGCAGCCTCACCTGGTTAATGCCTTCTCTGCTTGGGTGCTGTTGGGATTCATAGGGCTTATAAATCACCCAGTGAAGTGAGCACTGATAGACTTGAGATGAAGGGCAGAGGCTTTAGGCAGAAAGGCTTTCCATCAGAAGTGGCTCCCCACAGCTGGCTGGAAATACCAGCCCTGTTCCCAGGCCTCCCAGGGGCCTTCTGACCAGCAAATAAAATTCTCCAACACAGACTTAATGGTGTTTATTTTTGTTGCTTTGAATAAGACAGACAGTAAGCAGTGTACAGAAATACCAAACTTTCTGTCCCGTGAGAAGTGCAAAGCAGAGCAAACAGGGACAGCGTTTTTACGGGAGTTTGGTGCCTCCCAACCATGAAACACCACGACGAGAAGCTGAAGAGCAGAGCTCCTTTCCCCTCCCGTCGAGTGTCCCACACCAGCTGGGCTGCAGATGACATTGCAGCCAACTCTCACCAACCTCTTTCTGTCTCCTGGAGCCGCTGAGGAGCGGTGGTGCAAAGGGGGAGCGAGGAAGTGTCAGCAAAGTCGCTGTTCTGGCTCTCCCAGCTGGGCTGTGGGCTCTACCCATGGAAGCAGACCTCAATGAGATGACCATTGTTCGTAGGCGCTTCCTGAAAGAACAGACCGTGTCAGCATCCTACCTTGCAGATCTGTGCCCGCAGTGCTGTCGTAGAGCTTTCCACACAGTGCAGCTCCACTCAGTGCCTCCACTTTCCCCACGCCGCCTGCGGGCTGCGTTCCACGCGCTGCCCTGAGGTGAGTCTGATGTGCACAGCTGTAATGCAGTGTTAGGATCCTTGTAACCCTCCTTCCTCGAGGAGGAACCATGACCCGGACTGCAGCAGTGGCAGCAATGACCTTGGAGACGCAGCGGATCTCTGTGCATCATGTCTAAGAAAGGATTCACATCCTTCCTTTGCTTCCCACAGCATTAACCCAGGTGCAGGACAGGCTGGATTGCGCTGGGAAGAGTTTCTCTCCTTCCTGCTTGGCCCCTACAACCTCCGTACAGACCCAGCTGCCCAGGAGCACCCCATGTACTCACCTGGGTGTGGAATCCCTGGGGTCGGCTGCTATGAGACGAAGATGAAATCAATCCTGCCTTGTGCGGGGTCACAGACTGCAGAGAGAAGCCCCAGGCACAGGTTACAGTCACACAGAGGGACGCAGACCCCATCAGCCCTGTCCCTGCCCCTGCACCATCTGCATACACGAGCTGCAGGCCACGCACTGCTCACCTTGGGCTCAGCACCCACCCATATCCCAGCCCCAGAGCTTTCCCATCTCATGGCTTTGAGGTCGCTGCTCGCCGCCTCCCGCAGCCCTGCTCCACAAGCACTCACCAGGACAGCGTGGATGCACAGCAGAGCTCTCCACATCGCGTCGGTCGATGTGCCCATATGCGATCTGTGCGGCCGCAGCCCATCCCTACCAGTGTCTTATAGCCCTCACTGCCAGCTGGGAAGCTCCCCGCTGTGACCCACGAGGACCGGGTGACGTCGGCCCGAAAGCAGGAATCTGCGGTGCCGGGTTTCCCCTCCCTTTGTCACAGCCATGTTTCACTTCTCCACTTCTATTAATAGTGCAAATTAAGAAAACAAGACGCGTTCAGCCGTCAGCGCCGCCTTTGCACAACCACGAGCGGAGGAACGCGGCGGTTCCGCCTCCTCCCGCAGCCGTGGGGGAGATTTGGGGCCGCACGCGGTGATGTCAGCGCCGTCCCGGCGGAATGCCCCCGAACAGCGCCTGCGGGGCAGCGCGAAGCGGGGCGCAGAACAGCCCCGAGCCCCCGAGCCCATTTCCCCTCCGCCCGGAGCTCCTCTCGGCAGAGCCCCGCTGGGCGCAGCGTGGCTCGGACGGGTCCTCGGGAACACCGTACGATCGTGGAGCGGTGGGGTCGGAGGGGGCCGTAAAGGCCACGCGGTTTCCGTCCCCGCCGCGGGCGGAGCACTACCAGCCCGGGGCTCCAGGGCTCCTCCAGGGCTGGGGCCGCACCGCCTCCGGGCGGAGGTTTTCCGCTCTCACCCGAACCGGACGATCCCCGGCAGCGCAGAGCCGCGCGCCAGACGCCATACGAGCGTGAAATTAAAGGCTATCGTTATTAACGCGCGGCAGCTGCGCGCTCGGTTCAGATAAGACGAGGAGGTCTCCGGAAAACGGAACCCCGCGCCCGGGGCGGAACAGGGGGCGGTGCGGCTGCGCGGGGCGATGGCGGTGCGGGGCCTCCGTGCGGCGCTCGGGGCGATGGCGGTGCGGGGCCTCCGTGCGGCGCTCGGGGCGGTGCGGCCACGCGGGACGGGCTGCGCTGCGGGATTGAGATCGGCCTCGAAGCCCTCCGAGCCCGGCCCTGAACCGGCGGGGCCCGTGACAGCGGCTCTCTACGTGCACGTGAGCGTGGGGACGCGGGGGTGGGCGCGTACGGGGCTCTTATGCGTGGGGAGCGGGGCTCGGCCACGGAGGGGCTCCCGCTTGTAGCAGCTGCAGGCTGGTGCTGCTGGTGCTCGCGGGGTGCCGCTGCCACGCGCACGTCGGGGCGCTGAAGGCTCTGTGTGTGCAGAGAGCAGCAGCCAGGGGTGCGGGTGGTGGGCACTGGGGGTTGATGCTGTGTGCGGGGCCGTGACCCTGCGGTGGGACAGCCGCGTGCTCCACAGACACCTTGTGCCCGCAGTGGCCCTACTGCCGCAAGCACTGCTCCTACTGTAGCTTCAACAAGTACGTGGTGCCGGCTGTGGACGAGGCGGCCGTGCGTGCCTGTCTGGTGCGGGAGACGCAAACCCTGCTGCGCCTCGGCCATGTGCAGAGGTGGGTGCCCGCCTTGGGGCCGGGGAGGTACGGGGCCCTTCAGCGGCCGCCTGCAGCCTCTCCCCTGCCCTCCCTGCAGCGTCACCTCCGTCTTCTTCGGTGGGGGCACCCCCAGCCTGGCCGCCCCGCACACCATCGCCGCCGTGCTGGAGGCGGCTGCGGAGGTCGCTCATCTCCCTGCTGGAGCCGAGGTGACGCTGGAGGCCAACCCCAGCTCCGCTGACCCCGCGCGCCTCGCTGGCTTCAGGGCAGCCGGCGTCAACCGCCTGTCCCTGGGCGTCCAGGTGAGAGCGGCCGCCCCATCCCAGCCCTCTGTTCCCACGCAGCTCCGCTGCCACCGTGCTCCATCCGCAGTCCCTGGACGACGCTGAGCTGCGGCTGCTGGGCCGGGAGCACACGGCGGCGGAGGCGCGGGCGGCGGCGGAGGCGGCACGGAAGCTCTTTCCTGGCCGCGTCTCCCTCGACCTCATCTTTGGGCTGCCGGGGCAGAGCCGCGAGGCCTGGGCACGCGGCCTGGAGGCGGCGCTGGGGCTGTGTGACGACCACTTGGCCCTGTACCAGCTGACTCTGGAGCGGGGCACGGCGCTGGAGGCCCAGGTGCGGCGGGGGGTCCTGCCTGAGCCCCCCGAGGACCTGCTGGCCGATTTGTACCTGAGCGCCCGCGCCACGCTGGCGGCCGCCGGCTTCCACCAGTACGAGGTCTCCAATTTTGCCAGGAAGGTGAGCTTCCCTGCCTCGAGCCCCCGCCACCGGCGCAGCCCCTCCTCACCCACCGCACCGCTGTCCTGCAGGGCGCCCGCAGCACCCACAACCTCTCCTACTGGCGGGCCGAGCAGTACGTGGGCGTGGGGCCAGGTAAGCCCTGGGGTTGGCGGCGGCGACCGTGCGCCGGGCCGCGTGTGCGCCGCATCCTCTCTGCTCTATGTGCCGTCGCAGGGGCGCACGGCCGCTTCGTGCCGTGGGGAGAGGGCGGCCGCCTACGCGAGGCACGCGTGCAGACGCCGCACCCTGACACGTGGATGCGGGAGGTGCGGAGCTGCGGGCACGGCACCCGGCGGCGGGCGGCGCTGAGCCCGCTGGAGCTGTGAGTACGGGACGGGACGGAGGAGCGCCCTCCGCGCCTCCCGCGGCCCCGTAACCTCCGCGTCCGCAGGCTGCAGGAGGTGCTGGCGCTGGGGCTGCGCACGGACGAGGGCGTCACGCAACAGGTGAGCGCCTACTGGCCGCGGGCACCTCGCAGAGGAGCCGCTGCTGACCGCCGATCCCTCGCAGCGCTGGGGGCTCTTCTCCCCCCGCCTGAGCCTGGAGGCCGCGTTCGGGGCGTCGGGGGAGGCGAGAGAGCTGCAGGAGCGGGGCTGGCTGCGGCTGAACGGGCGGGGAGTACCGGGACGGCGGTGCGGGCTCGGTGCGGGGCGGTGCTCAGGCGCTGCCTTTACAGGGCGCTGCGCTGCACGCCCGCCGGGCTGCCCCTGCTGGACTCGCTGCTGCCCGCGCTGCTGTGCCAACTGCGGCGCCGCTGGAACGCGGTGGAGGAGGAGGACGGCGGGGGACGGGGATCGCGCTGAGACCTCGCCGCGGCTGCGGGCAATAAACGCCGTGAAACGCCGATTGCGGGGCCGAGGGAACGGCGGAGCGCGCGGCGCGGCCCGGGTGCCGGATGTTGCCGTCGTAGCTGCTGAAGAGTCAGATAATCAGCACCACCTCATCGGGTTCGGACAGACACCAAAAGCGAGCTGAGGGTCACAGAGCAACTTGCCTCGTTGAACACGTAGGGCATAAAATAGCAATGAAGGCTACAACGATATAACCGTCCACAAAGCCTCTGCTGTCTGTCTGTCTGTCAGTAAGTCCAGCGGCTGGACGGGATGATCTGCGTGACTGTGAGACGAAGCGCCGGGCGGGTCCGGCAGGCGGCGCTCGCGGCTCGGTGCGCTTCCGCTCGGCGCGCTTCCGCTCGGCGCGTGCGAAGGGCTCACGTGGCGGCACCATAGAGCGGCGGCGGCGCGGGCCGCTCTAGGCGCGCCTCTCGGTGGTGCCGCCGCGTTGCCATGGCGCCGGGCCGAGGGATGCCGGCGGGCCGCGCGTTGCGGAGGCGGGAGGGCCGCGGGAAGGGCCGGGCCGCGTCCCCGTCCCCATCCCCGTCGGGTGCGCGACCCGCTCCCCTCCTGTGAACCCGGGGCCGCATCCTGGTGCGGTGCGGTTCCCTGTGCTGAGGCGCTCCGTCCTTGTGCGTTTCAGAGCCGAAGGAGCGGAGCCCGGCGCTCCCCGCAGAGCCCCGGCCCGCGCTGTGCCCGCTGCGGAGCGGCGATGTCCGAGCGCTCGCCGTTCGGCTGGAGGACCTGGAAAAAGTGCGTGTTTGTCCCGGCGCAAAAAGCTGCCTTCCCTGCGTGGGTCTCCCGGTGCACAGAGCTCCCGGCCCCGCCGTTGAGCACCGACCCGCTGTCTGAGCTCAGCCCGAGCTCCTCCTGCCCCCGCTGTCCGTCGGTTCCCGGCCCGCCACCGTCCCGCGGCTCGGCTCTGGTCAGCCACCTCTGCTCCCGGTGGGCTGGGACGGGACAGCGTCTGGCATCCACCGGCACGGGAAACGATCGGGAACTCCTGTCCCTGCCCCTGTTCTAACGTGGAGTCCAGAGGAGCGGGGTGGGAACTGAGCGGGTGTCTCCGCAGTCAGACAAGGCAGAGAGCAGCGGCCTCGGGCTGTGCCTGCGAGGTTCAGGTCGGGCAGTGGGAACAGTTCATTCTGCCAGATGCGGTGGCACGGGGAGCCCCGGGGTGCTGCGCATCACTGGGATGTGGCAGTGAGGGCTGTGGGGTGGATGACCGTAGAGGGCTCTTCCAACCCGGATGGTTTGTCGCTCTGTGCAGCGTGCATGTGATGAGAAGCGGCGTGTGCTGATAGGACTTCCCTGCGTGTCCCAGATGGGTCAGAAGGAACGAAGGAAGGTCAGTTTGTAGCTGATTGTGCTGTGATTGTTTCTTTCCTGCAGCTCCACGCTCCACGCCTGCCCCACGATGCTGGGAGGATTCCAGTCAGGAGGAAATTCCTGGTTCGGAAATACCAACCCAGAGAGGCCAAAGCAGCCCCGCGCCTCCTGGTAGCACGGCCAGCTTTCCCGAGGACAGCCAGGGAGCCACTGCGTTTCTCTGGTAGGGTTAAGCTTCAGGGTTTACCTTTGATTTTTGGTTGTGGCAGGCCTAGATTTAGTGACCTGCCCTGGGGTCTGGTGTTTTTGTTGTAGGACCGGCACTGTTTGGTGAAGGCTGTGAAGAAATTCTTCCTCATCATGTTTTGGGAAGTCTCCAGGAGTTAAAGATGGAAGCTTTGGCCAGAGGAAATGCTCAGGTTGATTATAAAATTGCTTTTCTAGAGGGGAATGTGATGTGGTGTGATGTGATTTATTTCAGCGCTTGTCTCAAACAGGGCAGGCTTGAGGTGTGGCGTTCCTTGTCATCGTGCTCTGTGGGGGAGGGTTTGCCTCCAGAGAAACTGCACCAGCAGGTTTTGAGGTCCTGTGTGCAGGTGGAGGCTCTGGAGGGAACACTGATGCTGATGGCATCAGGCTACCGTGGGAGGAGCTGGGGCTGCAGTAACATCATTGCTTGAGTTCAGTTACTTGGGTAAATCCATTGTTTTGAGTGTGTGCTTAGTGCCCCATCTTTGTACCTCTCTGATCAGGTAAAGGTACTGCAGTCTGAACGATTCTCTTCTCCTCTCATCTTGCATTTTTTGTTGTGGTGGCAGTGCATGCATTGTGAGGTCAATTCTACTGATTTGTTTCTTTTCAGATAGCAGATTCCATTCAGGTTCCTCATCAGCACGTTGCTGCAGCAGTTTTAAAAGAGAAACATGGAGGAGAAACAAAGAGAAAATTTCATCAAACCCCAGCATCAGAACATAAAGCCCTGCAGAACTGGCACCATAATATGGCAATCAGGAAGAAGCAGGAGAGATATCTGGGAGGTGAGAGGATTTGAGACCCTTTTTTGAGATTCTGTGTGCACCTGGGGCTGTTTGATGGCTCCACAACACACAGCAAAGGCCGGAGCCAACCAGGGTTAGTCCTGCTGCTGCTGCCTCCTACCTCAGTGTTGTCGGGGCTCCCCATGCTGTGGGTGTCCCTGCAGGGTGAGCTGCTGATTCTGGCTGCGGGAAGCACAGTGGATTTGATGAGGATGGTATGAGGGGATTGCACACTGAAAATAGTAAAGGATTTTTAGTAAAGGACTTTTAGTAAAGGGCAGGAGAAGCGCAGTGCCTTTCATATTCCTTTACAGAAATTCTTCAGAGGCCAGAGAATGAGCTGCTGATGAGCATCTCAGAGGATTACAGACAAATCCAGGAGGAACGTGACCTCATTGACCGTAGTCTCCCTGCCCTGTTTCCTGGAAAGGTGAGAGCCCCACTTCCTTTGCATCCTAATTGCTCTGTTCTTGTGAAAGAGCTTAGGCACTGCTGCCGCCAATAATACCTGCACAGAGCTGTCTTCAGGTAGTTGCCAAAGCCCTTCCAGCTGAGTCCTTCAACTGACCATGTGAGCAGAGCTCTCAGCGATTCTCAAAACGAAAACATGATCTGTGCTGCCTGGGCTACGCAGGGGAAAGCAGTGGCTGCGTGGCTCCTCCTTACAAGCTGCTGAACTTGGGTTGGCCGTGTGTGTGGCACTGGGGATGTGCCACATATGTTGTTCCAAGGCCAAAAAGATCTGATGGCTCGAGTTTTAGGGGGTTTAGAGGAGGGGGGTACAGGTAAGTGAGGACAGTTATGAGAGTATCCTTTGGTGGTTTTTTGTTGTGTTTTTGTTGCTTTTCATAACACTGTAAAGTGTTGCAGCACTCGCTATAAGGTGCTGTAAGAGGAAGATCGAAGGACCTGCATTTATGTGATGCATTAATATCATTCAACTTGCGTGTAGTGCCAGGTAGAAGAAAGTCATCTTTTGTCTTTGACAACAGCCTGTAGAAATTTGGCTTACCCTGCAGAAAGGGATTATTTATAGTCTTCTAAAATACCCACACAGGCAGAGTGAGATACCACCTTCTTTTCAGCTGCCAGTCCCTGTGCAAATAGCAAGCAGCTGCACGTCTCCAAGGGTGTTGGTTGGAGCCTGGTTTCCCCACAGGGCTACCGAGCAGGAAGCGAATTCTGGAGCCAGCCTGAGCGCATCGGGGATGAGCTGACCGGCCTGACGGTGACACTGACACGGAGAGAACGGGGCTGCCCACAGCCAGTCACTCATGTGGGGAAGCCCCACACTGTTCAGATGGAAACGGGTAAGGAAGTGTGGAGGGAGCAGCAGGACGAGGCAGTCGCTCCCAGTAGTACAGAGGCTGCTTCCCAGTGGCCTTTGGTTGGGCTGCAGTGAGCACAGGGGTGGTGCAGGCTGCTGCACGAGCGCTGCGTTGCTGTAAGTGCTGTGGCGCAGCCTGGGTGCAGGGATGCTCCTGTGTGCAGGGCTGAGTGAAATAAGGAGGCAAGAGGGTGAGTAGATGGTGAGCTCTTGTGGGTGTTCACACAGGCGTGAAGCCTCCACAGAGGATCCCTTTCCGTCTGACCTGGGACAAGAGTCTTTTCCTGAAACAGCGACGGCAGGAGCTAAAATCTATCCTAGAGGAGCTGGATTTTTATAAGCCAGTAAGTCTCAGGAGTGAGGATATTCTTTACGTCCCTCACCTCTTGTAAAGTGCTGTCGGGTAACACAGCATAGCTAAAGACTGAATCTGGAGAGGCATTAGGAACCCTATAAGGCTTAGCTCTGCAGTTCTTGTCTTGGAGGTTCCTGCGTTCCCAAAGGGCGGCAGCCATGAAGGAGATGCTTGGCCTCTTTGTGACTCATGGGCTGCCCTAGGGGCTTCAGAGCAGCTGAGCAGCAGCTTGCAGCTACTAAGGCCTTGGCAACAAAAAGACCAAATACTGGTAGGACTTCTATTTTGTGCCTTACAGCAAAAGGAAGACATCTGCCCCTGTGGAAGGTTTGCGTCCAAGCTCTGAAGGCAGTTAGCCCATCCTGGGGCTGTGCAGAGGCTCAGAGTAATTCCTTACTCTCTTACACGTTTTTTGATAGGTCTAGAAGCTGTGGCAGGAGCAAGATAGCTGAACTTTACCTGATTCGCTTGCTGCGTTTGTCTGGAATTTGGCTTATTTTCCATACAAGAAGGGAAGGTAAGAGTTGGTCACTGCTCTGTGTGTGCAGGATCTGGATGGCCTGGAGGTGATCGGCAAAGGGCGGCCGTTCACGTCTGTCTCAGCGCAGTCTCTTCCATGTTCCACTGCTTTTGAAGATTCTGAGACCTCGTAAGTTTCATCTGATGGTAGTAGTAAGAATTTGGGGTGCACACCATCAGTCTGTAGGCGTCTCCTGAGCTGTTCTCATCCAGAGCAGAGAGGAGACTCCAAAGGACACAGTAAAAATGTTCTGATATTAAAGTCTCCAGATGTAGGGATCGGGTGGTTCCTTTGTCCCTGGGGGCCTAATGACCAAGGAGCAAGAATCAGAAGAGTATTTTGAGGCCTTTCCTGCCAGCTTCTCTGTGTGGCTCCAGAGCTCTCAGCACTCAGGGTGGGCACTGCTTGGAACGATCTCCATAACGTTGTCCTTTGCAGCCTTCCGTCGTTAATCTGCCTTTTTTCCCTGCCCTGTTCATCTGCACAGGCACCTTAGGAGCTTTTGTCCTGCTTCACTCACATACCCTCGGCCTTCCTTAGGCTTCTCCTTATTGTCCTGTCCTCTGTGATGGTGACAAGTCCCTAGCTGGAGTTTGTTAACCACAGCTGCAGAGCTCTGTAAAAAGAGAGCTGTGCAGAAAAGCATTTTTGGGGATTATTTCTTATGGGGTTTCACAAATCACTGCAGGTTCTCCCACCTCTGAAAATGAGTTTCACTCTACAGAAACACTGTCATTTTTTTTTAGCAGTGACTCCTTAAAGGACCGTGGCAGTGTGGTTTCAGAAGCAGTGCTGGGTCCATCTTTAGACTTCTGTGGCCAGCCGGCACGTTGGATCGACTGCATCACTTCTTGCAGGGTAATTGTGTGTTCTTATTGTTTAGTTGGACTGAGCTTGCTTGAGTTCCCAAGTCAGGGCTGTACAATGGGTGTCACGCTCAGGATGGAGAATGGGGGATTTGTTCTGAACATAGCAGCGTCCCCATGTCTGCTCCAGAAAGTTCTAGAAACAGGAATGATTGCTTTGTGGTATGGAGCTCAGACTCCCAGAAGCCCTTTGTATAATGGCCGTTCTTTGGAGCTGCCTTAACAGTTCTCCAGTCAAGGCTCAGCCCCTCGTTTGTGGTGCGGAGGAATTGTTACCTTTGTCCTTCGCTTCTTCCTTTCAGCATGAAGTTGGCATTGCTGCCAGGCTCACTTTTGAGACTGTGGTTGGTGAGAAAGCCGAGAGCTTCCTAACAGTGAGCAGTGATGGCACAGCTGCTGTCTGCTATGAGTGGAGGAGGCTCCTCCAGCAGATCCCTTCCAGAGAAACAGCAAGGATGTGCGTGCGGCGTTTTTACTTTGATGCCAGACCAGGTGTGAGAACTGCTGATCGCTGAGACCTTTGTGCACAGAGCATGGAGCAAACAGCCAGTTATCTGCGATGCTGTGACTCACGGCACAGTGAGCCCTGGGTGGTTCTCAGCAGGCTGACTCACAGCAAACTGGGAGTGTGGGGCAGATCCCTTCTGTGGGACTGTAAGGAAAGAAGGTTGCTCCTGCTCTGAATGTAAATGGGTAGAATACTGAGAAGTGAAACACTTCTGATAGCAAACGGGGCATCATTGACCAGAGGGTGCTGAGTTCACTGTCAAGGAAGTGTGCAGCAGGAGTAACACCAGCTCAGTAACAGTGACTGGAGTACATCTGGAATTGCAAACAGTTGGATGGGGCGTGATAGCCAGCAAGGCCAAAGGGAGCCTCCTGGAGAGCTGAGGACACTCACTGGGGGTTGGAAAAGGGCCAGGTGAACCAGGTGGTTTCTTACAGAGCGATGCGTTTTCTCTCATTTCAGGTGTAATTCTGCCTGGAGAAACCAGGAAGTTTTTTTTTCTTTTCAAGTCTGAGAGAGCAGGTGTTTTCAGTGAGTCCTGGGAGTTCAGGACACGTCCTCTGTTATTAGGAGGAGCTCTGCTGCAGGTGACCCTTTGGGGAACTGCTGTGTGTGAGGATAAATTGGCTGACCTCAGAGGAGAACTGGAGGTAACCAGGCGTGTAACTGAGTAAATGTGAGCTTTGAACTTAACATGCAAATAGAGGACGAGGAAGGGAGTGGAGGACGGGGCATTTTTATTGCTATGCAATTAAGGCTGATGGTGAGGTATTATTTTCTGAACATCTGTACCTACTTAAGCAGGTTTGCTAAATCAAATGGAAGAATCCTGCAGCGCATTGTCATCGTGATGATAAAGATGTGGTTGTGCAGCTAAACTGCATGCAGCGGCGCTTTTAAAAATGAATTTTCTATTTGTAGTGAACTCCATTAGTTAGTGGGAATAGCGTTGGGTGTCACACAGAATGATGTTAGATAATAATTGAAAATTGCCCTGCTTAGTTGAGCGGGGTTTGCTGTTATCTTTGTCCTCGTAATCCTGCTTAACATACATAGTTAGTGTGGGTGTCAACTGTGCTGCAGGCTGACCTGGCTGCTCGGGAGGGTGCAGCTATTGTAGAAGAGACTCTGAAGGACCTTCTGGTCCGAATTCGGACCCCGGAGCGCCCCCCACCTCCCGTGGGTCTGTGCATCACAGAGGAGGAGTTATTCCACAGGAAGAATCCCAAGGTGAGGTGTGTGGTTCAGTGGCTGCGCAGCTGCCGTAGCAGGGAAGGGAAGGCAGTGGGGCTGTGCACCCGGGAGGCTCCCGCTGCCTGCCGCAGCAGCTGTAACAGTTAGTCTGTCGAGGACAGGCGAACTCATTTTGCTATTTACCTTTTCTTTGTTATCGCAGTTGCATTACCGGCATCGAGAGGTAGAGCAGCTGCACGACCTATGGACACAGCGCGTGGCTGCTCCGCCTGCCCTCGGGGAGGAGGTGCCTGCAGAGCCGGCGGAGGAGGCGGGGGCCCAGCGCGGCGGCCCCGAGGCTCTCCCTGCGCGGAGGAGCGCTGCAGAGGGCGCAGGCTGGAAGCGCGCGCTTGAAGCGACTCCGAGTCGAGTGGCGAATGTGGGGCAGCAGGAACCCGGCCCTCCGTCGTGGAACTTCTCACTCGAGGACCTGCAGCAGGTGGTTGCTGCGCTTCCCTCCAGCGTGGTTCCGTTTCCCTTGCAGCCTGGATGCCCCATGTGAGCCCACCCAGGGCTCTGCTTCCAGCCGTCTCCGAGTCAGGGCTGATTTATGGTGTGTCACAGAGAAGCACTGCAGCTCTGCTGGCCGCACCCTCGGTGCTCTTGTAAAGAAATCCCCCAGAGAGACCGAGAGGGCAGCTGGGTGCAGAAGGAAACAGAACCAGACAATGCAGGGGATATTTTAAGCTCTTGCCCAGTTAGCTTTCTGTCATCCCGGAGCTGAACGGGGAGGCAGGCCAACCCCACAGCCCCCTGTGGCTTCCTGGAGGGCTCTTCTCTGTGGGGAGTCCTGTTCACCAGAGCACTGAGGGGCCGTCACACAGCCTGTGCAGAGAATACAGACCTCCCCAGATTAAAGCAGGAGTGGCTGGGGTTCTGTCAGCCGTTTTTCAGCACTGCTCTCTTGGAAACCTGTCAGCTGCTGTTCTGCTGTCAGGAGGCCTTCTGACCTGGTGCAGTCCTGTGCCCCAGTTGCAGAGGGATGTACTGCGGGTGGATCGAAGCGGGAGCTCGGGGCAGCACGGCTCACCCCTGCGCCTTGAACAAATCTCAGGCTGTGCCTGGGTGTGGAATTCCTGGTGCCAATTGGTTTCAGACTGGCTTCCAGGAAGGGAGCTGCAGTGTGCTGTGGTGAGCCTGGGGTGCAGAGGGCTGGGAAGGAGCGCTGAGAAGCTGCGTTTTCTCTCACCTCAGGTTCTGAAGTCCATCCCCCAGGAGGAGCAGCGAGAAGCAGCGCTGTCCCAGCTCAACAAGGCAGTGCTGGAGCTTTGTGCTGAGCAGAGACCAACTCAGTCAGACCTTCTGTATCAAACGTGGTGCGTTGCCTCTGCAGGATAGAGCTTGCAGATGTCTCGAGTGATCAGCAGCGTAGCAAGCTCTGTTGCAGTGTTGTGATTCAGAGTGCATGTAATTATGTGAAATCGAGAAGTCTTTTTTTGTGCCCTGCTTTCTTACAGGCTAATTGTAGCAGCTATCTAATCCAAATGCCTTTTCTTTCTGGAGATAAGTTTAGAATATTCATGCAATTTTGGGGAGTATGCGGGGTTATTTCTGGTGAGATTATTCTAGGACATATTTATGAAATTTGTGGGTCATGTTCTGTACCCTTTTACCAAATAACTTTATTCTCCCTCACACAGCTTCTCCGTTCTGTGCTGTTGTGCAGACTGTGCCATATTAACAGCTGCTTCTAAATCAGAAGGAAGCAGATTCCTCCTGAACAGAGCGTGGATCAGGGTGGATTTACCACATGTTGTGTTGAGGAGCAGGAGGCCTAATTTCACAGTAGTATTTATGGGTCCGTGTGAGATTTGCAAGCCATTGAGACCTCAGGAGGTCTAAGCCAAGGAAAGGAACGTTGTTTCCCTCTGTGTGGGTTTCTCAACCTTGGGCACCGTTGGTGCAGTTGCACAGGGCAGCTCCTGGCTGCAAGGTGCCTTCAGGCCTGGCCGTAGGGTAGGACACAGTGGCTCTTTCCACCCCAAAATGCCCACCTGCTGTGCTGTCTCCCTTCTGTTTCTGGTGCTCTTCTCAGTCTCCAGCTGTGGCGTGAAGCAGTGGATGAGCTGGTGGGTCACTCCCTGAAGCTGAGGTCCCAGCTTGGGTTGCCTGAGAGGGACGCCGATGTGGATGTTCTTCCAGAGGGAAGAGGTGAGTGGTGGCTTCAGCACAGCAGGAGGGGAGTGTTGGCATCCCCGAAAAACTTCCTGGATTTCAACTGGAATGGCAGCTTCATCAGTTTCTCCCCAAAGCTTTTATAAGAAAATGCACCAGAGAAAACAGCAGTGTGTGAGATAAGAATTGTGTTGTGAGCTTGGCTGGTAAAAAATGCATACAGAGAAAATACCACAAGTATTTTAATTTCACTGCCTTTTAGTGCTGATTGTTGCACTGACAAGACCGAAAAATTATCTCATTTTCAGCTGCTTTATAGACTTTGTTCTGATGAATGTTTGAGATCTGTTTGTTTCTTATTTAAACAAACTACTCCTCCAAGCAGGAGGAGTTTTTCAGTGCAGCGTAGCTCAGATCAATAACGAGGAAAATACATTGCAGAAATACTATGTTTACATTCCCTGAGTGCATTGGGGGTGTCTTTCTGGATGTAAGTGTTGCTTTTAGGTAACTGGAGTCAGTTCTTTCCTAGGGGAAGTAAAGCAGCCTATAGAAGAAGGAGAAGACGGCAAAATAACCGGGAGAAGAGAAGAGAAAACATCAGTTGGTGGTAAGGATAAAGAAGACAAAAGAAGAACAACGAAGGCTGCTGGAAAAGAGAAGGAGGTTTGTGTTGGGATGCCTGTGGAAAACAGAGCATCGTGTTCTGAAGACAGCGTGGTACCCTGTGAGGCTGTGTGCCCGAGTTGGAGCTGATCTCCAACCCGTGACACGTGCTGAAAGGTGTCTGAAAGGTGTTCTGATCTGTGCCACTGCTTTTTTCCCCTGTCCCTTGAATAGGAACGCCCAAACAGCAGAAAGTCAAAAGTAAAAGAGAAGAAGAAGCTGAAACCTTCCAGCTCGTCTGAAAAAGAGATGGCACAGCCCACAGGAGCTGCAGCTGCAGGCACTGTCACAGCTCCTCGGGAGCAGACGGACCCCATTGTTTGGGGGCTGTACCAGGAGAAACTTTATGTCCAAGTGAGTCTGGCCAAAGTTTGTACCTTCCCTTCTGCTTTCTGTTCTTTGCTCATAAACCGACCCTGGGCTGCAGCTGGAGAGCTGAAGCATTCAACTAAAGAGCTGACAGCTGTGTGTCTGTAATTCTGTGGCAAGGTAAATGTGACGTGAAGCCAGATGGCCTTGATTCCAGGCTGGAACCCATTAACATAAAAGCGGCCACCGCATCGCCACGCGCGGGATTTCTGTCTGGATGCCTTTTGCACACTTAGGGACTCTTGAGGGAGCAGCAGCGTTAATTGTATCTCAGACAATGTTAAACACACTTCATAGCCAGGAAAGCTATTACTGGAAGTAGGCAGCCGCTTCTCTGTGGCTGTGTCCGTGCCCATACACTGCTGCACTCCTGTGTTGGAAACCATCTCTGCTCTGTCCATCTGGTCATCAGGATTTCATCGCTCATTTTCACTGCATGCATCTTCCGTTAACTTCTGCTGCAGGTTTATGGGCTGCTGGATTCCATGGTGAGCAAGATGGCTTCTTTATTTGAAGAGCTAGAACAAAACACGGCGCTTTGAAGCGGGAGAGTGAAGCTTTTTGTAAGTAGAAATAGACTTAGTAAATAAAGGGCCATGCTTGCACAAGACAGGTGGATGTTGTTCTTTCTGAAGGGATGGAGCAGTCACAAATGCTGGAGTGCCTCTTTCCTGACATGCTGTGATGTGAGCCTGGCATGAGATCATCTGTTGGTTCTGCAGGTGGTCAGGGAGCGTTGTAGCCTCAGAAACCATAGCATCAAGAAAATGCTGGTGTTCCTGCTGGGGAAGGCAAACTTAAAGATGCCAGTCAGCTGAAGAGTTGTGTTATTCTCTGTGTTTCAATCTGTGCTGTCTAACAAGCGAGCAGAGGCTGTCCCATGTACTTGTGGGCCCAAATACCAGGACTTAGGGAAGTCCCTCTTATTTCTGATTGTGTTCCTGGCTGCTCATCCAGTCTCCCCGCAGGTCTCCCTGACAGCAGGAGCTTTGGGCTGTCAGCATCTCTGTGAGAGTGCACATTTCCACCTCACCTTTCCTTGCACACGTGCCTATTTCGTATGCTGATCTTGCTGTCTCTTGCCATCCACTTAATGTATCCGTGCCCAGTTCAGAGTTAATTCTTACTCCGAGACTCATTACTCTTGAATTGAAATGAGGAAATCTGTGCTCCAGCTACAGAGAGCAGGGCTGGCTCTGTGCTGGAGCCGCCCTTCCTGCCTCTGCCAGCCTACATGAGCCTGTCACCTCCTTCTGACCGGGCTTCCTCATGCATCACAGCTGGGCTGGAGCGTTCCCTGGAAGCACAGCGGGGCTCTGCAGGGTTCCGAGGCGGAGCTGTGGGTGTCCCATGGCCACGTGCCACTGCAGGGCCATCTTCCTGCTGGAGCAGCCGGACAGCATTCCCCAGGGAGGCTTTGGCTCCGTGAAGAAATGACATCAGTGCAGATCATTAATTTAGGTTCATGATACCTTTGAGGTTCTTAGACAGCAGATGCGTATCCATGCTAAGCATGACTGTTCCAGATTCTGCACATCGCTGTGCGGTTACTCCAGGCTTGTGTGCCTCGGGCACCTGCTGGTTTACTTGGAGAACCACGCTGCCGTGTGTCTCAGAGCCTCACGTAGTGCAGAACTCTTCCCTGTGCTGAGGTGCTTGCTTTTTGTTTCTCCTTGTAACTCACATCTCGGGGGGAGCAGCTGTTCTTCCCCTCTGTTCCTGGCAGTGCTGTGTTGAATGCAGCCCGGCTGTGCTGTGTGCAGCCCTTCGTGTTCTGAGACCTTACAGGGTCAGGAGAAGCACTTTGGCTTCTGTGGAAAGGAGGAACCCCTTCTGGCTTAGTGGGCACTGAACCACAGAGGGAATGTCTGTGCTCAGCATTACTGCAGCGAGGATTTCAGCAACAGTTTGAGAATGAGAAGGAAAAAGGCCCGAAGTTGGGGTGTGTCACACAGGCTCTGACAATAGCTCCTGCCTTCCTGGAGATCCTTATCGGCCTGCAAGTGTGCCCAGCTCACACAGCTCCAGCCATCTGTTCTCAAGGCAGGAGAGAGACTGCATGTAACGGGATGGCGTGGTCGCCTCACAGTGCTTGTGTTGGGTGGTCTCACCCCAAAAGATGGGAAAGCCCATCCCAAGGACCTGCAGCTCCAGTCCAGCCTCGAGAAACCAGGCTCACCTCCACCTCTGCTCACCGCAAAGCTTGTCAATAAACAGAGGGGAGTTTCCTTTGGATCCCATAGCAGGGCAGAACATCACGTGCCGTTCTCTCTTTCCCTTCCACGGGAGAAGCCAGGTGGCACAGGGCTGCTGCCCTGACATTTCTGCAAAGGAGAAGAACAGACATGCAATGAGTGGTGCTGGTGCGCCAGGACTTTCCCAGAGCCGACACACAGCAGGGCAGGGGAGGGCCGGGCAGAGGGCAGCATGCAGCAGCTCCATTCTTGCCTTTTGCACTGCTTTGTGCAAGTTCTGCACCTGGATACGGAGTGAAATCAGAGCTGGTTTCCAAAGGGCACTCTTAGAAACATGTACCCCTGTTTACAGCCTGCTGAGCCTCCTGTCTGCCTTTGGACAGAAGAGGTGGGCAGTCCCCTGCCGTGCCAGGCCCAGCACCGGGCTCAGCCCACACTGTTTGTGTCTGTTAATCATTGCTGCTGTTTGCTGCCTCGCTGAGGTGAGCGACCTTCCTGCCCTGTGAGCTGCCAACCGAAAACCACGCACGTGTGGGGCCAGGAGACACCGTAACTGCGAGAGGGGCTGGGAAAGGGTTCTGGGAAAGCACCTCCCCAGAGGCTGCAGCTGCAGAGCAGCCCGCCTGCCCAGCGCTCACTGCTGCCTACAGCCAGGCTGCAGCCCACCCAGCAAACCCTGCACCGGCACAGCGCCTGGAGAGCCGCAAGCTGGGCCTGTCTGCTGGGACTGACTTGGCCGGGCTGACCTGGAGGAGGGTTTGGGTGCTGGGAGGGCTGTGATGCTCGGTGTGCGTTCAGCTCGTGCGGCCAAACCCCGTGGGAGGTTCAGCTGCCAGATGTGCGGTGCGTGGCTCTGCTTTCCTCCCTGCGTGACCCAAAGCAGCGGCCTCAGCCCAGAGCTGCATCTCCGCTGTGCGGCGCGAGGAAGGCAGACCTCCAGAATGCCTCAGCACCCAGGAAAGCTTTCTATTATGGAAAATGTCAGCGCTATTAAAAAGATTATATATATCCATAATGTTAGAAAGCCTGTCGCTGATTAAAATGGAAGGCAGAGGCCGGGGGAGCGGGGGTGGCACCAAAATGATCGAGAGACTTATTTTATAATGTCATCCGATGCCTCCTCTGCCCCCAGCCGGGCTGCGGGAGCTGCTCGGGGCAGGGGAAGAATCTGCTCCAAATTTAGACCCGGGCAGACATTGCAATGAACTCGGATCGCCGCGGCAGCCTCGGGTACCAGCGAGGGAGCTGCATTGCTGGGCGGGGTGGGGGGAGGACGGGCAGCATCGTTCAGAGCACATCCGAGCGCGGGGATGGCTGACGGCTGATGGCTGATGGCTGATGGCTGCTTTCTGTCTAAAAATAATGGGAGGAAAAAAAAAAAAAAAAAAAAAAAAAAAAAAGCTTGCAGCGAGCAGCGCCTGGCTGTCTGCCATGGGGGGCAGTGACGGAGCATTCCAGCATCCCCGCCTCCCGCATGCGGCGGGTTGGGGCTCGGCGCCGCATCCCCGCGGCCCGCAGCGCACCGGGGGGGCTGAGCGCGGCTGCCCGGGGCCGGGGGGGCCGTGCCGGGGCTCGGGCGGCCCCGAAGGGGTTAAGGCGCGCGGCCGGACCTGCCCAGCCAGCCCGGCGGGTCGGCGGAGCGCGGCGGACGGCGGGCGGGCAACGGCCGCCTCCAGCGCTTCCACCGGCACCGGGGGATCGGCGGCGGATCGGCGGGGCCGCGCTGCGCGTAGGTAAGCGGGAGGAGGGAGGGCGGACGGACGGAGGAAGGTTCTGGACGCGGGAGCGCCGCGGGTTGCGGAGGGCCGGCGGTGCGGTGCCGCTGCTCCTGGCAGGGCCCGCGGCTGCCCGAGTCCCGCCGGCACCGGGGCGGCTGCGGTCCCCGAAGGGTTCCGGTGCTCCGGGCCGGGCCGCTCCTCGCCGCTCCCTCCATTTCGTGCGCCGCTCCTCCCAGCCCCGCACCTGATTAAAGATGAAGCGAGCCTTCCCTTCCTCCCTGCCATGTTCCCCGGCCTCCCCGGCTCGCTTCCCGCTCTGCCTTTTCCCCGTCCTCCCCTCGGTTCTCTCTTTCCCCTTTCCTGCGCGCTCCCGGCCGCGTTCCCCCACCTCCGCTTCACCTCCGCGGTCCCCGTGCCGGGACGCAGCGATGAGGACCCGTCCCGCCGCCCTTCTCCCACCGGGCAGCCCCGAGCTCAAGGTCACTGCAGTAATTCCATACGGCTGCCGCCTTATCTCCCGCACAGCTTCTATTTCACCGCCTTTATATTCTGGGGAACGCTGTGCCGGACAAAACCTTCTCTTCTCTGCAGCGCTTCAGCCCGGGCCGCGCTCCTCCCCCCATCCCAGCCCCTTCTCCATCTCTCCGCACGCAGCATTCCCAGGAAGGCCGCGCAGGTCCACCTGGACCGGCTTCCCAGCCCGGTCCCGTATCGCTGCGCTGGGGCCGTGCCCGGCTCTGGGAGCTGTTGGCGGCAGGAGGGACGTCCTGCTCCGCAGCACCGGGTTTCGCTGGGCCGGCGGCGCGGCTTTATCTGTCCCCGAGTGCTGGCAGCAGGCACGGTGCGGGTCAGAGTCCCGGAGGACTTTGCCGCACCGCCGCCCTCATCCCAAAGCATTCCCGTGCCAGGCGAGACGGATCCAAAGGCCGCGGCGCCGGCAGCACTGCGGAGGGGAATCGGGACAGGGAAGTGTCGGGTGAGAAACTTCAGCCGGCCGCGAGCGGCAGAGCCGGCTGCGTGACTCACGGGGACGGCCGAGCTGCGGTGCCGGAGGTGCCGGACCGGCTGCGAGGCTCGCGGGCTCTGCCCGTCGGCTCCGCGGTGTCGGCAGCCGGGAGAGCCGCGTGCCGGGGCTGCGGTGCGGGGAGGTGCTGGGAGCCGAGGCGGCTGTCGGCTGCCGGTCGCTGCTGTCTGTGCGCTGTGCTGCCGAGATAGGCCCGGGCCCGCCGGCTTATCGCAGAACTGCCGGTGAGTTCTGGTGCGGGAGCGTGCGGGGCTCCACCCGGTGCCAGCAGCCCCTGCCTGTCGGCTTTGCTGATCCCAGGGATCAGATGGGGATAGCGGTGCTTTCCCAGCCGGCGGCTGAGGGGTCAGGGAACAGAGCTGTAATGGGGTCATGAGGAACAGGCGCAGTGCAGCCGTGTGGTTTTGCAACCTCCCTGCGTGGCCCATGAAGGACGGGCACTTACAGGCAGAAAGGGATCAGGGCAGCTCCTGGTACTGGCATGGCAGGGCTGCACGGTGACAGCCTGCAGGACAGGCTGCCTTTGGGGGCCCTGCTGATAGTGATACCGGTGTGGGTCGCCAGGAGCATTGCCACCACATTGCAGCAGCAGCCTCCCGTGCACCGTGGAGGTGCACGGGAGGCTCAGGCACAATCTGGGGCTTTGAGAAGGCTTTGTGTTACCTGCTGATTGCTGGAGAATAGCACTCTGACTCAGTGACCCCGTGGTTCCTCCCCAGGAGTAAAATATCCATGTTTGCTGGGAGAAATGACCCGAATAGCTGCAGGTGCCAGTAGGTCAGGGCAGATTTGGAGTCACACTGGGGTTGGTCTTTGTGTGGTGCATTCTGGTGGCACTGGGAGCCTGGAAGCCACAGCGGGGCTGCAGGCAGCGTGCTGGGGGCTGGTGGGGCTGAGGCCTGGAGGCAGCTAGGGGCTGGAGGAGGGAGCTGCCATTTTCAGGTGGGTGCTTCTCACAGCAGAAGCGCCTGGTAAAAGCTCATCCAAATGTTGCTGAATCTGAAGCCAAATCTCTTGGCAGCTCTGCATTGCTAGCTATTGGTTTTCTGTACGATTCTTTCCCATCCGGCATCCCGCCTGCTTCTGGTGAGTGAGAGCAGCTCACACCATGGCAATGGGCAGTTCCACCTTGAGAAGTGCCTGAGGTGCTACGGGATGGGGCTCTGGTGCCTGGGGTGGTGCTGAGCTGTCTCCATTCCTCACTGCAGGCACTGGTGAGGCTGTGAGCACCCGTTCCATCCCTGCTGTGTGTGCCCGCTGTCAGCGGGTCCTGGGCACCACGCAAAGATGACCACCTCGGCCCTGCGCCGGCAGGTGAAGAACATCGTGCATAACTATTCAGAGGCGGAGATCAAGGTGCGAGAGGCCACCTCCAATGACCCCTGGGGACCCCCCAGCTCCCTGATGTCGGAGATCGCGGACCTCACCTTCAACACGGTGGCCTTTGCCGAGGTCATGGGGATGATCTGGCGACGGCTGAATGACAGCGGCAAGAACTGGCGGCACGTGTACAAAGCCCTCACCCTGCTGGACTACCTCATCAAAACCGGCTCCGAGAAGGTGACCCACCAGTGCCGGGAGAACCTTTACACCATCCAGACGCTGAAGGACTTCCAGTACGTGGATCGTGACGGCAAGGACCAGGGCATCAACATCCGGGAGAAGGTGAAGCAGGTGATGGCGCTGCTGAAGGACGAGGAGCGGCTGAAGCAGGAGCGGGCGCACGCGCTGCAGACAAAGGAGCGCATGGCCCTGGAGGGGATGGGCAGCGGCAGCCATCAGTCCACCTACGGCCGCCGCGCATCGCCCTACGGGGACGACTATGGCCGGACGCGGGGCTCACCCTCCTCCTTCAACTGTGAGTCCTGCCCCGGGGGCCGGTGGGGAGGACGCTGTGCCGGGTGCGCTCCCTCTTTCTGGGAGGCGATGCTCAGCTGCCCTGAACCCGTGGCTCATTTGAGGTTGTAAGCATTTATGCGGGGTATGTCCCCTTGGGAGACAAGACACTCTGGAGCTGCAGATGTGGATGGGGTTGGGAGGAGGCTGACAGGTGGCTGATCTCCCCGGAGTCCCAGCACCACTTCTTCACCTGTTCTTCTTTTCTCTCCTAGCGTCTTCCTCATCCCCACGGTTCGCCTCTGACCTGGAGCAAGCGCGTCCCCAGACAACGGGTGAGGAGGAGCTGCAGCTGCAGCTCGCCCTGGCAATGAGTCGGGAGGAGGCCGAGAAGGTAGGGCGGTGCGGCGGGGCTGCCCTGTACCCAGGGCTTTGGCCATTATGGAGAAGGGGTGGCTTGGGGCTGCCCGACGCCTGTGCACTGACCCACAACTGCATCGGGCTGCTCGCGCTGTGCCCGCCTCCCAGTCACAGCAGCGTGGAGGCAGCACCATGGATGAGACACAGGCACGTGCGCTTCTCCTGGACCCTGGGATGGCAGGGGGGCCCTTCTTCATTCACCAAAACTGGCTGACTTCCACCGAGGGCTTCTGGTCCTGACACTCATTTCTGTCACTTTTGTCAGAGGCCATTTGTGCAGAGGACGATCTGCCTCTGCCCGTGGCTGCTCCTTTCGAGCAGGAGGAGCTGTGCAGGGATGTGGGCAGCCAACAAGCTGTGGCCTCAACTGCAGTGCCTCCTCCAGGCCCGTCCCCTCTCCTATCTGCTCCACGGCCCCGTTTCCTTGGGGACAGATTATTTGCACGCCGGCTGAGATTGTCGCTGGCTGGCACGGTGTGTGTGGAGCACACAGGGACGGCCAGGCACACAAAGGACGCGGTTGCCAGCAGGCGTCCCCACACGTGGGCAGTGTCCTTGGGCAGACAGCACCGTGTCCTCAGACCTGCCGGACTAGGAGACATACTTCTGGCACAGCACTTAGCACTGCCCGCTTCCCCTGCCTGGTGGAGACTGAACAGCATGTGTGTATCCCTATTTCTGTCCTGGAAATGCAGTATTTATAGCTTCCACATTCTGCCGTGACGAGTGCTGTAGGAACACGCTCTTGAAAGCACTGCCTGTTGGAGACCACCTGGGCTGTGCACATTCCTGCACGCGTGTACAGCCGTGCACACACACACAGACACCCCGCATCAGGGCTGCCACGGTGGTACGGGGATGAACCCCCCCAAGAGCTGCCTTGGCTGTGAGCTTCTGTATGGGGCAGACCCTGAGCCCGGGCCGTTCGGGGCTCCCAGTGCTGGGCTCAGCGGCGAGGGGCCGCAGGGTGCTGGCGGTGAGGATGGCGACCACCGAGCCGCTCGGCAGACTGAGGTCCAGCTGAAATTTCACCCGATTTCCTCTGTTGGCAGAAGCCACTTCCTCCAATTTCCAGTACAGATGAAGAAAGGCAATTGCAGCTAGCGCTCGCGCTGAGCAAAGAGGAGCATGAGAAGGTACCCGTGCCCTGCAGCCCTGGGCGCTCCGTCTCTCGCACTTGGGCTTCTCTCTGCCTCGCGCAGCAGCCCCGCTGCTGGCAGCACTCGCACTCGCTTTGCTTTCCCTGCCGTGGGGCCGCTCGCTGTGCGCTCTCCTGGCGCTCAGCCTGGTGGAGCCCTCTGCTCAGACGCTGGGACTTTTGGGGGATGCGGTGGCAGCTCCTGCGCTGGGTCTGTCTCCTGGAGAAGGCTCTTGCTGCGGGACTGCTGGGGCTCACGGCCCCGTTCCTTGTTCCCTCCCGCAGGAGGTGAGGGCATGGCAAGGGGAGAACTCCCTGCTGCAGAGAGCCTTGGAGGAGACTGCCCAAGGTGGGGAGGAAGAGCAGGAAGAGGATAAGATGAAGAAAAGCCAGGTGAAGCACCAGGGGCCGCACATGCAGCCTCTGAAGTGATGCTGTGGCCCTGGGCTGGGCTCTCAGGTCAGCCCTGGGCTCCCCTCACTTCTTTATTCCCTTTCTGTTTGCAGTCCTCTATCCTGGAGCTGGCAGATATATTTGGGCCGGCACCAGCTCCTTCCAGCCACACGTCTGCTGACCCATGGGATATGCCAGGTGGGGGCTGCTGAAGCTTGGGGCGGCAGCACACTCCTCTCCCCTCCTCTGTCCCTGTGCAATTCCAAATGTTCCACAATGACCTTTGGCTTCTCCTCCCTCCCCTACCCTGTCCTTTGTACATCTGGGTGGTGGTGCTGATGGGAATCCACAGTCCCTGAGTGCATCCCTGATATGCGGCATTCTCTTATCTTTGGTTTCCCTTTTCAGATATGAAACCCAAAGCGGAGCCAGCAGCCTGGACTGGCACAGCAGACCCCTGGGTGCCAGTGCTATCCAGCAGTGGGGAGCCCATGCCCCAGGCAGGCACTACATCCCAGCAAACAGCTGCTGGGCCCTGGGATTTCCCCCCTGCCTCTGCTGATCCATGGGGGAAGGCGGCCGCCTCGTCTGGCTTCACCCCTGCAGACCCCTGGACAGCCACGTCCCCACTGGCCCAGGGCTCCGGCGCTACTCCAGCCACTGACCCCTGGGCTGCTGTGGCTGAGCCTAACCCTAACCCTGGTAAGCAGCTTGGGTGGTGATGGGGTTTTGCTAGGGACCATGCATTGTGCTGGCTGTCCCTGACAGCTCGGGTGCCCCCCCTTCTCCTGTAGCCAGCTCTGCCATCCTGCAGGACCTCCTCGGTGTGCTGAAGACTTCAGGGAACCTTTTGTTCTAGTGCAAGCTAGTCAGGCTGTTGTAATTACTGTGGCAGCTAATGAAGCCCTCCCAGAGGAGTGCTCTTGCAGTGGGCTGATGTTCCCCTGTTGATACCTACTGGCTTTGCCCCTCTTAAAACAGCCCGCGACAGGACGGTTGGTGTCTGCAGGTGCGGTGCTGCAGATGGGGGCTGTTTATAGGAGAAATCTGTGTTTCTGAGCTTGGTGCTGCTCTCACTTCCTCCTCGGCTGCTTCCTCCCACCTTGTGGCAGTCCTGTGTCCACTGCCCACAACACATGGGGAGTTGCCCAGACTTTTGGTCCCAAGAGGCAAAGAGCATAACCAGAGCTGGATGTAAGCGCTGGTCTTCAAACCATCACCTCGTGCTTTTTTCCTCCTGGCTGTGCTGCCTGGGGGTGTTTTCCACCCAAGGCCGGGCTCCCGCTCTGGCCCATCCTGGTCTCTGGACTGGTGCGTGCACTGACCGCAGCCCTGCAAGCCTCCCAGCCTTTGCTCCCCTCCTTGAGTCTCACCTCTTCCCCCCAGCTTCAGGGGGGGATGCTTTCGACCTGTTTGCAAAGCAACCCGAGGCAGCTGAGCAGCCGGAGATGGAGCATTCGCAGCCGCCCTCCTCGGTGAAGTCCAGCAGCCCCGCCGGTAAGCGGAGACACGGGGCGGCATGGGCAAGGGGTGACGTTCCTCCATCCCCGTCCCTGCTTCCACAGCCAGCCTGGAGCTGCTCCCACATTTGTGCATGGCTCCTTGCGGTGTGGCCAAAGGCTGTCCCGTGTGCACCCCGCAGTCGGGGGGGTGTCGGGGTTGCCTTCAGTGCCCTGCGGTCGGCGCCCAGGCAGCCCACTGACAGCCCTCTCCCCCGCCGCAGAGCTGGACCCTTTTGGCGACCTGTTCCCCGGCACCAAGCAGGACCCAGCCAAGAGCTTTGACCTCGCGAACCTGGCCGACTCGCTGCCCGAATCCTGCAAGGAGCGGAAGGACTGTAAAACCCCCGAGGCTTTCCTCGGCCCCGCCGCCTCCTCGCTGGTCAACCTGGACTCGCTGGTGGCACCGCCGCAGGCCGCCAAGACGCGCAACCCCTTCCTGTCGGGTGGGTGCCGGGCTGAGCCGCGGGGCGGGATCGGGGCGCGATTGGGGCGCGGCGGCCGCCTGACGCCCCCCGTATCTTCCCGCAGGTCTCAGCACGCCGTCCCCCACCAACCCCTTCAGCCTGGCCGAGCAGCCCAAGCCCACGCTCAACCAGATGCGGACCGGCTCGCCGGTGCCCGGCCTGCCCGCCGCCCTGCCCGCCAACGCCATGACCTACAGCGCGTCTCTGCCGCTGCCGCTCAGCAGCGTCCCCGCCGCCCTGCCCGCCTCTGCCAGTGCCTTCCCGCAGGCGGGGGCTGGGCCGTTCCCCGAGCTGCCCGGCGCTTTGCCGCAGCCTCTGCTGCCGCTGAGCGGCCCCCCGGCCCCCCAGGGAGGGCTCAACCCCTTCCTCTGAGGGCTGCGGGCCGGCACCGCGGGCGGGCTCTCGCTCCTTCCCGGCCGTTCCGCCGCCGCTCCCACCGCCGGGGACGGCAAGCAGCGCGAGCCGCCCGCAGGAACCGCGCCCGGAGCGTCGGCGGGCTCCGGGACTGTCCGCTCTGCGCGCAGCGCCTCGGTGCGCGGCCAGGAACGGGGCGGGGGGCGGCCCTGGGGCGGACGGACGGTGCCTCCTCTTCGCTCTGCTGCCCTGGAAACGCACCGTTCCTCTTAACGTGCTGCCCTCTCCCCGCGGCTCTCGGCCGGTTCGCGCTCTCCCCGCTCTGGATGTTATTCCGCTTGGGCACCGTGTCCCCGCTCTCCAGCCCGGGTCAGCCCCGGCTGCGAGCCCTTCGCAGTCCTCCGTGCCCCCGGATCCCGTGCAGAGCCCGGGCCGGGCGCTCCGCCCTACGGGGAGCACCGGGAGCAGCGCTCGGTGCCGCGGGCAGCGCTGCTCGGGGGGGCGGGCGTTGCGTCGTGCTTCAGCGCGTGCAGCCGG
The DNA here is from genome assembly GCF_023343835.1 of Lagopus muta. Taxonomy (NCBI): domain Eukaryota; kingdom Metazoa; phylum Chordata; class Aves; order Galliformes; family Phasianidae; genus Lagopus; species Lagopus muta. Next base: position 10,255,222 of record NC_064450.1, on the reverse strand, counting down.
CAGCGTTGCTCCACGCGGGGTGACTCCGCGTCCGGAACCGCCGCGGCCGCCCCGGCATTCGGGAACCGCGAGCTGACCGCCACAATAAAGTACCGGAACGGACACCGCTTGCCGCCTTCTTACCGCTCTCTCCGCCCCGCGCGGGGCGGGCTCGGCTCGGCTCGGCTCGGGGGCGGCCCCAGGAGCGCAGTTTGGTGCCCGGCTCCGCCCCTCCCCCGCCGCCATGTTCGCGGTGCCGCTGCGCAGGGCCCGCAGGTATGGGGGGAGCCGGGGGACGGAGCTGGGAGCGGCCGGGCGGGGGGAGCGCTGCGGCACAGCGTGCATTGCCGGCCCCGCGCCCTGCAGCGCCCTGCAGCGCCCTGCCTGCCGCTCCGTGCCGCTCCGTGCCGCTCCGTGCGCCCCTTCTGCTTACCGGAGTGCTGCCCGCTTCCAGTGCGCTGCTCTGGATGTTCCTGCCCCGCTTCCGCATCCCCTGAATCCTCCCCGTGCCCTCTCCGTATTCCCTGCGTTCTCTTGAACCCCCCTCAGACCTCTGCATCCCTTCTGTGTGCCCCGAAGAGCTCCCTGCGCCTCCTCTTATCCTTCCTGACATCCCCTGCGTCGTCCCTTTTTTCCGTGTGCCTCCTTCGTTCCCTTGAATCCTCTCTACCCTCTCCATGCCCGTAAATCCTGCGTCCTCCCTTGCATCCCCTTAAATCCTGCTTGTATCTCCTGCCTTCCTCCCCCCTGCATTTTCCCCTTGCACTCCCTTTGCATCTCTCTTAAATCCTCTGTTTTGTGACTGTGTTCCCACCACGTGCCCTTCCTGCACCCCTTGTTGCTACCCCCATACCTGTGCACCCCTCCCTCTGTCCACAGCACCAGGAGGATCCCCTTGTCCCCCTCCCAATGCTGGGGCAGAGCCCAGGAGGGGTTTCACTGGTTCACCGAGGGCTGTGGCTGTGCAGTGTGCCGGGGACACAGCACCCCACATCGGGCTCTCCCCGTGGGCAACAAAGTGAATTAACGAGTGAGTGAACGAACTAATGAGCACATCCCGTGCTGCAGGCCGTTCTTCCTAGCGGGCAGCATGGCCATGGCCACGGCCGGGAGGAGCAGCCCGGCCCGCCCCGCCAACCGGCTCATCTACGAGAAGTCCCCGTACCTGCAGCAGCACGCCCACAACCCTGTGGACTGGTGAGAGCGCACCGAGCCCTTCCTCCTCATCCTCCCCTAGCAGGGCTGGCACCAGGAGGCTGCTGCCTGATGTGCAGCTCCAGAGTGGGCCCTGATGGCAGCTGTGCCCCACGGGCTGCTCCTCGTCCTCTGCAGGTACCCGTGGGGTCAGGAAGCCTTTGATAAAGCAAAGCAGGAGAACAAGCTGATCTTCCTGTCAGGTAACTGGCAGCCAGGTGTACCTTTATGTGTCCCAGTCGTAAATGAGCTGCGGGGTGAGGCTGCCCGGCGCTCATTCCTTCCCACTGAGAGCCGTAGCAGCTCTGTTGGAAGGCGGGCTGCGTTCAGGGGCCATCGTGGCCACTGATGCCCTTGTCCTGGGAGAGCTGAGGAGTGCAGAGCAGCAGGTGAGCCAGAGGGATGCCTCTGTGCTGCTCCTCCACTCTGTATGGCACAGAGCTGTGCCGGGGTGTGGGGCTGGGAAAGGCCCCAGAGAGCGGTGGGCACAGCAGGGGCTGTGCTGGGTGCTGGGGCTCCGCTGTCAGGCAGCGGGGTGGAGGTGGGGCGGTGCAGTGTGGTGTCCTTGCACCCATCCCGGCTGCTCCGTGGCTCTGTGGCCTCACCCTGCGTGCTGCGCTCGCTTTCAGTCGGGTACTCCACCTGCCACTGGTGCCATGTGATGGAGGAGGAGTCCTTCAAGAACGAGGAGATCGGTGAGATCATGAGCAAGAACTTCGTGTGCATCAAGGTGGACCGTGAGGAGCGGCCGGACGTGGACAAAGTGTACATGACCTTCGTGCAGGTGGGGGAGCGCGGCAGGGCTGGGGCACGCTCTGCCCTTCTTTCTCAAGGTTCCTTTCCGTGTTCCCGAGGAGCCCCCCGTGAGATCCTTCTGCCCTTCAGGCCACCAGTGGCGGCGGGGGGTGGCCGATGAGCGTCTGGCTGACTCCGGACCTCAAGCCCTTTGTTGGGGGCACGTATTTCCCCCCTGAGGACAGCGCTCATCATGTGGGCTTCCGGACTGTGCTGCTCCGCATCGCAGAGCAGGTAAGAGGGCAGCTGGGGGCGGTGCTCAGAATTGGGGTGGTGTTGATGGGGAGCAGCCACGGGAAGCAGAGGCTGAAGGAGGGTGGGTGGGATGGGGCTGGGGCTGGGGATGGGGATGCGCTGCGCAGGGGGAGGGCACTGAGAAATGCAGACAAAGGTTGGGTTGGGAGGCAGAAAAAAGGCAAGAAGAGGAAGCATTGATTTTCTCACCGCCGCTCAGTGGAGGCAGAACCAGGAGGCCCTGCTGCAGAGCAGCCAGAGGATCCTGGAAGCGCTGCACTCCCTGTCCCGGGTCGGCACACAGCAGGCAGCCCCCCCGGCCCTGGAGGTGCTGACCACCTGCTTCCAGCAGCTCTCCGGCTCCTACGACGAGGAGTATGGCGGCTTCTCACAGAGCCCCAAGTTCCCCACACCAGGTCAGTGTGGTCCCTGTGGCTGAGCCTGGCCGGTGCACAGAGCTCACTCTGCAGCCTGTCCCTGTCTTTCAGTGAATTTGAATTTCCTCTTCACCTACTGGGCTCTGCACAGAACAACCCCAGAAGGGGCCCGTGCCCTGCAGATGTCTCTGCACACTCTCAAGATGATGGCACATGGGGGCATTCACGATCACATTGGTCAGGTAGGAGGAGTGCCCTGGGGTTAAACTGCAGCAGTGTGCAGGTGGAGCACGATGGTGACACCTGTGTGTTCCTCACAGGGCTTCCATCGCTACTCCACTGACCAACACTGGCACGTCCCACACTTTGAGAAGATGCTGTATGACCAGGGGCAGCTGGCAGTTGTGTACAGCAGAGCCTTCCAGGTGTGGCTGTGGGCTCCTGCAGGGCTCGGGCTGCCCATCAGTGGGCACAGAGCACTCCCCTATTCCCCATCCGTAGCGTTTGTTATGCAGGCAGGAGTGCCGTACAGGTCTGTGATATTAGCCCGTGAGGCTCTAAATGTGCCTCGTGTTTAAAATCCTTGCCCAGCACTTCTCCCCTTTGTAGCTCTTTCCATGTCCCGTTACTTCTTGCTGTGTCTCTTTCCCCCCTGCCCGTTGTAACACAGCAGTGATCACCGCCTCGTCTCCCCTGCAGATCTCTGGCGATGAGTTCTTTGCCGACGTTGCCGCTGACATCCTGCTGTACGCCTCGCGGGACCTGGGCAGCCAGGTGTGTTCCCCAGGTCACTTACTTACCCTGCCTGGGACGCAGTGCTGTGCTGCAGGCCTTTGCCCACAGCCGGACATCTCTGCTGTTTCCTCCCCAGACCGGAGGCTTTTACAGTGCAGAGGATGCAGATTCCTACCCGACGGCCACTTCCAGCAAGAAGCAGGAAGGAGCTTTTTGTGTGTGGGCAGCCGAGGAGGTCCGGGCTCTGCTCCCTGACCCGGTGGAGGGGGCTGCAGAGGGCACAACCCTGGGAGATGTCTTCATGCACCACTACGGGGTGAAGGAGGACGGCAACGTGAGCCCCAGGAAGGTGAGGGGTTGTGCAGACCTCACCGGGAGCATTGCTGCACCCGAGGCACGTGGGTCCAAGCCGTGCGGGCCGGGCAATGTTCCTAGAGCAGAGCTCTCCTTGCAGGATCCCCATAAGGAGCTGCAGGGCAAGAATGTCCTCATTGTCCGTTCCTCCCCGGAGCTGACAGCCGCGCGCTTTGGGCTGCAGCCGGGGCAGCTGAGTGCTGTGCTGCAGGAGGGCAGGCACAGGCTGCAGGCAGCCCGGGCACAGCGCCCACGGCCCCACCTGGACACCAAGATGCTGGCCTCGTGGAACGGTGCGTGGATCTACAGCCGTCTGTGCGGCTGCTGCTGGTGTAAGATAGTGCTGTGTTGGGCTTTTTTATTTTCTTCTTGCCAGCAGAGAGCAGCAAAACTCTTCCCTGGCGCAGCCTGCTTGGCAGGACTGGGAGGGATGGGGCTGAGGTCTGTGCTCACCACATATCAGCAGGGTGAGAATGGGGTGCTGTTCCCGTCCCTGTGGGACGTGCCTGCAGCCTGAGCTGGAAGTACAGCGCAGAGCCAAGTCTCACAGCCTATGCCCACAGGCAAAGGCTGAGATCTTGCTGTGGTTTCAGTGCTCTGCCTTTCTCTGGATGGTAGTTCAGTGAGGGACTTTCTGGGAGGCTGGAAGAGAGCAGAGGAGATGATGGCCTGCAGTTGCAATGTCAGGGAGCATGAGCTTTGTGTGAAGCATCCTGTGGAGGAAAATGTGTGACACCCAGCCATTCCCTTGTGCCTGAGCTTTCCCTGTGCCCACGCAGGACTGATGATCTCAGGCTTTGCCCAGGCTGGAGCAGTGCTGGCCAAGCAGGAGTACGTGAGCCGGGCAGCGCAGGCAGCTGGCTTTGTGCGCAGGCACCTCGTGGAGCCAGGCAGCGGCAGGCTGCTGCGGAGCTGCTACCGTGGCGAGGCTGATGTGGTGGAGCAGAGGTGAGTGGTGGTGCAAGAAGTGTCACTCAGCCCAAATCCTTTCCATTTCTTGTCTTTGGAGCTGGTGGGAGCCTTTCTGTTCTGCTGCTGACCTGCACTACCCCCATATGGTGCCTTGGCACAGCCACTGCTGAGCTCGGGCTGAGCTCGGGAGGCAGCCAAGCAAGGTGGTGTCTCCTTGGTCACAGACAGCAGTGCGGAGAGTTTCCCCCAGCCTGCCCTGCTGGGCTGCAGACACTGGTGTCTGTCCCCGCCTGCTGTTGCAGTGCTGCTCCCATTCATGGATTCCTGGAGGATTACGTCTTCATCATCCAGGGTCTCTTTGACCTCTATGAAGCTTCGCTGGACCAGAGCTGGCTGGAGTGGGCCCTGCAGCTCCAGCACACACAAGACAAGCTCTTCTGGGACCCCAAAGGCTTTGCGTACTTCTCCAGTGAGGCTGGTGACCCCTCACTGCTGCTGCGCCTGAAGGATGGTGCGTGGGGACCCTGGGCAGGTCAGGGGGGGTGCTGGCACTGGGCTGGTTGTGACACCTTGTCCCCTGCAGACCAGGATGGAGCAGAGCCCGCTGCCAACTCCGTCACTGTCACAAACCTGCTCCGAGCAGCCTCGTACTCTGGCCACATGGAGTGGGTGGAAAAAGCTGGGCAGATCCTGGCTGCCTTCTCTGAGAGGCTGCAGAAGATCCCACTGGCCCTGCCAGAAATGGCCCGGGCCACTGCCATGTTCCATCACACCCTCAAACAGGTATGAGCTGGTGTGCCCTCCTCCTGGGTGCAGGAGTGGAAACACGGAACTTCAGCCCTCTGTATCTGTGCTGCCTCTGGACAGGTGGTGATCTGTGGGGACCCCCAAGGAGAAGACACCAAAGAGATGCTTCGCTGCGTGCACTCCACCTTCATCCCCAACAAGGTAGAGCAGTCAGCCTGTCCCCATTCTGTCCTCATGGCTGCAGCCACACTCCCTGCAGCTGTTGCAATCCCATTGTATCCCCAGCGTGGCCATAGCATCCCCTGGCCAAGGCACCAGTGTCCCTCTGTAACCCAGCTGGGGTGAGCTGGGACAGGCTGAGCAGAAGCTCCCTTGCCTGTTTCTGTGTCAGCTGCCCATGGAGGCTGTGTTCTGTGAGTGCCTGGCAGCAGTCAGTGATGGTGTCGGAGGGACAGGAGCCCTCTCCGTGGGGATGCAACAATCAGTCCTCCCCATACCGTCCCTGCAGTGCCTCGCTCCCCATGCTGCATCTGAGCCCCCTCTGCTCTGCCTTGATTCCTCTTGCTCCTTTCCTCCCTTGGAAGGATTACAGTGGGTGACCCAGTTTGCAGGCTTGGAAAGCACCGTGCTGCTGGGAGCTCCCCTCTGCCTTCCCCACAGCCACTCCGGGTGCCCCAGTTTGCCCTGGGAGGGGGCACAGCCAATGGCTCCAGAAGCACAGCAGTGTGTTTGTTTAGGAGGCTGAGGCTGGGCATAGGCAGGAGATGTGCTGTGGGTGCAGAGCTGGAACAAGCTGGGCACCGAGTGGGATGGGGTTTGCAGCAAGTAGGAGTTTCCTTCTTGCTCGGGAATGTGTCAGGGAGCTCCCTGCCAGGTGTGGTCCCATAGGGCGCGTCTCTGCTTCCCCATGCATGTCCTATGGGAGCTGTAGGACCTGAGCTCACCCTGCAGTTCCTGCAGCACGTGGTGCTGAGCCTGTCTCCAGCAGATGGGATGTCGCAGCCCCGCACCCATTGTGCTGACAGCTGCTGCTCCCCGCTGTCAGCACGGCCAGGCCCAGAGGTCTGCGCTGTTCAGTGTCAGCAGGGCGTGATGGAGGGTGACAGCGAGACAGCGCCGCGGAGCTGGGCATCCCCAGGCCGTTGCACTGGGACTCACACAGTGCCACGCTCGTACCCACAGCCGGTTTGTGTTCTGCAGCTGCCCCCCGTACAGATCTGTGCGCTGGGAGATGAGACCCGAGTCTGAGGTTGGCGTGGGCTGTGTTCAGTGCCTCCTGCACCCGCCCCTGCTGGCTGTGCAGGGCACAAGGTGCAGCCCCTGCATTTCCTACCCCATCCCTCGGCCGCTCCCTCCCTCCCACCCCAGCAGCAGCCCCAGTGCTGCAGCCCTCAGTCGCAGCCTCAGGGATGCAGCTGCTCTGGGAATCGGGGCTGGAGGAGACGTCAGCATCGCCCCCGCTCCCCGGTGCTGGCAGGGCGCTGGAGGCCAGCCCGGGCTGCAGGAACGCAATTAATTAGGTCGCTCCAGTAATTAATTCCTTACAAACCTCACATTGAAATCCTCGCTGTAATGAGAAGCCAATGATAAAGCAGCATTGAGGGCGCCGGCAGATTGAGACGGGCTGGCGGACGGAGGAGCGCTGTGCTGGGACGCGGTGCTGCTGTGCTGGGCGCCGCCTGTTTTCCCTGTGCTGCTCCCAGGGCATCAGTGTGACCAGATGCAGCCACCCCCATCGCTGCCATCTCCCTGCCTGTGTTTGCCCTGGGGCCGGCAGGCCGGATCAGGATCCTGGTTGAGATCCCGGCCCTATTAATGGTCTTTAGGGTAATTATGGAGGATCCCATTATCTCCTCAGCTGCAGCATGCGAGCTCCCCGGCTCGCCTTTATCCTGGCCCCGCAAGAGGACCTTAGGGAGCATGTGAGAAAAATGAATAATGAATTTCAGATTGGACATGAATTGGTAATTAATCACTCCTGGAATTAATTCCAGACAAAGGCAGAGAGGGAGGAGGGCAGGGGGAGCAGGCTGAGGGCCAGGCAGGGGCTGAGCAAGGTGGGCTGCGTGTGCTCCAGCCTTCCGTGTCAGCCCACAAGGCCTGAGGCTTGAACAAATGTTTTGCTTTCCAAAGAAGCTCATTATCCCAGCAGTTCTATCCTTATCCTCCCGGTGCTGCTGAGAGCCCCCGGCCCATTGCTGTGCCATGCTTGGGGGAGCTGTGGGAGCAGGGCAGTCATTGCAGGGGGTGACGCTGTGCTGCTCCAGCCCCCCTTCCTTCCTCCGCAGGTGCTGATGCTCGCAGATGGAGACCGTGCCGGATTCCTCTACCGCCAGCTGCCATTCCTTTCTTCCCTGGAGAGGAAGGAGGGCAAAGCCACTGCTTATGTCTGCAGCAACTTCACCTGCTCCCTGCCTGTCACCTCACCTCGTGCACTGCAGGAGCTGCTCCGCGCCTGAGCCCCGGTGTCCCACCAGGAGGGATGGGGGGCTGGTGCTGACCTCGGAGCTCAGCATGAGTCCTGGCACCCCGAACCCCCGTGGTGCCATAGGGAGCTGCATGGCCCTGCTGGTGCCCCCCCTACACCTGTGCTCATCAATTGACTCTTCTTGCAGAGGGAAGAGAAAGCAAACACAAATCCCAGTGTTAACACAGCAGTCGGATGCAAGAACTATTTAAGGTTCCTATAGCAACCCAGGATAACTGCTGAACGCTCCTGGGTGAGATCAGGGTGAAATGCCTCTGGAAGTGTTCCTGTGGATGGCCGTGGTACTTTTCCATGGCAGGGCAGTCTGTAATGTCCATCAGTTACATTGGGGCATGCAGAGCCTGCTGCTCCCACTGCTGCACGAGACCAAACCCGAGCACTTCCAACACGACTCTGCGCTTTGTGAAGGATGGAGGCACGGCACGGCCTGCACAGGGAGCTCCCAAAGGCTGCTTCTCAACGTGTGACACTGTGTCCCACCCAATGCGATGCCCACTGGGTGCTGCCATCCCAGCACAGCGCTGCCGTGGGGCGATGGCAGATGGCAGCTGTGCTTTCAGGACGTTCCAAGGGGCCTTGCCAGGGCCTGGGTACCGGGCCAGGAGAAATGCCTTTGAAGTCGAAGAGGAATTTTGCACCTCATCTTGTGAATACTTTCTGTGCTTGTGAAAGAAGAGAGTTTGTTTTGTTTTTTGTTTTTTTTACACTGAAGTGTTTCTGGAAGCCCAGCTGCAAACTGCTGCCTTTGGCAGATGCTTTTCATTTCTTTGCTTTTCAGGTTGCTGTTGTTTTCTAACTGCACACCTTTGCTGCAGGGATTGATGTGACTCCTGAAGTGATGCTCCCCATCCCCACAGTGCTTGGAGCAGATCGGTGCATCCACCCCACACCGACACTTTGGGGACCTGGAGGTGGCCATGCCCATGGTGACAGTTGTCCCCAAAGGGCAGAGGTGTGGGGTGCTTTGCCATCCCGTGCCATGGGCAGCAGGTGCCTTTCCCTACTCCCTGCTGGGTGTCGGCACGTTTTCCTCTGCAGCCACTGGGCAGAGCTGTGCTGGGAACGGGCTGTGAGGACAAACTGGGCTGAGCAGCCAAAAAAAAAAAAAAAAAAGAAAAAAAAAAGAAAAAAAAAAAAGAAAAGAAAAGAAAAGGAGGAAAAGCTCTCTGTGACAAATAAACTCTGCTGTGGCACTTGTGATGCTGTACTTTGTGCGTGGGCAGACATGGGGTTCACCCTGGGGCTGCACGGCACCCGTATGACTGCAGGGCACAGCAGTGCATCCCATGTGCTCCATGGGGAGCGATGCAGCCCACCACGGCCCCATGGGGTGCCCACAGATGCAGCACCTCTGTTGCCTGTGGCGTGCTTTCCTGTCCCCTTCCTGCACCCTTGGGGCTGCGGTTCTGTTTTAATGAGGCTTTCCCTCTAATTAACATTCTCTGGCTTTGCCATCCCTTTTTATCCTGGTGTTGATGTGACATCAATGCAGAGAGGCTGCGGAGGCTGTTTGCCATCGGGGATGGCGTGGCTGTGGGGGGGCAGCAGGACCCCCACCCCCTTCTGGGGCTCTGTGCTGCTCCATGTGTGGGTGGGCAATTAGGCAACACCTGAGCACCCAACTGCTGGTGTCTGAGCAGGCAATGAGCATCAGTGTGAGCTGGGTGTGGAAGGGCAGGCTGGGGGGCTGTAGGGGTGCTGCTGTGGAGCAGGTTTGCCCTTTGCCTGTTCCAAGACATCCCTGGGGCCATCGCCCCATGTGGCACTGAGTGGTCCTGAGCAGGTGCTGTGGCTGTGGAGCGGTGCTTTCCCTGCTGGTGAAGGGGAGCGTGTGCTCAGAGCAGGATTAGGCAGTGGTAGGCGGCCGTGACACGGCTATTAATCCTCTAATATGGTTTTGGTATTTACTGACCATGGTAACTATTGCATTAAATCTAAATTAAATGTGTGTTTTGGAGGCTTTACAGAAGGCGGGGGAGGATGTTTGCAGATGCCTGCACTGGGGAGGAGGGCTCTGCCTCCATGGAGCCGGATGGGCCGGGGGCTTTGGGTGCACAGAGGAAGGGCAGCAGAAGCTGGGGGCTGCTGGGTGGACCTGGGTGTGGGACCCGTTTGTGGCTGTAGGTGGCTGTCCCCACATCTCCTTCCTGTCCCCACCACCTGCGAATCTGGGACAGGCAGAGCCGGGCTCGCCGCAATTATCTGCGGATTAAGGCAGCTAATTTAGTTTGAGTTACAGAGAGCAGATTGGGTCGATATGTTGGGGTGAAGCACGGGCAGGAGGAATCAATAGGCTCTCAGCAAAGCAGACAGGCTGTGCATCCCACTGTGGCGGCTTCGGGGCCATAGCAGTGGGAGAGGAGGAGATGCAGAGCTCTGTGCTGCCAGCAGCCCCTGACCCCCCACTCCCCTCTGACACAGCAACGCGATGGGAGATGGGTCCTTTTTCATGGCTGACAGCCCATCAATATTTATAGCAGCCCGTTAAAAACGTCCCCCACATCCCAGATGAATCCCAGGGCCCTGGGCAGCACCTGAGCACTGCTTACGGTGGCAGGGATGTCTGTGGGGGGGGGGTGCGGATGCCATCGCCGCGGGGGGCTGCGCAGTGCTCAGTGCAGGTGCTGCTCGTGGCCCTGTGCTGGGCACCAGCCCGGGGATGTGTGTGTGTGTGTGCAGGGCTGCGGGCCCACGTGAGCTGCTGTTCCTCTCTGGGAGGAAAATAGGCAAGAAAAGGCATCAGCGTTTTGGTGAATGAATGGAAACTAAAGGCAGAAAGAAGGGGACAAAGCTATTTTCAGGCCCCTCAGGGGATGGCAGGGATGGCAGAGCAAAACCTTGCTTAGAAAGAGTAGACCAGGACTGAAGTGCTGGGCAGCATCCTGCTGTGATGGGCAGCGCTGCTGGGGAGGACGGTGCGAAGGCACGGCAGCAGCAGGGAGCAGCATTAGGAGTGGGATTAGAGGGAAGTAATTCACGTTTAATTTAAAGTCCTCCGCCTTTCTGTAATTTTCTCCCATATTGCTGTTTTCTTCACTAAGTGGCACATAGTTCATCTGTTGGCAAAACGAGGCCATTCCTGCATGCAGGCTGGTACTGGTGAGGGACAGGAGCAGCTCCTGGAGCTGGGCTGTGAGCACAGACCTGTCTGTCTGTCTGTCTGTCTGATTGTTTCTTCCCCCAGGGCTGTGCACATTGAACTTCAGACTTCTTCCCTTTGTTTGCTGCCATTTATCTATAATTTAGGATGGGTTTTAGTTATATTGTAATTGAGTTTCACGTGTCACAGTGCGTCTCAAACAGAAAATATAAATATTTAACAACTCCACTGGTAATAAAGATTCACATTCTCCTCGTTCTGGTTGCCAGCACATGAATATTCGGCATCATGCTCCGTGGGTATTAACTCCATTCAGATTTATCTCCGCTTATGCAGTATAACATTAATGACAGATAGAAGACAGATATGGAAAGAATGAAATAAATCGCCCCCCCCGCAGCACCACCGAGGCCGTGCGGTGCCATCAGCCCCGGCTGAGCTCTCCCGTGCTTCTGCCCTGCCGTTCTGCCCTCCTGCCCGGGCTGGGCTCGATCTGCTGCCTGCGCTGCTGAAAATGCAAAGTGCCGTTTAATTCGGAGCTGTAAGGACAGCATCCCCATGACAGCTCCGCCGGGATGTTTTCGGTGCCAGGAACCCGGAATCCATCCCAAAGTACCTTTAAAAGGGAAAATGTCAGGTTTGTCTGTAGCATGACAACGAACCACCTAGGAGCAGTGACATCAGCACCCAGCTCGCGCTGGGGCAGTGCCTACGTGGAACGGGAACATCTGCTCTCTGCTGGAAGGAGAAGGAAGATCTCCTCATCAGCATTAAATTTAAATGAGCCATCCCTCATTTTCACGCCTCTGCGGCGCTCGGGCTCCTGCAAAGGGGCGCTCGGGTTTGGCGGAGGCTCGGCACGAAGGCGGCCGCCTGCAAGGGAGCAGCGCTTCTCCTCCCGAGGCTCCCCAGCGCATCAGCGGGGCCGCCTCCCGCAGCACCTGCGGGAAAGCAAAGCCACAAGGAGCCCCGGATCCCCGCCGATGTGTCGGTCAGTGAACCGCGGCCCCATCGGTGCCCGGTGACGGCAGTGCCGTTGCGCCCGGAGCCGCTCGGCCACCAGCTTCCCCCGGCATCGCGAGCTGCTGCGGCGTGCTCCACATTATTCTTAATTATATTTCACTTTAAAGGGTCATTAATTACAAAGATTTCCCAGCAGAGATCTTAAAAAGAAAGAAAAGAAAAAAAAAAAAAAAGAAGGGAAACAATAAAAAATCTCTTCCACATCAAGGGCTGTTGCTGGGATGCAGACACCGGTGGCGAGGGCTGTGGGAAGAAAACTGGCACAGGAGGGGCGCCTTTGTGAGTGCCGCCGTCACTGGCAGCACCGGTGGGGACGGCCCAGGTGCTGAGCGGCTGCAGAACAGGGACACGTCCGTGTCCATTTAATATTCTTTTGTTTCAAAACCGTTTGGATCATTTGCACCCCGACCAGCGGGGGAAGTCGTGACTTCAGCACGAGGAAAGGGCTGCGGTGGACACAGTGCCCGAGACCCTGGGGCCGTGACAGGGGTGGGACATCATCACCTCTATCCCACATAGCACGGTAGGGTGAGGTGGGGCATAATGAGGTTCACCTGCAGGCCCCCGCCCCCAAAACCACCACCTGTCCCCTATTAGTGCTCTCCAGGTGGTGTCACACAGTGCTGTAGTTCTGCTCCTGCTGCCGCCCCCCTGAGTTGCTCAGCGTGGGGTGAAGGCATCCTCTGGCTGTGCAGGTAGGAGTTTGGGGTGATGCTTCTCCTAGGGGTGGGGGAGCCTCCTGTAACTGCTGCGTTTGGGATGCGCAGGTGGGAATGCCGCTGACTGCTTCTGCGTGCTGTTGGGGTGGAGAGTCGAACACTGCCCTTCTGGAGCTGCTCAGGAGGGCTGCAGGGTGGCTCATGCAATTTGCACGGGTCCTCTTTCATGTGCTGAGTGAGGGCTTTGCAACCCAGAGCTCAGATCTGAGCCCTGCAGCCCCCCTGTTGTAGCAGCCTTGCATTCTCTCCCAGCCCAGCTCTGCACCCCTCCTCTCTAGGATCACCCTGACCAACTTTGGTACCTTGTTGTGTTCGGGGAATCTGGAAGCGCTCCCAGCACTGCTGGGACCAATGCCTGTGGGCATCCCAGTGCTGCACCGTGCTGGGGGATGGCCGACGAGCGTCTCATTTCCCTCTTGTCTGTTCCTGTCAGACAAGATTTGAAGATTCAATTACAGTGGGAGCGCTGATAGAAGTGTTGCTGGCGTGCTGCTCGCTCCTGGCACACGTGCTGCATGGGAGCCAGATGAAAGCATAGAGCTATGCGGGGGGGGGGGGGGGGGGGGCTGTGGGGAGTGAGGGCTGACAGATCCAGGGAGGAAAAAGCAAGAGATGCAGATTTTTTGGGAGGTTTGGGGCAGGTTTTGGGGAGGCTTGGAGGTGTGCTGTGGCCCCAAACCCCTGCTATGTCGCACTGGGGCATCCGTTTGGGATTGCAGCACTGCAGCTGTGTGCATGTGGCCAGCAGAGGTTGTTTGCCCAAAATCCAGCCCTGTAAAGTGGGGGTCTGCAGAGCAGCACTGAGATATGGGGCTGGAGGCTGCTGCACGTGGGGCTCAGCATGGTGTGGTGCTGTGGGATGCTGGGCCAGCTCTCTGCACAGCCCACGAGCCCAGAGAGCCCACATCAGGTGGGGCTGTCTCAGGCAGGCAGCAGCAGAAGGCTGCATTTCAGCTGGGATTTTTTTTTTTCCCTTTCTGAAGGCTGTCTCTTCCTTGAAAGCTGTGTTTTGTACCAGCACTTCAGAGGAAAGTGGGGAAAATCTGGGCCGTGTGCTCTTGGCTGGAGAGCTGCAGCTGCTGCTGTGTGTGTTGGCTGCAGGTGCTGCAGAAATTGTATAGGGCCAATGTCCAGTGCAATGCTGGTGTGAGTTGTCTGGGAGAAAAGATGGTGAAGCAGCAGGAAAAACTCTGGTACGCCCTGCCACTCTTAGTGCAATGAACCTGTTTGTGTTTTGTGTCTCTGTGCCATGTTTGGGCTTTGGGGCCGAGGGCCTGGGTGTGGGGCTGCACTCCAGGGGGGACGAACCCACAGTCCCACACAGAGGCCCGTCTCTGTGGGCTGGTGTCCTCTTGCTCCTTCTGAGGGTCAGATATGGGATCTTGCTGCTAACACACACCCTGCCCGATGAAGCCTTTAAAGAATGATTCCCTTCCTTCTAAAGTAATGGCAGGCGCTAAGGAAAGCGGGACTTCTAAAGGATGAGGGAGGGGGGCAGCCACGGAAGCTGCTTTCCCCATCAGTCACGCTGAGACCCGCTGCCCCAGCTGTTCCTGCAGCTCACAGCCCCCTCCGTGCTGGGCCCAGCCGTGCCCAGCGGCTCCATGCTGCAGACGCAGCACTTCCAGCACCCGGCCCTTGGGCACGGCTTGGGCACGGATTGATGGCGTAGCAAAAAGTGGAGGTGCAACCATTGATCACACGGGAAAGTGCAGCTCATCAGCCCAAACTAATTGCTCCCCAGCCAGAATTATTAATTCTGCTCCGTGCATCAACAGGACGGCGATGGTCGCGCTCGGTCCCTCTGCGCAGCGGTGCTGCTCTGTGCTGTAGTATATTTTCCCTCCAACTACTTGCCTGGCTCCTCTTTTAATAAAGATCAGGAGAGATAATAAAAATATTCATTAGAAGAAAAGACGGAGCCCTGCCTGTAGCCTCCTATACTCTCATTGAGTAGTTGCTTCTCGCAGCCCTTCCAGGTGGTTCCCAGCCTTGGGGTTTGGGGTGCAGTGCGGGGTGGCGAATGCGGGGCTCTTGGTGGGAGCTGACCTGGGGGAGAGACGAGTGCTTTCACTGTTCTGAGGTGTGAGAGGAGCTTTGTGTCTCAGCGTGATTCAGACCTGAGCTGGATGCTGGTATGGGTTCAATCCAGCGCTCCCAGAACCGATAGAAATATTATCCCCTCTTATTAAAATCACCCGCAGCTACTGCAGCTCTCTGTCAGCAGCCTCACAAACGGCGTCGCGTCCTCGCAGGGCTGGAGCCTCTCTGTTGGGGCTGTCTTCAATCCGCCTCCTGCTAAAGCAGTTGCAGATGTCGGCTGTTCCCATTCCAGCTCCACGCAGCTCCTGTATGGCTGA
Organism: Lagopus muta; assembly: GCF_023343835.1. Taxonomy (NCBI): domain Eukaryota; kingdom Metazoa; phylum Chordata; class Aves; order Galliformes; family Phasianidae; genus Lagopus; species Lagopus muta. Next base: position 10,240,205 of record NC_064450.1, on the reverse strand, counting down.
CTGCGGATCCTGTGGTGAGGCTGCTCCTCTGAAGCTCCCTATTGACGTGGAGCATCGCTCACATGCTTTTCCTAGAAGCACCTGTGAAATGTGGTGGGTTCCTCCAGAATGGTCACGGAGCAGCAGAGGGAGGACTGGGCTGGGGGCTGTGGCCTCCTCCTGTCCTTGTGATGGTGCACACCCCCCGTCCCTGTGGGCGGTCTGCTGGAGGATCTGAGGACATGGCACTTCCAGCATAAGGCTGGAGAAGACCTCCAAGGTCACCTGGACCAACCCCAACCGTCCCCACCAGGCCCACTAACCACGTCCCCCAGATCTGCTGTCAGCACAGCCGGTATGACAGCACAGCCCTAAGGCGGCCGCTGCCCGTCCCCACCTCACCCCATCGCTCTCCCCTGTGCTATCTTTGGTATAATTAGGAGGCCAGGGCTGTGTGTGCGAGGGGAATGTGACCTCAATAGTTTCTTAGGCTGTACTGAAATTTCTTCTCATTTGCATCCTAAGTCCCTCAGTGTGCACCTCTGCTTACCGGGGTCACTTCTGCTGCTTTCCATGCTCCTGGCCGGGCTGCAGCCACGTGCCCTCCCCTTGCCCTCCCCTCTCCTGCTTCACACTGGCAGGGTGTGAACGGTGCCCAGGTGATGCTCAGGGATGGGGCAGGACCTTGTCCTCACTGTGGGCAATGGCTCTGTCGGTGGTTTCTGTTTGTAGGAGTTGCTCTACAGAAGGGGGGTGTGGGGACGGCAGTGAGCGCCACTGCCCTTTTGCCTGCTGTAGCACGCAGCTGCCCAAACCCTGCTGTGCTGCTGCCGCCTTCATCCTCCTGATGCTCAGATGTTGCCTTTCAAAGGGAGAGGATACGTGGCTCTGCAGAGCCTTTCTTCTTTTTCCGCCCTTGCTGGAAGGAGAGTGCTCTTTGAGACAGGAAGGTGCGCGTGGTCTCTTGTGTGTGATGTTGGGTCCCTTTATAGGGCAGGTATCTCCTAAAGCAAAGTGCTTCCAATTCTCACGGCGAGCGTAATTCTTGAAAATGTATGCAATAAACAAAATGAGCCAAGTGTAATTAAAATGGAGACGGCGTATAATCTGGTAACCCACTTACAGGCTCAAAGCCTCAGCTTTTAAAAAAATGTTTGCTCCCAATCCATTTAAATAAACAGAATGACACAAAGGCCATCTGTATGTTACTGGGGTACAAAGAGAATAGGATCAGAAGCAGCTGTGCTGGGCTGGACACGGGTAGCTGGGCTGTTTGATCTGAGGTGCACCTTGCCATGCGAATGTGAGCGCTGTGTGCATGGCAGCAGGCTGTGCTTTGCAGGGGCAGCGCCATCCCATCCCCTCCTCAGAAACATGGGGAATCAATGGAGCCTCTCCCTTTGCTGTCCACGCCTCGGTGACACGTGGGCCTGTTGTGCCCGTTTGCCCTGGGCTTGCAGGGGGCCGCCCTGATGGTGCACAGGGCTGCAGGGTTCGCACCCCCTCCCCCTCCCTGGATATCATCTCACGATTCTGCAGCATAATTCTGGCTGGCCCTGATGCTGTGCCAACAAACATGTCATTTGTCTGGGCTGGACAGCACGGGCTGTGAATCCAAGATCGAGTGTGCTGCTGGGCCAGCGGGACCCGGACCAGAGGGGCATTTGGGGTGAGGTGAGCGCTGTTCCTCTGCTCCCATTGCAGGCGGTGTGGGGCTGGATGGAGCTGCTGGCGGGGGGTGCTCGTGTGGACGCGATGTGGAGGAAAGTGACATTGAGCACTAAAGGAAAAGGGGTGAAAAACGCTGTTTTTAAAGATTCGGGATGCCTTAAGCACGGAGAGCCCTGGCACAGCCTAGGGAGCTGCAGTCATTCGGAGCGATTGGCGCAAACCCCCCGCGGGATGGATGCTCGCGGCGCGGTGCCCGCCGTCGGGGCCGGCTCCCATCGCACCGGCAGAGGGAGCTCCGGGCGCGTCCTCGGTGCGGGGGTCTGGGGGAGCTCCGCCGCTCCCGAGGTGCGGCTCCCCTCGCTCTGCGGTCGGGGCGGTGCCCGTCGGAGCGTCTCTGCCCCAGCGCGGGGCTCCCCGGTCGGGCCGGGTGGGGGTCATGGGAATGTGCCGGAGATTGGGACGAGCGGGGACACGGCGGTGAACCCCCCCTCCCCGAGCCCATCCCGGTGGCGCTGTGTGTGTTCGGGGACGGTGCGGGATGCGGAGCGGGGAAAACGGAAGGAGGCCCTGGGCCCTGCAGCGGGGCGGGGGTGCCAAGGCAGGGCTCAGAGCTGCGGCCGAAGGAGGGCGGGGAAACCTCCGGAGGTACAGGGGCTGCACGCTCCTCAGAGCGGCTTCTGCCGCCCTCGGCTGCTGCCACCTCCTCTGCCCTCTCGGAGCGAGGAGGGGCGGCGATGCGATTTCCCGGTGCCCCGCATCCTCCCCCCCCCCGCCGCTTACCGCCTTCCCCTCTCCTGGAGCTGCAGTGAGTCCCGCCGGGCTCTGCCTCCGTCTAACGCCGCGCGGGACGCCTCCCTCTCCTCCAGTGCTCCGCACTCCCGACCCCGTCCCAGGGGAGCGTCACCTCCCGACCCCTCCCCCAAACCGGTGCGGTGCGCCCCGTCCAGCCGCGCCGAGGGAGCGAGCTGCCCGTCCAGCTGTGCCGCCCTGACGGACGCGCGCGGCGGCCAATGGGAACGCGCGGAGGGGCCGGGGGTGAGCTCCTATTGGCCGCGGGAGGAGGAGGAGCCGGGACTTGAAGTTGGAGTGAGGGATCCAGCTGTGCGGAGCGCACGGCTCGGCGCGGCCGCCCGCGGGAGCATCCTCCGGCGGCAGCAGCCCCGGCCCGGGCAGATGGTGGGGCGCGGAGGGGGCAGGCGCAGCCCCTAAGGCGGCCCGCCCCGAGGCTCGGGGGCAGCACCGGGAGCGGTGGGGGGCCGCCTCTCCGCCGCCCGCCCGGCTCGGGCCCCCCGGAGGCACGGCGAGGAGGAGCTACGGAGCCCGCAGCCGGCAGGGCAGGCCGAGGGGGGCGGCCCGGCCCCGGGCCCGGCGGGGGGTGAGACAGCGGCTCTCCCGGTCATGCAGCCCCGCCGCTGAAGCCGCCCCGGCGCAGCCCCCAGCCCCCCGGCCCCGCTATGGCCGCGCCCCTCTAGACGCCCCCCCGGCTCTCCCCGCGTTGCCCCGGCCCCTCCCGGGGCCGCCCGCCGGAGGATGGACGAGGATGGACCGCGAACGGCCGACGAGGAGCCGGAGCCGGGAAGAGCCAAGACTTTCATCCGCCTTAACGACCTGTCCGGGGCCGGGAGCTGCCCGGGGCCGGGGGAGCGGGAGGTCGGCAGCGGCGATTCGGAGGCGGAGGCGCTGCCTTACCCGGCGTTGGCCCCCGTCGTCTTCTTCTACCTGAGCCAAGAGAGCCGGCCGCGGAGCTGGTGCCTCCGCCTGGTCTGTAACCCGTATCCTTTGCAGGTGCGGCGGCGAGGTAAGAGCGCGGCTCCCCGGGGTCCCCTGAGCGGCTGGGGAAGGGGCTGCTCTTCCAGGGGGGGCCCTACCGCGCTGTCCGGCCGCGAAGTTTGCCAGGGTCGGGGCTCCCCGCCCAGCGCGACCCCCGGGCACGGGAAGCCAGGCTGCAGCTTTTCCCCCCTCCTCATCCACCCCCCGAGGGGTCCCGACCGCAGCGTCCTTCCTTGCAGGACCCTCCTTCCTCCCTGACCCCGTTTCTTACCCGTTTCAGGCTCTCCCTGAGGGTTTTAAGGAATCTACTGGTGGGGGGGGAGGGGGCTGTTCAGGGGGTTGGTTTGCTGCTTGGCTTTGGGATCCCTAAATAATTCACATCCCTCCGGGCGGGGTTCACGGTCCCCCCCCCAGCCCAGGCTGTGCTCGCAGAGTTGAGGGGTCGGGCAGGGCAGGCAGTCGGGGTACCCCCGGCTACGTGGGGGCCGGGGCTGCTGCTTGCTGTAGCCCCACAAAGGCATCCAGTCTCCTTCCAGCTCTGTTTTGCTCTGCGCAGGCTGTGTCTGAGCTGCTGTAGCCAACTTCAAGCTTTCAGAAACGGGAAGGGGGGGAAAAAAAAAAAGACAATAGAAAAACCACTTCTTGCCGCGGTCTCAGTGCCTGTAAAGCAGCCCTCGGAGCTGAGTTGCAGCTGGCACACGGTTTGTAGCAGAGCGAGCGTTTTGCCATCCCCGAACTCCAGCTGCGTTTATTATCTGCAGAGACAAAAAGCAAACTGAGATAAAGCAGCTTCTGGCAGGGATGGTGCACGGGAGCCACCTCCGCCTGCTGGATGGGAACTTAGTGGGGCCGTGTGGATGGGCAGAAACCCCACATGTGGAGCAGGAGAGGCCTGGGCAGAGGGAGGATGTGTTATATGGCACAGAGGGCCCCAATGTAAGTCTTGTGCTCATGGGGACTGTTGGCAGGTCTGTGGGGCTGAGCTCGGGACCAGTAGTGAGGGGCTGCTGGAGTTGTGACAGTGCTGCACTTGGGCTGCAGCAGTAAAGTGTCTGCTGGGAGGGCTGCCTCCTTCCCAGAATGTCCCCAGGAGGGGAAAAACAAGATTCTCTTCCCAGTCCCAAACGCTCCCTGCAGTTTCCCCCAGATCTCTTTTGTACCTGCGAAGCAATTGAAAGCTGAGTTGATTTCAGCACCTCAGGAAATCTGGGAACTCTGCGAGGCGTTCTTCTCTGGGAAGAAATAGCGCTGGCCGGCTGCAGGGCTGTGCCTTCTCGCCTCCTCTGACTAACAGCGTTCATGACAACTGACTGAAATCTGCTTTGAAACTCTCCCTTTTCTCCCTCCCCTCCTAATGGTGCTGTTTGGAAGCAGGTGTTCACACCTGCGTGCTTTTGGCTGGCTTTGCTGCAGCCCCTCCCCTCCTCCCTGCGGTCGGGGCTGGATCCTGCCGTGTGCCCCGGGGGACCGCAGGCTCCGTGTGAGGAGGGAAGGGGCTCTGGGCAGGGGGTGCCCGCATCCCATCCCTTGCTGCGTGGTTGAGGTGCAATTAGGCAGAGCAGAGCCCTGCCCATCACTTCAGCTCTCTGCATTCCAAGTCCTTTGCTTGCTTATGTATTTTTTTTTTTTAGGTTTTTCTTTTCATAGTTCTTATTATGCTGGGTCAGAAAAGCGGCTCTTCTCGCACTGTCATCTTCTAGGAATCGTGCCTCAGTGCTAAAAACATCCACTCGTGTCACTGGGAGGTCTTTGTTGCCACCAGCTGCTCTGGAGAGGAGCAGCAGCGCTGGGGTCACGTGGCTGCACAATCCCTGCTGGCCCGTGGGGGCTGACAGCTGACGAGGGGCTCTTGTTGGCTGCCTGTGGGCTCTCATTCTGCTCTCACCTGTCTTTGGGTGAGCTGAGGGCTCTCATGCTCGCCCTTCCCGATGTCCCCTGCTGCCCCTCAGCCAGGTGATGGATGGATGGTGTGGTCGTGTGGGTTGCTGGCTTGGCACAGCCATGGTGCAGTTTGCTGTGTGCTAATCCAGCTGATGGATGTGGGGAGGGATGCCAGAGCTGCTGCCTGTCCCACTGCCCCCATGTCCCCAGGGCTGGCCTGTCCCGGGGCTTTCCACATCCCCATGCACGGGGAGCCGGTGGTATGCTGCTTCTGTCCCCAGTAGGGACAGGGCTGTGGCTGATGGGCTGTGTGTTGGACTTTTCCACCCTGGTTCAATGTGGAGCATCTTCTGCCTGGGCAGTTGCTTCTCCCTGGCTGATGGGGGGACCTGTGCTGAGCTCCCATAGGGCAAGAAAGTGATTGTCAAGTTTGTTCTGATCCAGGCATTGAACCTTCCAGAGCACCAAACCTCAAGTTTTTAACCTCAAAACTCACAATCTCTCCCCATTCGCCCCATTGTGGTCTTGGGCTGACAGCCTGGCCCCAGGGAAGGGGATGGAGTGGATGTGCTGAGTGGTCGCTGCTCTGCACTGCGGGCACCGGGGGCAGGCAGGGGTGCTGGGGAGAAACGGAGCCTATGGGGGGGTGGGGGAAACCAATTACTGGGGTTTCTCTTACGACATGAAAGCACTGCTGGGGAGGGGAGGACGAAAGGCCGCAGCAGGGTCTGTGCCAGCCTGCTGCTGTGGGCAGAGGCGAGGCTGTTTCCTGGGGGCTGTGCCCCGATTGAAGAGCGAGGATGGAGGAGGCGAGGCGGGTGCCGCTGCCCAGCATGGGATGTCTGTGTGCCCGGCGGCGTGGGGATGTGCCTGGGCTGCGCGGGAGCTCTGAGGGCTCAGCTGTGGAGCGGAGATAAGGGCCGTGTGGATCTGGGTGTGCTGAGGCGGGAGCACAAGCAGCGGTCTTTGAAGTTCAGCGCGTTTGTGCAGCGCTTCGCTTCTGGATTTAATGAACTGGAGTGCTTTGTTTTTGAGAGGTTCAAACAGAAAGAGATGTTTCGTTGGGTCAGAGAAACCCACAGAGGGGTCGGAATTGCTCTGCTCCACCTGAGCCCGCGCTCAGCCCAGTCCTGCCGACCCCCACAGGCACCGGGACGCTGCTGAGCAGCCTCTGCTCGGGGTGGGCAGCACGGAAGCCCCCAACCCGCGGCTCCTGCGGGGTCGGGGTTGTGGTCTCGCGTCCCCCCAGGCTTCGGGAGTGAAAGGGGCTGGGACGGGTCGAGCTGTGCTGGGTGGGGATCTCAGGGAAAAGCAGGACCCGTCGCCTTCTAGCAAGGGCAGGCCGAACGTGGGTTTTATTATTATGATTATTTTCCCTTTTATTCCCCGCTCCCAGGGGACAAATAGCACCGGGCCTCATCCCCGCCGCGCGGGCAGCGCTCCCCGCCGAGCTCCTCTCATTGCCGCCCCGGAGCGGCGCCGCGAGCTCCGATCCCAACCCGGGGAACGCGCGCATCCCAACGGGGATCTCCGGATCCATCCGGTGCCGCCGCTCCGCTCTCTCCACGTGCGTTTTTACAGAAGATCCGTCGTCGAATTCCCCCTTCCAGGCGGTTGTGTCACATCTGGAAGTTTGTGTAGGAGTTTATCCAAGCGCTGGAGTAGAGCGCAGCTTTTTCTCATTTAAAAATCATAGGCTGGCATTTCGAGCCTGGCTGGGGGAGGGCTGGGGGGGCCGTCTGCCAAAAGGAGACTGGAGCGGAGGAACCGTAATGACTTCCAGAAGTTCTCTTTCTTTTTTCCTTTCTTTCCCTCCCTCCCTCTCGGCGCGCAGACAAAGGGCCGAGCCCATGCTGTTATGTCATCCGGCGCGGGGTCCCGGCTGCCCGCGGCACGGCTCCGCTCCCCCAGGGGGAAACCCGCAAAGCGAGGAGAGCCCAGGGCTCCTCCGGGCCGCCGCCAGTGGGGCTGCGCGGGGCGGGCGGCTCCCGGGGCCGCTGCTGAGCGCTGCGGGGCTGAGCGCCCGGCACCCCCCGCTGCCCGTGCCGGGGACGTCGCGGAGCCGTCGGGCGCTGCGCCCTGCCCTGCTCGGTGGCGTGGGGTGTTGGGGCCGCTCTGCAAACGCCCGGGGTTTTGTGACGCGTAGAAAATGCTCTGCTTTCTTCTCCCCCCGCTCCCCTGCAGATGTTTTGGCACCGTGCTGAAAAATACTTGCCTATTATTTTTGTTTTAAACGCTGCTTCGCTCTTTTTTTCCTCACAGAGAAAATCAGGTTTGGGATCTCCTGGGGTTCTCCAGCCCAGGTCTCTCTTAGCTCACCGTTTTCATATCTGCTGTTTTGCTGGGAGGGAGAGAAAACTTCTCCCCGCAGCCTCCCCAGTGGCTTTTTCTCTCAGACTGTGCCATCGCTTTCCCCTGCAGAGCCCTCAGCTCTCTGTCCCATGCACGGGGTTTGGGGCAGTCATGCTGTGGCCGGGTTGGAGGGCTGGGAAGCCTCCCTGCGGGTTAAATTTCCACATAATTAGGAGGGCTGAGTGTTTCTGGGCTCGTTACGAGGCCAGGCCGTGGCTTTTCCTCCCCTGGCGGTGGCTGCGGTGCGCCTTGGCTTTCCGCTCAGCAACCTAGATGTGAAATTTTCCCTTTGCCTGGTGATGCACGCGGAGGTTTCCCCCAACCTGGGCTGGCTGCACCGAGCTGCGGCCTCACAGCCAGGAACCCGGCCTGGCGCTAAGGGAAAAAAAAAGAGGAGGAAATTCTCATGGTTTTATATAACCGAGTGAGTAACAATTGAGCGTGCTTTGGGATGCTTTCACATCTGCTTCCTACCAAAGCCTGAGCGAAGAGGCTTCAAGCGGATGGAAAAAAAGCACATTTTTCAGGCGAGATATTTGCTGGGAGAAAGTTCTGAGCTGGCTCCTTGCTTTTTGCAGTGCGATGCTTTGTGCAGTGCTGGGAGCTGTGCTGTGGCCCCGTGCTGAGGCTGTGCGCATCGAACCACAGCGTTGTCTGAGCTGGAAGGGACCCTGAAAGGCCGCCTGGTCCCACTCCCCTGCAATGAGCAGGGATGCTTCAGCTCCATCAGGTGCTCAGATGTGTGTGAAGGGCACAGAGGTGTCAGGACTGGCCCTCCACACATGGATGGCAATGGGCTGTGGCTTGGCTCTGCTGTGGGTTTGGGCAGGGGCTGAGCCCTCAGCACACGTCCTGTTGGATGGAAGTGCTGCTCCTGGGGCTGTGCTTGTCACTCGTGCCCTGCTCCATTGGGGTATGCACTGGGAGCAGGGAAAGCCCATCCGCAGTGCTTGAAGCCCCTGGAGCGGGTGATGGCAGAGAGCTGGGAGCTGGGCAAAGATGAGCTCATAAAGAAAAGGGGATTTATTGGCTGTAATCCAGGCTCTAGCCTCACACTCGCAGGGTTCCTGTAGCAAAGCATCCTATCTATCTGTCATTTGGGTCTCTTCCAAGAGATTTCCCCTGGCAAATCCTCCCAACCCACCTTGGGATGCCCCCAGTGTGCCCAGGGCTGGGAGGGGGCTTCGTGCCCATCAGTTTGCAGGATCTGGGGCCAAATTGGGTCAGGTCGGTTCTCTGTGTGTGTGGTACCAACTGCCTCTGCTGCTCCTGGAGCGTCAGTGGCTGCAGCAGTCCAAAGCAGCGCCCGGACGCTGTACAGGATTCATTAATGATTTGTTAATTCAATTAGAACATGATCGTTAACCTCTCGTGAGGATGAAGCTCCCTCCTGCGGGGCAGGGCTCGCCCCCACGCCCGACTCGGTGCCAAAACATTGATTTTGTGTTGAGCTGACAGCCACGCTATGCAAACAGAGATGTTAACTGGGAGTAAGGCTCATTTTTAGCTCCTGGGGGCTCCTTTTCACCCCGGAGCTGCAGGAAGGAGACGTTCCCTTTGCTAAGCCCTGGGCGAGGCTGCACTTTAAGCACCCTCTACTTCGGCATTGTCTGCTAACAAACAGCACGAGGACCCGCGTCTGCCGGTAGGCGCGGGCTGTTTGCTCCCGGGATCCGTCCCGTGTGTGCAGCCCGGCTGCAGCGCTGCTGCCTTCGCTGGAGTGCAGAGCGCCCTGTGAGGATGATGGATAACGGGGCCTCGGGTGCCGCTGGGTTCATGCTTATTTGGGCAGACAGGGAGGAGGGGAATTAGATTAATATCTGACTTGTGGCTGCTACTGTATGTGGCTATTGACTGATCTGGCTTCAGAGGAACATAAATATGTCTTGGGATACGCTCGTGAGGCTGCAATCAGCGGGGTCATGGCGCAGGTCTGCCTCTTTGGGTCAGAAATCTGAATTCCTCTGACCCGGGACCTGGCTGTGTGCACATGGGGATGTGATTGCTTTTCGCTGTGAGTGTGCAGCATGAATCCCACAGGGCTGTGCCTCGTGTCCATCCCAGGGTTGTTTGTGACCCCCGGACGCTCAGTGCTGTGAATGGGTCCAGCTCGGTGCCCTGCTGCTGGAGCCCTTTCCAGGGAGAAAATGTTTGGTGGCAGTGGGGCCGCAGCTCATTGTCACCTCTCTTGTGAGCGGTGCTGGGATGTCTCTGAGCTGCTGAGTCCCGTCTTGTCCCCAGTCTGTGTCCCAATGGCTGCCTGTGCCACCCCAACCACTTTGCCACAAAAAGATGCTCCAAAAGCGCTGCTGTGACCCCCCCACATCCCCTCCTTTTGCCTCCCCAGCCCCTCGATTCCCACCTCGGGTTTTTACCATTGCCTCTGCACCCCGTCAGGGGCAGGATGGAGCCCGGGGACTGTGTGTGCGATGAATCTATTCGAGGAGTTGTGATCCCTGTGCTTCATTTTGCAGTTCAGCTGGAAAGATCTCGTTTCCAAATACACCCACACAGCACAGCGCAGGGAAGCGGCAGCAGAGCTGCTGGGGGGGGTGGGGCGGCGCTGGGGGGGCAGCGGGGCGGGCAGGGCTCAGTGCCAGGCGCTGGGGGCTTCCCCTGCTTTTGGTGAATCCCATACAGAGCGCTCCGCTGCCTCTCTTTAGGGAGGGGAGGCGATACCCTGTGTGCTGAAGCTGCATCTCGAGGTCATGTCAGTGTCAGGCTGCACCCGTGGAGGGCGGCTGCTTTGCTGCTGAGCAGGGGGGAGCACCCAGGAGGAGGGGGTCTGAGAGCAAAGCTCTTGCACTGAGCAGAGGGAGTCAAAGCTGAGCCCAGGAGTGAACGGGGGAGCAAGGCAGACTGGGTATGGAAGAAATGCAAAGGCACAAAAAGGTGCTGTGAAATTCCTCTCGCGGTGACCTTTGAGCCCAAGCCATCTTCCAGGGCCGCGCTGTGTGATGGGAGGGGTGCTCTTGCTGGGCGGCATGGGAACCTTCCTGCTGGTGCCATCTCGGGGTCTGCGTCCCCCCGCTGTGGGCTCTACTGGTGTCCCTCGGTGTGGTGGCAGCGGTCACCCGGTGCTCGTGTCGCTGTGTGCTGCGTCCTTCCACCGAGGCTGTTGTGTGATTTTTTTCCATCCCCGTGCAGAGGCTGAGCTCATACAGCAATATTCCCCTAGCCAGCGCCGCTCCTCTGGAAGCTCTTGGTCTTCCTCAAACCGTGTCTCTCAGCCAGACACAGACACGACCTCCCTCGGCACCGGCTCCATAGCACTGTGATTGTCCCCTAAAACCTGCAGCCCCGTCCTCAGGGCTCACCCCATCCGGCACAGGTGCCAAACGCTGGGAGAAGGGGACGTGGTGGCACCGCAGTGCTCGGCCCAGCAGGGATGCCGGAGTGCTGAGCTGTCTGCACTGCGGTCAGAGCAGAACTTGGGTCAGGAGGGAGTGTGGAGGATGTGGCCGCTGAGTTTACACGCTCCCAAAACCACCTCGTGGTGTTGGTTGGGTTTCGCTGTGTTTGTTTTATTTTTTTTCCGTCGCCCGCTGCTGGCTGCACCGGCGGAGAGGTGAAGTTTGTGGTCGAAACAGTGGAGGTTCCGGGAAATATTTTGCCTTGCTCGTGTTGTTGGGTTTGGTGCTGTTCCTCTGGCAGTGGATGAAGGCGGTGCGACGCGGCCGCTTGGCGCTGCGCTGCAGTTCCCTGCCTGCCAACGGGGAGAGCAGCACAGAGCCTCTGCGTGGCTCCTTTGAACCTTTCACTTTTTTCTGCCTGTTTTCTCCAAGCCAGGACCTCGCCATTCCCAGGCAGAGCCCACTTCTACAGCCCTCCCTAGGGGGGGATGTGGGGGGGGTTGCCTTTCCCTTTGGTTTTTATAGCTCTCCACTCCCAGGTAGCTCCTGGTGCCTGCTGCTGAGTGCAGGGCAGAGGCAAAGCTACGAACCGATGCTTGTGGCCCCCTGTGTGTTCTTTCTGATTAAAATCTTAAATTCTTCCGTTTTTGACAAGATTTGGGTTTTCTCTGCTGAGCCAGGGAGTCTCTATGGCAACAGCTAGAGGCAACTTTTATCCCTAAGCCATTCCATGTTGCAGAGAGATGGGTGCGTACGTGAGCACATGCTGACAGCTGCTTGGACCCCCAGAACGTGGGGTGGTGAGCAGGGGGAGGTGGCACCGGTCGCAGTGCAGTGCAGAAAGTGCTGGCTGTGTGAGGATGAGGGATGGGGCGGCGCTGCCCCCCGCATCAGTGGTGCCTCTGAGTGCAGGACTGAGCCGTGTCACCACCATCCCTGGGTCCATCCATCCCCGTATCTGTCCGTCCATCCCCTGTCTGTCCATCCATCCCAAGGCCACAGTGGGGTTCCCCGCTGGGGTTTGCTGCACCCGGGGGTGTTTAGAGGCGTTCTCAGATGCTGGCACTGTTTGGAGATGCAATTAAAACCTCAGCCTTTCAGAAGAGTCTTGCGGAATGCAGTAGAAAGGAAGCCAGCTGGACTAAATGGAAACCTCATAGGTTTTTGGAGTAATTTTTAGAATCTTATGCTGTAGGTCTTTCTAGAAAGACACAGTACCACTTAATAATGTGTTATGTTCCTATACATTATATTTAAGTTGTGCTATAGTATTGTGTAGGAGGAATCTAATTTTCCATTACAGGATAATGTACCTTTCTATAGGTTTTTGGTTGTGGGGATTTTTCTGTCCAATGGAGTTAAATAAAAAAATTATATCTTTCCTAGAAAGCCTACCAAGATGACGAGAAAATAATACCTTTAATTTATTTAATAAAGCATGTAAGTATTTTCCGCAGGGGTTTATGTGGCTGCATACAAACCTCACCGTGAGCTGTTGGGAAGTGGTTTGGGATCAGCGGGGTCAGGCGTGATGATTTGTAGCCAGGAACAAGGTCCCCAGCAGCAAATAGCCTGACCCCATTGCCTGTAGTGCTGAGTGTCCTGTATGGGGCTGCTGGGGGTGTCACTGTGCTGTCACACTGTAATGTGATGCACAGATCCCCGTTGCTGGGATGCTCTGCTCAGGCGGGGCGGGGGGATGCGCTGAGCAGCGTGTGGCCGAGTGCCTCCATCTCCGCTCAGAGCTGCCATCGCCGCAGCCTCGCAGTCCTGGGGACCTCAGTGGCATCTGAGAGAGAGGGGGGAAGCCGGTGGTCCTGGGAGGTCCCCAGAGGACAAACGCCTTTTAAGAGCCATGGCAACTAATCAGCCCTGCGTGGTGACATCCCTGCCATCTCCATGACGACGGACCGAACATCACATAGCAACATGTGCCTCCCGTACCCATGGAAACGGGCCGGGTGGGTTTTTAGCATCGCTGTGTTAAATCTCTGCTCTGGGTTTATCCTGAGGTGACCCCGATGGGGGCTGCGGGGCTGGGAGCAGGAATTGGGATGGTGAGGAGCTCCCAGGGCACAGGGCTGGAGGCTGGGGGAGACGTCTGACGGTTTGTCAGGAGAGCTGCAGGCTTTGGGGAGTGAATTGAATTGGTAATCTGATGGGCTGGGTGCTGTGCTGCTGGTCAGCAGGGCTGGTGGTCCCCAGTGTGGGGTGGGGAAGTGGCACTGTATGATGAGACCCCATCAAGGCCTGTGCACATGCTGGGGGCAGTGCTGGCACCACGTAGTTTCAAATTGTTGTTTTCCCAAGATTCTGCACCAACAGGCTGACAGTTGTAGGAATTCATTCATTTGCAGCTGCTGCAGGGCTTCCTGTGGATGCGCTCAGTCCTCCTTTGCCCCCTGGTGCAGACCTTCCACTGCAACCACATTGCCCCAATGCTTGTGAATAGCTGCCTTCTGCAAACTGCTGCAAATGAACACAGGTGCTGTGAGAAGGTTGGCAGTTTTTTGTTTTAAAGGATGTAAACTGAGCTAGCTGTGTTTTTCTGGGGGCTGAACTTTCAGGCTATGCCTTTCTCTTCCATTTTTCCCCACCTGGCTGATGTTGCCCGTGGGGCTGGGAGCCTCAGGTAGGGGACCTCTCAGCAGTGCCCAGGTCTTGCTGGCTTTATGCAGGCCTTGGACTCATGTGCTGTGCAGTGGGGCTGTCTGACCCAAAACACTTTATCCCTGCACATCTGTGCTGTGGGAACTGCTGGTGGCCCTGGCAACTAAAAGAATTGGGTATTTGTACATTTTTGCATCCCTTGGATGTTGGAGACCTCTGGACAGCTTGCCCTGGGTGCTGAGGTTCCTGTCCCTGCTGCTGCCTTCCGTTCCTCCCTGGCACAGGATGGATCTGGCATGTTGGTCCTTTACGTGTGTCTTATCCATGGCTGGCATTGGTTGTCCATGGCGGAGAACCAACCTGCAGTGTGGGGCAGCTTTGCACTTCCTGTGCCCGTGAGCTTCCAGAGCCCAGACGCCCCAGATCTCCCCATCTCTGACCTGACAAATCAGCTTCCAAATTCCAGCGTGTTTTATGGCAGGGCTGAAATCTTAGGGCTCTGTTCAACCATCAGCAAGCCTGTAAAAAAATGAAGGCAGGTAAGTCAGTGCAGGGCTTCTCACCACGGTGCTGCTTTGGGGAGATTCACCCCATGGGGCCTGTGGGACTCAGGCAGAGTGGGGCTGAGGTTGGGGTCACCCAGCACTGTGGGGCTCGAGGACAGCAGAGCAGCGTTGGCCACAGTGAGGGCTGCAGCCAGCTCTGCTTAATTCAGTGTGAAACCCTGCCATCATCTCCTGGGCTTTGGCTTGGGATGCTGCGAGTGGGAAATCACTAGAAGGAAATAATGAGAATTAGAGTGACTTCAAGGGCTGGGGTGAGGTGAGGGAAGTGGGGGCTACAGAGCAGGACGTGGTATGGCTCTTCTCGGGGTGTGTGTCCTTTTTTCTTCCTTTTCTTTAGAGGAATGCTCATTAAGGATGTAAAGGGCCTTGCTGTAAATTGAATACAAATGTACAGTTAATGCTGCCTCTCCCCAAGGCCGGTGGAGGTATTCTGGTATTTAAACGAACGGAGCCAAGGGTAAAGATCCAGGGAAAAAAAAGAAACAAGGAAAAAAGGAAAAGTGGCTCTAATTGAGGTGGTTGTTTGAACAGCGAAGACCAATTAATGCTCCTGAATCAATAGGACTGTGTGACTGAACTAATCCATCCGGGCTGAGGGGTCGGGGCGCAGAGCTGCCGTGCTGTGCTGGGAGCCAACCCAGGGCGAGCGGTGGCTGTGGTGCTGGCTGAAGGTTTGGTGTCTGTGCCCCGAAGGGCTGCTGCGAGCCGCTTATCTCCCAGAGCTCAGGGCAGCGAGCATCCATCCCTCTGCTGGCTGTGAGAGTGTTACTGGGCGGCGATCTGCCAGCGGCTGCTGTTGGCACCCAACGCGTTGTGCTTCTCCTTTGTTGAGCTTCCAAGTGGATGCGTGTGGGCAGAGCAGATTATTGTGTTAGCAGCGAACCCCTGGGAAGGGCTGCTCGCTCATTTCTCAGCTGCACCCTCTGTCCTGCAGCAGTGCCTGTGGGTGCTGTGGGAGCCCCATCCAGGGCAGCCTGCAGCCTCAGTCAGCGTTGGAGACCAAGGTGGGCAGGAGGGAGAACCATCGCGGTTATTACACGTTTTTTTGCACCGACCTGGTGCAGCATTTGCTGGTGTTGCTGGGTGTAACGCAGAGCTGATCCCCGTGCCGGGCTGCCTGCAGCTCACCTCGCACCAGCCCGGAGAGCAGAGCTCCTCCCCCGCCTCGCAGCTTTCCGGGTTAGGAATCCAGGACGATGCCGGCTGCGCTGGAGGAAGGTGGGGACAGGTGGTAAAACCTGCGGGGCTGGGAGGTTATTTCTGGCCGGGATCAGTGCCGCACTCCCTGCCTCCTTCCCACCTCCCACGGCCGCGGTGCAGCTGGGGTGCAGGAGCCAGCGCCCATCCCAGGGCTGTGTGCCACCGCGGGGGGCACCAGGCTCAGAAAATGGCCAGGAGCGTCGGAGAGCTGCCGCCGGCAATGCAGGGGCCGCATTGGCACCTCCTCTTTTCTGAGCTCTCCCTGCTGCCCATCACCTCCCGGTGAGGACTTGTGTGCAGGTTGGCTGCAGCTGTGGGCCGGCACCGGGCGGGCTGCTGGGCTGCAGGAGGGCGGCTGTGCGGAGCGGGCAGCAAGCAGCCCTGTGTGCCGCGGCACGGCCAGGAGCCACCCTGAGCAGCAGGGCTGTGGGAGATCGATCTCACATGGCTCCATGAGCGCTCCTTGCCTCGCTGCTTCGTGGCTGCTCCGCGGGAGCTGGCATGCGGGGCCTGCTTTTACATGACAGCTGCTGAGCAGATAATGGGGATGGGGCTGTAGCTGTGTGTGGGGTTTTGGGGTGGTTTTGGGATGGCAGGTCAGTTTGTGTTGGGGATCCTGCAAAGCATCACTACCGCCTTTAGTTGGAGCAGGAGTGCCCCAATGCTGCTGGTAGTGTGTGGGGTTAAAAAGCTGAAATATCTATACTGGAAAGACATGAGGAGTAATGGGAGGGAGCCAGCAGGGAGGATGGGGGGAAGGAGCACAGCGTGCTGATGGGTTGCTGCTTCTGTGTGATGCTGGGACCTCAGGGCTGGCAGCTCCCTTCTGCCCAAACCCTTCTTGTTAATGGATAATGTCAGCATGGGCTCAACACAGCTGCTAGGAGACCCAAGAGGTTTTGGCCTTCCTGGGAAGAAATGTGGGGCTGGAAGGGGAGCAGTGCAGGGGAAGCATGTCCTGGTGCGTGCATGGAGAGGGGGAGGCATGTAATGGGGACCCCCACCCAGAGGGCTGCCAGCCCCACTCTGCCTCCACACTGCTTCTGGGGTCTGCAGGGATCCATCAGTGCTGTGTGAGGTGTGGGGTCCCAGGGGGTCAGAAGCCCTGAGGACCCATCTTGTATCAGTGTCCCCACCTGCAGTGTGGGTGTTGCAGCGTCCCCTAGCACTGCTGTGAAATGGGGATTGGCAACTGGAAACTCTCTGCCTTCAGTCCCACACTTGTGACCTTCCTGATGCTCCCACGATTTTGCATTCTCTTTTTTAAAATATCAGTGTATCTCTATAACTTTTTCTTGGCAGCTGCTGCTCCATAGCACCCGCTATTTCCCCGGGCAGAGTTTGCCAGCAGAGCAGCCCTTCTGCTCCCCAGGGCCCCATAAACTGCATGGAGCCGATGGGGATGGAATGGGTCCGAGCTCAGCCCTGGCACATCCCGCAGCTTCATTTTCTGATTTAAATATCTTGCTTCTAATAATAACCCCAGGGAACGGGTTCACATTCTGCACAAGCTGTGTTGGAGGAACAGCCAAACCGCTCCGCTTGTCCCGTGCCACTGTGCGGCGGCTGCATGGGATGGGCTCTGCGTCCTCGCTGCTCTCATCTCTGAGCCACCCCCAGGGCCAGCTGTGGTTTTATGGGCCTGAGAATGGCTCCCAGGGCAGCTGGGCCCTCGGGGGAGCGTGGTCACGTCACTGCAGAGGAAGTGGCTCCCTGGGAGTGATGGCCCTGAGGAAGGGAAAGCAGCACCACGCGGCGTTCACACAGGGCTGGGAGCAGAGCTGGGGTGCAGGAGGGCGGCAGCCCACGTGCTTGGGATGTGTTTGGGGCTCCTGCACCTTCGGGTGAGGCTTCATCCCGGGAGGTGCCTTTTTAATTACTTACTTTATTTACTACTTTTTGGCAGAGATGCCCCTCGAATCCTGCACTCTGCTCAGTGCTTATGTATTTATTTTTTTCCCCATTTCTTTTGGACTCCCCCCCCCCCCCCCCGTGCCCATCCATGCCAGGGTTGCTGGCTGGGTTTGCTGTACGAGCAGTTGGTACCAGGGCAAAGGCTTGGTTGTCTTTCATTGCTCTCAGCTGTGAGCCTTTGTGTCCTGCTGCATTGTCCCCATTGCCTGGCGCCTTGAATCTGGCTGAAACAGCCAGGAATGGAACTTTTGGGAGGAAGATCTTCACACAGAGTGTGGGGAGGCACTGGAATAGGTTGCTCAAGAAACCTCGTGGATGCAGCAAGGGATGAGGTGACTGAGGTCCCTTTCCAACCCCAGCATCCACCATCCCTGCTCCATCCCCAGCAAAGCATCACTCAGTGCCTCCTGCTCCAGCCCAGCAGCAGAGCTCACCGCTCTGCACCGAGCCTTTGGTGCTGCTTTCCTTCTCCCCCCTGTAGAGCGGGGCCAATAATTCCTTGTGAATAATTGAGCTAATATACTGCCTTGACCAACGTCACCGCATTCCTTCGCAGGCTGCCCACAAGTGGATCGCAACCTTCTTTGAGTGCAGAGAATTCCTTCCCCCTGTTGCTTCCGCTGGTGATTTTTGGCTCGCTCTGTTTATTTGCAAGCCATCTGTTTGCGTGCGTTATGTGGAGGGCTCCGATGGCGATTGCCTTTGATGCGGACACGAAGCTCGCTCTGTGGGTTCCTGACCCCGAAGGCTCTGAGAAGCGGGTTTGGCTGCAAGCAGCTGCACTGCTCAGTTCAGAGCTTTCTGTGGCCAATACCCAATTTTCTTTGCTCCTGTGGGAATCAGGTGGCAAGCACCCCATCTCCGTGTGCCCGCAGTGGGGATGGAAAGTGCCCCCGGGCTCCCATCCTCGTGCCTTTCCTCTTGGTCTGGCTTTGAATTTTCTAGTGCCTGGGGGATTTGGGTGCTTGTGGGCCTCCTCGGAGCAGAAGTGAGACTCTATAGCATGGTTCTGATTATGCAATGCTACGTGAGCTGGGAGGTGCACATCCTTCCTAAGGATGCTTCGGTCCCCATTGTGGGATGGGGGCTATCAGCAGGACAGGGATGCACCAGATGATATTCCAGGAGGGTTCCACGTGCCCTCCAGCTGTTGTGAGTGTCTCTCAGATCTGCACCATGAAGTTGCCCCGGGCCAGAGCGCAAGCCCTCAGCTTGCAGGCAAGTGTCCTATCGGGCAGGTATTTATAATGCTGCAGTAACGTTAAAAACAACAAAAATCTCAGGCAGGAAGTTGTTTTGGGGATGTAAACTTCTGCGTTGACGTTTGGCTGCACCACTTCTGTCCCTGCTCCGCGTCCCAGCTGCAATCCGCTCCCCTGATGGCATCCTGTCCCCCTCGATCCACGTGGCAGGGGTCGCATCTCTCACTGGGGGCAGCTCCGTGCCCTCTCCCTGTCGTGCCATAGCCGCCTGGAGGATGGCCACCCCGACAGGGCGCTCCAAGGGTTAAGCGCCTGCTGCAGCCTGCGCAGCCCCGTGGCCCTGTGCTGTCCTGTCCCCAGCGTGTGACCTCACTTGCCCTTTCCCAGGCAGCGGCTGGAGCTGCCCTGTGGCCGTGGGACCCATGGGGGGGCCGCCACCCCACACCCGCTGCTGGCCCACGAGAGCAGCGACAGGACCTGGAGTTCTGTTGGGATCCCATGTGTGAAGCCTGCCTCAAACCCCCCCCAGCCCTGCGCACCCAAGCACCGAGCCTTGCCATTTTCACCCCCAGCGAAGTGAATGCACTGGTGTTGCTCCGGGGCAAAGTCTTGCTTGGGAGTACTCAAATGTGGCACGAAATGGGGTCACGGGAAGGTTTAATTTGGTGCATCGTCCTTCAAGGGCAGGAAAAGTCAGACGGGAAGTTTTAAACATTTTATAAAAATATCCACGTGTGCCCAGCGCAAAACTCACCGTCTTCACCTAATTTAGAAAATGACTTTATATGGAGAAAAATTTAACACCGCTCCACGGAGGGGAAGAATAATGAAGATGTCTGCACCAAACCGCGCTGTCAGCCCGAGATCTCCAAGTGCTCTTGAAAGGGTCGGAGAGGAATAATTTTTCTTGTCCTGGCTGGTTTTAGAAACTGAGGCATGGGCTGAGGGAGCGGGATGAGCGCGGCTTCCTGGCTAATTTTAGCTGGCCGAAGTCCGTAGCTCAGCACCTGGGTGAGCGGCCTGGTTTCGGCAGACCCCTGGTCAGGTCTCTGGGGTGGAACACGGGACGGTCTGATTCTTTGAGCTTCAGTGGGAGAAATGCGTTGCAGAGCACGAGTGGCTGCGTGGCACCCAGGTGAGCGCAACGTGCTTCGGTTCTGCTGGCTCAGCAGCCCCTGCCAGCAGTGTGATGAGAGGAGGACGTGGCAGGAGCTCTTGGTACCGCCACTGCATCCCAACCTATCCTTAGTAATCCATGCAAAATTATTGTTTATTGTTTAGAATATGGTGTTTTTCTAAAAGGAGGCTCCCGAGCAGAGTTGTCCATGCTGCACTCAGGTGGCTGCTTGGAAATAATGGTATTTTTAATCAGCGGCTGTGCGGTCACTGCTCTCATTACGGGCGACAGCGATGAGAATTTTATGAGGTGCAAATGGATGGTGAGTGCTCGTGTCCCCACTGCGTGCGGCGGAGCTGTGGCGGTGCTGGGCTGCGCCCTGCGCTCCAACCAGCCTGGCTGTGGGCGCAGCTCCGGCCTCGCAGGGACCGCAGGCAGCTGCCGCTCAGGGGTCGCAGCCTGATCCCCTGCTTGCTGCCTTCATTTGCTGCCTCCTCCTTGCTTTTTGCTTTATTAGTGCCAAGGAGTGACCGCTGCGCTTTAGGGAGCGAGTGAGGGAATCTGCAGGGGTTGGAGTGAGATGCGGCCGTGGGCTGGGACAGGGGCAGAGCTTTCCTGCCTGTTCCGTGGCAGAGGTGAGAAGTGGGGGGAGCAGCAGGGAGCGGTGAGGCAGTGTTGGATGGGGCCGGGCACGGGCTGGAGGCTGCAGCCGTTTCAGCGCAGCTCATGATACGTTATTAATGGAAGCTGCGCTTTTTATTTTCTGGAGATTATTTTCTTCCACATGAATTTTTAAAGCACGTTTCCCTCCTGCAGCAGAATCCACCCCAGCTCCATGCTGGCAGTGCTGTGGCTGTGGCTGCTCCTGCCTGGTGCTGGGCTGCAGCCATCCCTGCCCCATGCTGTGCCCAGGGGTGGGCTGTGCACCTGTGTTAGGTGCTGGGGCTCGCTGCAGCTTGCCAGCAGGCAGGGCTGTCTGTAGCAAGCTCTGTGTGTGCAGATGCTCACATCCTAGAGCAGAACGAGGTGCCCTTATCCCCCTGACTATGAAGAAAAAGTCATAAATTTGAGTCCTGAGGTGGATTGGGTGATGCGGTGTGTGTAGTGCTCCAAGCCAAATGCCTCGCGGGTGCCTGGAGCTGAGCTCTGTGCCACAGCTGTATGCTGGTGGGGCAATGATGCTGGCTCTTGGTGGCTGTGTGCCTCCCCTCCACTCCTCACCTCTGCTTCTGCCTCCTTCCCCTCCTCTGCAATGAACTGCTAATGAATGGTGCCCACTGAGGCTGCAGATGTGTGTGCGGGAGCACTGAGGTGCTGAACGAGTGCGTGCTCCTGCTCACAGCATCCAGTTGGAGCTGGATGAACCTGGATGTTGTATGATTCTATGACTGTTTCTGTGATTGCTGGTGCTGAAGGGGGCCAGCTCTGTCCTGGCCCTGGTGGGCTGACATCATCGCGGTGCTCACCCGGGTGTGGGAGCTCTGCACTGCGTGTGCTGGAAAAGTTATTTGTTTTTGGTCTTAGACTTGAAAATCTGAAGCGTGCAAGATGGTCTCTGTCTAATTAAGTACTTAACCTGCAATGAAATATTGTATTTTCTGTTGATATTTTTTATAGAAGCGAAATTTTGGCTCTGTTGCCAAGTGAAACATTGAAGCAGTCCAGTTGGGAACTCGTCATCATATGCAGACTTCATACACGTCTTTTTTTTTTTTAATTTATTTGAAGTTGGATCAGAAGAAGTAGTCCAAACTTTGTAGGTACCTTGAGTCACCCCAGAGCTGTATTCCTTTGCACTCCTATGGAAAGCTATACCCAGCACCAATTAATGCAGACAGCTAATTGGGAAGGGCTCAGTCCTCAGTGCCACGCACGGCCCCCAAGGATGCTGTCACCACGGTTATTGACACTGTTGTGGCAACACTGGAGCTGCAGGGAAGAGAGCCCCAGAATGATGCATCAAAAGCATGGCACGGGTGGCAGTGCAGGGGAAAGGAGGGGACACGGGGTCTCCGTCCCCTGCTCTGCTGTAGCTGCCTGGTTCCTCTGGTGTCCACCCTATCTCGGCCCATAGGGTTAAAATGATGCTGGGTTTGTCCTTGGATTTGTCCTCTGAGCTTTTTGTAGAGCTTGGCAGGGTTTCCTTGGGGGTTTTGAGCTCATAGCCTTCTGTGATTAAAATATCAGGGTGGGAAAGGGGAGGGAGCTGCGCAGATGTGGCTGCAGCCGTGCGCTTCCAGGTCTGCTGGAGCTGATCGTCGCTGCACCGCCGCATCCCTCCCAGTTCCTTCTCTGCGATTCCCAAGCTGCATCTCTCTGTCTGCAGTGTGCAAAACTCAGGGGCTGAGCTCCATCACTTGTAGGAAGGCAGGGGTGCCCAGGGCTTTGGCTTGGCGGGGTCTGGAGGATGCTGTTGGTGTGAGCATCAGGTAGTGGTGGGTGCAAGGCTGAGCCACGGCGCGGTGAAAACGAATGTGTTTGCTCAGAAATGCCCCACAGCTGCTCCCACTCTGGAGGTCTCAGCACTGAAGTGCTCGTGGGCCTGACTTGCAGTGTGCAGCCTCAGCCCAGCCCTGCTGCTGCACCGCCTCCTGCTGCCCCTGGGCAGGCACTGAGGGCATCACTGCATCCATCCTGGTCCGCCTTCCCCTGCCTTCCAGATCTCCTCCTCTCGTTCCTCCCTGCATGGTTGGTGCCAAACCCAGCCGACCAAGCAGAGTCCCTGGCATGGGAGCACTGTGCCACACGCATGGCCACGCAGAGCCCTCTGCCACTCCGTTATTCCTCAGTGTTACATAAATCCACTTTTATACCCAACCTGTGGACGTCACCGGAGCTCTGTCCATACCCATAACATCATTGTTTCCATGGGAACCAGCGTACTTCCAAGGGGGAAAAAGTAGGAGACTAAAAAAAGGACAAAGAAGGAACAAAATAAGACAAATATGTGACATATCCCTACGATGTGTTGGTGTAGGATGTTGTAAAGGTTTCACCGTGACTTGTTTAGGGAGCATTGCATAACGGTTTTTTTGTCTTGGGTAATGCAGCAAATTGGATCAGGAATGGTGTATCCCAAGCATCCTAGTGTGGCTGTTTGGGAGCCCTGCTGTGGGGACGGCTCTGCTTTGTGGCCTCGTGCTTTACGAGTGGGCAGCAATGGGGCTTTGTGCTGTGGATCTTTCCCAAGTGAGCACCGGCGCTCTCTGCATGCTGCATTTCTCAGGGGCGCTGAGGGATCTCCAAGGGACAGTGCATTTAAATATGTGTGTATCTGGGGGTTGTGTGCATCTGCTGTGCACTTCTTAAGGGCTGCTGGGAGAAGCCTTAAGCCGTGGCGCACAAGGGTGGCTTTGGTGCGCGGTGTGAGCTGTGTTTGTGTTGATTTGCTGTTCAAGCCAACACTGTGCCCAATGGCTCAATGGTCCTCAGGGCTTCCCAATGGGATTGCACAGCTCCTGTCCACGCAGTCCATGCTGTGGGAGGGCCACCTGTCCCATGCTGTCACCAGAAGGTGCCAAAACAGCGATGGGAGTGGAGGAGGAGTGAGGTTGGGTGTTTCTGCTTGACTTTCCCATCCTTGCCCATGGGGTAAGGAGGAGGAGCAGGGCTGAATTCACACTGCGAGGCTCTGGCCAGAGATTTGATTCTATTAATTTGTTTTCTAACAAAACGGTCCCCATATGAGTGCCAGCCCCTGAGCTGCCATCCCCCTGGCAGCTCATGGAGGGGAGATGTAGGGCTGTGCTTAAAAGCTCTGGCTCCCGAAGTTTGGGGATTATGCAAGGCACTCAGCTTGCTGCGCTCTTTTATCTTCATTTTCTCCTCTGTAAGCAGTAAGATTTTAAACCCTTTTGGTTACTGGAGAGAAGCTTGACGTACAAATCTAAAAGGCAAAGGAGGAACAATTCTGAAACAGTGAGGGAAATTAGAGCCTTGTCTTTTTTTTGTTGTTCTTTTTTTTTTTTTTTTTTTTTTTACTTTGACAAAACATCTTTTTCATCAAACTCCATCCCTTCTAACAGCAGCATCCTTCCTCTCCCCACTGCCTGCATGGCTGCACTGCTCAGTGCTGCCTGGAGCACAGTGCCTTCCCCAGGTGAGGAGAGGCCCCCAGCCCCACTGCAGCATGGGCTGCACAGCCGAGGGGAACTGAAAGGGCAATTGAGGTGATTCTTCCCCTGTTAAAGCAATCCTGCTTTCCTGCACAGGGGTGGGGATGGTGCTGTGCTGTGTTGGGTGCTGGTGGCACTGGGGAGCACTTTGCAGCTTTTTAGAGTGGAATGGTGTTCAAAAAATGAACCAAAGTGCCACAAAATGTGCGGGGCTGTGCAGGAATCGTAGACCCTCTGAGGTTGAAAGGCACCATTAAGATCCCCTCATCCAACCACGAGTCCATCACCAAACCACAACCCTATGGCCGCCCCGTGGGACGCGATGCTCAGCCCTCCTCCTGCTGTGGGGCACTTGGAGCAGGGAATGGGTTCTTATTTCCACCCATGGTGCAGATTAATTCTGCGAGCACTTTGAGCGTTCTTTACAAACGGCAAATTAATGTTTTAGGATCTTAGTGCTGCCGCTCGCCTCTCCCCCAAAGGCCGGGCCCTGGAAGTCCCATTATGCTCTTGTCAAAGGCTCTATTTCTGGAATTGATGATGTGAATGAAGTCTCAAACTCCGCTCTCATTAACGTCTGCAGCTTATCCCGGTGTCGCTCCTAAGCTGTTGGGATCGCTGGCACTGCAGGGGAAGGCTGTCACATTTCAACCCAGTTCTTGCATTGCATTTGCACAAAATTTTCCAGGCTTCATCCGTGCTTTCTGCACGTTTGTCCAACAGCCTCCTGTGCCCCATAGGCCATGCAGAGCACGGTGATGCCCGGCGCCGTCCCCGAGCTGAGCAGGCGGCTGCCACCCTCCAGCAAGGCCCTTTAATTCATTGCTGCAGAATTTAATCCCAACTTCTGCAACCAAATCACAGCAAACATAATGCAATATCTTCCTCTGTTGATTACATTAAGCAGGAGAGCTCCAGCTAATTGAATCTCGGGCTCTTGCCTCTTAATTACCAAGGGTTGTGCTTGGCTGTGCCGTGCAGGTGCAGCATGGGGCCGGAGGGCGTTTGCTGGGGGCGAAGGTTCCGTTCCAGCAAGAAATTGACTTCTGGGCATTTACATTCTCATATGCTTTTTGTTGTTCTAAATTTTAAGAGGGAAGTGATGGCAAAAGTGCTGGCTATGTCACTGTGGCAGAAGCAGAGCGCTGCTGCTCGTGGTGGAACGGTGGGGTTCTGGGTGTGTGGTGGTGGGGTGGGTGACCCTGGGGTGGGGGCTCGGGCATCCCGTGGCATGCAGAGGGCTGCAGTGACTGCATCGTGTGTATGGGGTGTGGGTCGTTTCTGAGCACCGCCTGGAGGGGCTGAGGGGCCCAGGAACGTGGTGTGGTGGCCCAGAGCCATCGCCCGGTGCTGTCGATGCGGAGCTCCCCAGCCCAAGTCCCCGCAGGGCTTTGCCCCCTTGCTGCCAGTGCAGCATCCGGCACGGCACCTCCTGCTAATTGAAGTTTGCTTTGTCAGCCCCTGGGCTCAAACAACGGCGGTACAAAGCCGGAGCCATCAGCACTTTGTGCAGCTCTGGAAATCCCATTAGCAGAAGAAAGAGCTTAACATTTCATTCAGCTGGAAAAAAAACACACACACACACACACAAAAAAACCAAACCAAAAAAAACCCCAACCTTCTGATCACTCAGCTGCACGTTAACATTTGCCCTGTTCTCCCTTCCCTCTCCCATCCTGGGGACATTAAATCAGGAGCTAGTGTTATATTGGGCCGAAATGCACTTGCCAGAGGCAGTGACGTTCTCATAAGTGCCTTTGCATCAAAGCTGGGAGAAATAAATGCCGTCAGCAATTAGAGCCCCAGCACGCTCCGCAGGCGGTGTGCCCGGGATGCTTGTTTGGGGCCGGGCTGGGTGGCACAGCGGTGGATGTGGGACTGCCCTGGGCTCACACGCGGGCTGTGGCGGCGCGAGGAGGGCTGAGCTCCCCGCAGGAACGCGGCGTGCCAGAGCTCCATCTGCCCGTCTGGCTCTCCAGGCTCCCGTCCGACCCCGTGGGCTCTGCTGAGCCTCCTCGCTTCCGTGCCGAGCATCTCGCGCAGCCCTTGTCAGACGCTCTCTCATTCTGTCACCAATTTGGGATCTTGCTGTTTGGTGGGTTTTTAATTCCTCCTTTTCTCGAAGGCTGGGCAGAGCTGGGGGTGCTGGCAGATGCGTTTTGAGCTCCCTGAGCCGGGAATGCTGCCTTAGCATCCTGCGTGCCCGTGGCGGTGCCCCTGCAGGGCTATATTTGGGATAAACATCCCGGCCCATCGCCGCAACCTGGCAGTCGGAATTTCTCTTCCAATAGCTTGTAAACATTCCTCCAGATTAAACGACCCAGATTGCCAGCACCCGGCGGTGACTCAGCCCCGTGTGATTGCGCAGGAGTTCGCACGGGGTCATCCTGCAGCCTCACCCCTTGGGCAGTGCGGGCTCCTGTGTGCCGAGGTGCCTCTGCTGCACCCAGCCCTGCCCCAGGGCTGGGAATTCCCTGCTGGCACACCGTGCTGGGGCTCTGGGACTCTGCGCCTTCGCTCTGTGCTTCTACATCTTACTGCCCTTGGTGGTCTGGATGGACGCACGTGCTCAGCACACGCTCTGCAGTAATGCAGGTTGCTGTGCCCAGGATAGCGGGGATGCACGCAGCCCATCCCGGCGGCACGGCCCCAGCTGTGCTCCACGTGCAGGGCTGGGCACTGCTGGGGCCCTCGCCTGTTAGCTTAATGGCTTTGACAGCCTTAATTTGGGCTGGGAATGAGTGGTTCAATCGCTGACTTCAGGGGAACGCCCCTGGGATAAGCTGTGACATAGTTAATAGAAAATTGTAATGTTGTTAAAGTGCTTTTCTGTAAAATGTCAAGAGAAGAAATTAATGGTGTGGGGTTTGATTTCTTTTTTTTTTTTTCCCCCGAAAAGTTTATATCATTCTTTTAATTTAATTTTTTAATCCATCATATCAGCAGCGAGCGCTCCTGCCACGCATCTCTGATTTTATAGCATTTCCACATTTGCAGTAGCCTCTGCTGTCACCGTGGGGAAAATAAGCCATCAGTTGGCATTCGGGATCCCAAATAGCAAAGCAAGGGAACGTGGCTGCGGGCAGCACCCTGCTGGGAAGGCGAGGAGCAGGCATTGGTTCAGCACTGACTGCTCCTGTCTGCGCATTGCAACTTCTGCGCGCCAGGTACCAACGGAGGGCAGGGCAGGAGGGGCAAGGAAACACATTGGAGAAGGGAAGGCGTGCTTAAGTTTGAGTCATTTTATGATAGACGTATGGCACTTAGTGCTTGTGCTGCCAATGGGGGGGTGGTTTTTGGGGTGTCACAGGTGGCACACAGCACCCCGGGGCGCTTCGCCCTCTGCCATTCCCTATCCATCACAGTGGGGATAAAACCAGGACTGCGGTGCGGAGTGCCGGGCTGAGGGATGCGGGTGCTCGGTGCTGTGCTTCCTTGACCCCTCACGCAGCTGGTTTGAGCGTGTGAGCATGCTGGTGATCCTGCTCAACTGCGTGACGCTGGGCATGTTCCACCCCTGCGAGGACATCGCCTGCGACTCCCCGCGCTGCCGCATCCTGCAGGTACTGAGCTGCGCCGTGCAAGCGCTGTGCCTGCACTCGGGTTGGTGCCGGCTGCCCCTCATCCCCGCTCTGTATCTTTTGCAGAGCTTTGATGACTTCATCTTTGCCTTCTTCGCCGTGGAGATGATAGTCAAGATGATCGCGCTGGGGATCTTTGGGAAGAAATGCTACCTGGGAGACACGTGGAACCGCCTGGACTTCTTCATTGTCATTGCAGGGTGAGCCGGGCGAGCGCGTCCTTTGGAGCTGGAGGGGCAGGGGCTGCAGTGTGGCTGCTACGTGGGGGTGAGTGCCAGGGGATGGGCACAGCAGTTCCCATCCATCCCGGCACCCTGCAGTCGCTCGGTTGGAGGAGCAAACCAAGCTGCAGCCGCAGCGATCTCCATCCTGCTCATGTCCCATGCTCGTGGTTTGGGTTCCGTGCAGTCTGCCCAAGGGAGGCCAGCATTTCGTTTGAAGCACAGAGCTGCCTTCCTGCAAGGTTACTTCAATGAGATGTGCGTGATTGTCCTCCGTGTTGTTTTTGAGGGAGAGCGACTGAGTTTGCCTGTTGGAGCGGTTTCCTTTCTGAGGCACCTGGTTTGAGTTAGGGCTCCTCCAGCAGCCGAGAACCTCCTGGCTGGGGCTGGGAATCCACATGAAAAGTGCCTGGCCCCCAGCCAGGGCGCTGAGCTGCTTTGGCTCTGGAGCTGCCCACCAGCCTTCCTTCCTCCAAGAGCCCAGAGTTACCTTGGGGAAATTGGCATTTTCCCCTTTTGATAGAGCTGCGGATCAAATTGACTGCATTTTCCTGGAAAGGGTCCCCCCACCCTGGAACGTTTCCCATCAGAGGGTGTCAGCAGACGTCTGCTTGTGGCCCAGCAGCACCTTGCTGGGAGATGGGGACACTGCAGCACGGCCCAGTACCACCAGTACAGAGGTGTGGGGATTCCCAGTGCCTCCCTGGGGACTCACTGCTGCAGGGGCCACGATATTTCAGTTTCTTCTTTATCTCTTTTTCTGGCCTCCTGCCTGGTCAGCTCTGCCTCTCGCTAACCGATCAGCCTTTGCTTTGTGTGTGTGGACTGTTCCCATCTGGGCCCTGCCAGCAGCAGTTCAGCTGACCGAGGATCGAACGGCTGAAGGCTGCTGCTCCCACTGCTCCGCCCCACCTCCCCCCTCCTCCTGCCCCAGCCGCGCTGCTGCCCTGGGGGCCGTCGCTGTCGGCGCTGTGCCGCGTGCTGGGATAGCTGTGTGAATGGGAAAAGACACCTTAAGGACAGGACCGAGGGGGTCAGGTCCCAGCCAAGTGAAGTCAGGGGAAGCAGTGCTCAGACCGTTCCTTGGGGGAGAACTGGGGAATATTCCAGAGCTGAGCTGTAGAGGAGGGTGTGCACCAGAGTGATGTTCCAGTGCCAGAAACCCTGTAAAGAGAGCGGAGTCCTCACTGCGGTCTTACATCAAGGCTTCAGGCAGTCCTTTGCCCATCAGAGCCTGCCCTAAATCTCCTCCAGCCCCAGGCATCCTGGAAATAAGACGAGGCAAAGCAGCAGACCCACTTCTGCATTGCTTTCTCACCGTGGGCAGAGCTCCTGCAGAGACCCCTGGTGAGTGCAACTGGCTTCCAAAAAGAAAGAAAAACTTAAAAAGGTGACATTTCATCTTCCTCCTCGAGAGCCCCTGGCCCTGTTGAGGCTATGGTGCAGAAGCCTTTCCTTGTATGTTGGCCCAGGAGGTGCTGTGTGAGCAGCGCTGGCCGTGCTATGCCACTGAGTGCTGTTCAGCTCTGTTAAACTGCCCAGAGCCATCTCATGAGCTCACGGAGAATAAATGACTTCTTTGTGACAATGTAATGCAATTAGAACTAATTGCAGAGAGTGTGATGTCTGCACCATATCTCTGTAATTACAGGGAAACTTGCTGCAGATGAGCAGAGCGCTGTGTTATCAAAACTCAGCAAAACGTGGTTTTGGCTGTGGGTTATGGGGAAAAGGGGAAAAAATGTGGCACACCACCCTGTTATGTTCTGTTACGGTGAAGGAGAGAGTTTGAGGAGTGTGCATTTGCAAGGAGCACCTGAAGGTCACCAGACTCTGTTTGGTGTCTGCATTTCTGCATTCCTACTTGTTGGGGGCCGTGCTCCATCCATCTCCTTTTGGGGCTGTGCTCCATCACCTCTTGGAGCTGTGCTCCATCCATGCCCTGTCAGAGCGGTGTGGCTCTGCTGCAGCTCTGTGCTCCAGCACTGTTTGGTGGTGTCTGTTTGTGCTGCACTCGCTGTAATGGGGACGGCCCTCTTAAGGTACTTTCTTCCCAAGTTAAACACTTGAAATGCTTTGCTTACAGCTGAGAAGAAGCAGGGCTTGGCAGCCTCTTCTGAGCAGACATCTCTTCTTTCTCCCTTTGCTGCCCCAATGCTTCTGGTTTGGTCTGCAGTGCTTCCTGCCCTCTCTGCCTCGCATTGCCTGCACTGCAGAGCACAGCACAGACCCCTGCCTGGCCTGGGCTGAGCTGAGCACAGAGGAGCTCTCTCAGGCCGTATGTAAAAGATGCGCTATACTTAATGCACATCAGGAACAAAACTTACTCTTTTATGTTTGTTTCTAATGAAAACACAAAAAGAGAGAGTGACCAACGCACAGGACGAGTGGGATGTTTGACCTGCTCCTGTGGGAGCAGCGCTGCGGTCTGGTTGGGGGGCAGTGGCTGCTGTTCTCAGTGAGTTCTCAAGGTGCTCAGAGTGGGATTTCAGTTTTCTCTTCCCATGCTTTGTCCCTGAGAGCAGTTGTTCACAGCCTCTTGAACTGCCGAAAAGCGATGACAAGAGAAAGGCGTGATGGTGAAGCAGGGGCTGTTTGTCTGTAGGAGCTCCTGTAGAAGCCTGCTAAGGAGACGTGACCAGGTTTTTGCTTTTCCATCCCCACTGTGTTTGCACACCCATCACCTGCAGCGCAGCCTTGAGCTGTGCTCTGCCTGCAGCTCTGCAGCTCTGACCTCAGCACTGGCAGGCAGGAGCAGCCTGAGCGGTGGCCATGGCACAGAGCTCAGCTCCATCCTCTGCTGTCTGAAGACAGCCCTCAGCCAGGCTCAAAAAGCAGTGCCTGTGCAGGCCAGAAGAAAATGTCCCCGTGGCTTTTTGAAGGTGTGACACCACAAAACATTTCCCTCTGTCTTTTCCATGGGTTAATATTGCCCACCGATCACTGCTTTGTAGATAGCAGCGGCTCTCTGCCTGCTCTGGGGATGCTGTGCTGTGTAGCTCGGTGTGTGCAGTGGCTGTCACCTGCTCTTGTCACCTGGCTCCTGTCGCCAGCTGTGTCCCGTCCCAGCTGGGGGGCAGCTCAGAGCCCTCTGCGTCTCCTCTAAATGAGAGGAAGCCCAGAGCTGTCCCCGAGCAGGGCGGCAATGAGTTGTCCCTCGTACAACTTGTCTGCCTATCTGTCTGTATGTCCGTCTGTCTGTCCCTGGAGCCTTCCCTCTGGGAGCACCACAAAGGTTCCACCGGTGCCTTAGAGCATCGCTCAGCACTCCGGGTGTGTCTGGCTGTGCAGATGCTCTCTGTGTTCTTCGGAAGTCCTAAATGCTCTGCTTTCTCTCTGAGACACTCCGGCAGCTGAGGCTCAGCACTTGGTACGGAGCTGTTCTATTGAGCACCAAGCATTTTTCTGCACCTTGAGTTTCCCCGGGCACTTGTCTGTGTGGAGCTGTGACTGTGCCGTCACATTGGAGCAGAGATGACATTTGGGCTTTCTGCACGGCGGATCTTCCGAGCGGGGATGTGATGTGCTGGTAACTGCACCTGTCACCTCACGGCGCAGTGACATCCCCATGTCCCCTGCCTGGATACCGGGACAGAGTTGGTCCCTCCTGTGCATGGCTGTGCCCTGTGGGCAGGGGATCCTGTGCCATGGGGCTGGGGGAGCTGCGCCTGTCTGGCTGTGCAAAATGCAGGAGGAGAGGTGTGCTGCATCGATGCATGGGATGGGCAAACACCAGCCACAAAGAGCAGCTGTAGCAGCAGCTGAGAAGGCACTGCTGTGGAAGAGCTAACATGTAGGCTCATCCTGAATACTCTGAGGCTGAAATGAGGCTCTGAACATCAAAACTGGAGGGAGGGAACCACCCAACCATCTTGGAACTGGAACTTGATAATTTTGGGATTGGATGAGTGTCCTGTGACTGCCTGGGCAGCAGGAGCCCATGTGCTGCTGTGTGTTCCTGGCTGCACCTCATTGCAGTGTTCTCTGCACAGCTCCTGGGGGGCTCTGCGGGATCCTGGTGTTGCAGGGATGGGGCACGGCTGGCTATGAGCATAAGGATGGTGTGCAGCAGCAGGCAGCCCTGGGCAGAGTCATGCTGTGGTGTCCTGAGCTGTGCACTGCAAACAAGCAGTCGTTGTAAGCTCTGCAGTGAGTGTGCAGAGAGTTTCTGTCCTGGATCCTGTGCAAAAGCAGGCAAAGTGGGAGGGAGAGGAGAACAGTGCACCTGTGTGAGCTGGTGTGGGGCGTCCTCACTCATTGACTTTATCCTGATACGCAGATAACCCTTAATTAATTCCTCTGGCACACTTTCCCGATGGGAGCAAAGCCCTCAGTGAGGAGCAGGCACACGGTGCTGGGCTGATGATGTTTGTGCTGCTCCCTCTGACCACCCCGCTGTGCTTTGCAGGATGTTGGAATACTCGCTGGACCTGCAGAACGTCAGCTTCTCAGCGGTGCGCACTGTCCGCGTCCTGCGGCCGCTCCGGGCCATTAACAGAGTCCCCAGTAAGTTGGGCTTTGCTCCTCCAGGGATGCAAACTCTTTGTATGTACACCCTGCGGGTGGAAGAACAGACACAGATGCTTCCAACCTTCTGTTGTAGCTGTATCAGCTCCCTGTCCCTCCAACTGCAGATGGTCTGTGATTCTAAATGCTTGCCCTCTAGAAATGGTCTCTTTTCTGTCCTAAGAACGGGGCTGCTGGAGCTGGGGGTGTCCCTGTTCATTGCAGGGAGTGGAACCAGGTGGCTTTAGAGGTCCTCCCAGTTCAGACCATCCTATGACTCTGTGAACTGAGGTTCCCTGAACTCACCCCGTGCATAGATGAGAGCAGATTGGTGTCATTTCTGTCCCTCCATACTGGAGGTGCCAGCACTCCATTTCTTTCTCTGGCCCTGACTCGTTGCTTAACCCAGATTCTGCTGTTCTTTCAATCAGTGCAGCACCTCCAGACTCCTGATAGCAATGTTTTCTCCCAGCTGCTGCGCTGATGGATGGCTGAATCATCTGCCACTGTCTAACTGGGGATGTAATGCACTTAATGCATTTTCACATCCCAGGCAGTCTGTCTTGGCTTCTGTGCTGCTGCGAAGGGATAGAAGTATAAGGTGGGAGCAGGGGGAAGAGAGTCTTATATGATGATAAATGCAGTAACCACAGAAAGTCGTTTCAGTTAATTAGGAGCTGCGTGTGGTGGTTGCTCCCCAGTAGAGAAGGAGAAGGGAAACGTGATAGAGGAGATGACAGCAGCAGGAAGCGAGGAAAAAGTCTGAAGTATCAAAGCAAAGGGTGCAACAGTGAGACTTTCCTTAAATGAGAATCAATATTAGTGAGTGAGAGAATGCAGAAGATGGGAAAGAAGGAGAGAGATGAGCTGAATATTACAGAGATGTCAGATGAAATCAATTTTTTTGTGTGTAAATGTCAAGTCGGAGTCACCATCAATTTGTCTTTGCTACAGAACTGGCTGTTCCTGAACTTGTGAGAATAAACTGCTCGTGTTTTGAGGAGGAGAGAGGATTTAGCGTGGATGAGGGGAATTAGGAAGGGAATTTTAATATATCCCAAATGTGGAAAGAAATACAGACGAGCAAGGGCATGTCAGAATGGGATCTGGGGAAATTGGCAATTGGTGGAAACTTCCAGAGAACCTGGGGCGGGAGATGAAGGGTAGGAGAGAGATGGGGAGGTAGGTTGGATGCCCAGGAGTGGGGCTGGGAGGGGTGGGGGCTTCGGTGGGGTTTGGGACCGCAGGGACTGCGGTGGAGAGGGCGAGGAGAGCGGGGGCTGTGGGTGGAACAGGGGGGGGGGATGTCCCTCTTGGATGACCGCTCCCTTCGCCGCAGGTATGCGCATCCTGGTGACGCTGCTGCTGGACACGCTGCCCATGCTGGGGAACGTCCTCCTGCTCTGCTTCTTCGTCTTCTTCATCTTCGGCATCGTGGGGGTCCAGCTGTGGGCAGGATTGCTCAGGAATCGCTGCTTCCTCCCTGAGAACTTCAGCATGTGAGTCCGTGGCATCGTCCATCGATAAGCCCATCCCTCTGCATGCTCCCCGCTCCCAAATGCCACCACGTCGCCAGCACAGCTTGCTGTGACAATTTGCCATTTGTGTCCTGCCGAGCTGCCCTTAGCCCTTGGCCGGTGCTGGGGAAGCTGTGTGATTGATAAGAGCCTCCGAAGGACCGCCAGGACAAAGAGCTCAGGCTTTGTAAATGCAGCATATCATTAACTGTGACCTTTTCTGCATTTGTCAAGGCGCTGAGATCTGAACCCTGCTCAGCAGCTGGTGGTGTTTGTTGGTGTGGCATTTGCTGTCTCACCGACACCCTCGGGGAGGCTGATGGAGCTGGTCATACATTTAGCAAAGCTGCTCAGTGTGAGTGCATTGCTCCAAACGTGCTCCTCAGAGCTGACCCTATAAACCCCAAATCTCTGCCTTGCACACAGCGGGGCCTGAAGCTGGCATGGGGCACCTCTTATCCTCTCCGTGCATCCCCGAAATGAGCAGCAGCCCTCTTGCAGGCTGTGCCCTCTCAGGACAGCCAAGAGAGTCATGTCCTGCAAAGCAAACAGCAGCAAATCTGAGCGGCTCTGCTCTTTGAATAACTACAACTAAGTGATGGGTTTGGGTGCTGGTTAATTGAGCCAGAATTCCAGGGGTTTAGATGAGCTTTGAACAGCATTAAAGGCAATTCTGCAGGAATTAACGGGGCTGAACCAGGCTTCAAAGTGTCTTTGCAAGCTTTAGTGGGAGTCCTGGTGGCATTAAGGAGATGGATCCTTGCTCGGCAGGCAGCGAGCTTTGGGCCAGCTGTGGGTTATTCCATATCCCTAAAGGGTTTTTGCCATGCTTGCTATGGTGAGGCCACCCTTGGAGGGAATTTACAGCTTACCTATGGCTGAACAGGCACTGGGAAGGCACTGCTTTAGGAACCTGGGAGGTCCTTGCATGTGGATGTCCTCACGCTGTGCTCAGCATCTCCAGGAGGATGGGAGATACAGGAGCTTATGGTGACTGATTCCCATGTTAATGCAGCAGGGATGTTTCAGAGCAGCCCTGCTGGGCTAAGCCCTGCTCTCAGTGCCCCCAGTCACAGCATAGCACTTCCAGATGTAAGGAATCTCCACAACACCAGCCCTTCAAAATGCAGAATAAAAGACGTTGGAATGTACAGCTGCTACCGCTGTCACCATGCCAGGCTGCCTGCACCCTCTGTACACACCTCAGCCCTTCTGTCCACTTGCAGCCCCTACACAGTGGATCTGGAGCGCTACTACCAGACCGAGAATGAGGATGAGAACCCCTTCATCTGCTCCCAACCCCGCGAGAATGGGATGCGCTACTGCCGGAGCATCCCGACGCGCAGGGAGGAGGGCCTGGAGTGCACCCTGGATTACTACGCCTACAACGACACCACCAACACGTCCTGTGTCAACTGGAACCAGTATTACACCAACTGCTCTGCCGGGGAGCACAACCCCTTCAAGGGCGCTATCAACTTTGATAACATCGGCTATGCCTGGATTGCAATATTTCAGGTGAGCTGGCATGGAAACCGTCCTGTGGGGCAGGGGTTGTTCCTCCCCATGTGTTATGGGGCTGTGTGACCACACTGCTGAGGCTGTACATGTAAAGTAGTAGTGTAAATGTGCTGGAAATGGCAGGGAGACGACGTGGTGCTTGCTCAGATGCCTCCGTGGACAAAAGCTTGGTCCTAGGGCTGTGGGTGCAGGAGGACTGTGCTCTTCCTTCTGCACTGTGCTGTAGTTGTCTTTAAGTCCATCTGGAAAAGAAGGGCTGAACGCAGCCCTTGCAACACGGGATTGGTCTGAATGGGAGAGGTTTTTGGTTCCTCGGTGTCTGGCGCTGCTCTGGGACTAGCTATGGGTCCAGCAGTGCCATTGCCTGCTCCCTTGGGGTTGTGATCAGCTGTGATGGGTTTGTCTTCCCCCTCTGCCTCACCAGGTCATCACACTGGAGGGCTGGGTGGACATCATGTACTTCGTCATGGATGCACACTCCTTCTACAACTTCATCTACTTCATCCTGCTGATCATCGTGAGTGGCCTCGTGGGGACGTGCAGTTGTGGAGTGGCCCGGAGGGGCAGGCAGAGAGCACAGTGAATGTAAAGGCTGCTCTCACGTGGGAGAGGTAGAAAACATGAAGGAAAGATGCTCTTAAACTCTGGTAGATACACTTGCTGTTGCTTCTAACACCTCTCTCTTTGTCCTCCACGCTCCCAACCCCATAGTTACCTCCTTGAATTTAAGTTTAAAATAGGCAAATTCCCCCCATCCTGTTTTCAGATCTGGAAGGGGGGAGGTTGGCCAGGAGCTCCCCCATATCCAAGAAGCCCAACAGGCGCAGAAGGGACATTTAGGAGAGGCAGCCCCAAACATCAGAGCACAGGCTGAGAAAGGAGGAAAGGATTCTGCCCACAGCACACCCACAGCACAGTGTCACTGCACCCATCCACAGCAGAGCCTGCAAAGAGCTCTGGGGGGTGGGCTCTGTGATGGGCTGCGAACAGCAATGTCTGCTGTGATGGGGAGCTCGTTGTCTAGACTCCCTTCAGCATCAGGAGAGAAAAATAGGTGCTTTAGGAGGTGATTCATCTGCTCCTAAGGTAGACATTCAAAATAAATTAGATGCATTGCAGACTTGATGCGCCTATTTCTCTCCCAACTCTAAAGGATCATTAGGTGCCTCACTCAGATGTGTTGAGTGAAGCTGAGATAAGTGAGATAAGTCCCTCTCTTCCTGTCTAATTGGCCCAAATCCAGCAAAATAGCTGAACCTCCACTGAGCCATTGGAGGGGTTTCTGATCCTCATCAGACCCTGATGAGAAGGCTGTTTTGTCTACAGCGCTTTTTGTGGTTCATCTGTTAGCTTCACCCCAAAATGAAGGAGCCCCTCACTCTCTGCATTCCCATAAGGACGGAGAGGAAGGGAAGCATTGCTTTCCTGGGTGCTGAGCAGTAATGGTGGTGGTGTGTGAGAGCCCATTAGTACATCAGAAATGCTTTGCGGTCCAGGCTGGCATCTGCAGAAAGCAGGACCTGGTGGGAGCCAGCTTGGAACTGGGATCTCCGAGCTGTGGATGCAGCCTGCTGAAGCCCCTTGCATAACAGTAACCTGCAAATCCCGTTAGCAGGGGAAAGGGATCTGCTCATAAGCTACCCACACGCTGCCAGAAAAAACGCTCCTATCAGGAAGGCTCAGCACATTCATCGTAATGCCACTAATTGCAATAATTACAACTGCCGTCTGCGGAGAGAGAAAAACACCCTCTTAAAAGAGCAAAAGCTTTTTGTCAAAATAATCTCCTCCTGCCTTTGATCTCTGACGTCCTCCGCGGAGTCCTGGCGTGAGAGTCCTGGGGGTCGGGGCCCTTACTGGGGTCCGTGTTCCTGGTGACGTGGGACCAGGCAGGGCTGCGGGGTGGGAGTGGCCGGGGCTGATGGCTCCCATCCCCGTAGGTGGGCTCCTTCTTCATGATCAACCTCTGCCTGGTGGTGATAGCCACGCAGTTCTCCGAGACGAAGCAGCGCGAGAGCCAGCTGATGAAGGAGCAGCGGGTGCGCTACCTGTCCAATGCCAGCACCCTGGCCAGCTTCTCGGAGCCGGGCAGCTGCTACGACGAGCTCCTCAAGTACCTGGTGTACATCGCCCGGAAGGGCAGCAAGCAGCTGGTGGAGCTCTACCGGGTGGCGGGCGTGAGGATGGGCTTCCTGGCCAGCTCTGCCAGCAAAACGGGGGCTGAGCGGCACGCTGGCAAGCGTCGCTCCAGGAGGAGGAGGTCCTCGGTGCACCACCTCATCCACCACCACCACCACCACCACCACCACTACCACCTGGGCAATGGCAACCTGCGGGCGCCCCGCGCCAGCCCGGAGATCAGCGACGTGGACACCAGCTCTCTCCACAACGGGACCAACCGGCTGATGCTTCCCCCATCGGCCCCAAACCCCCACGTAGCTCCCACCGCCACGGCCAGCGGCACTGAATCCGTCCATAGCATCTACCACGCCGACTGCCACGTGGAGCCGGTGCGCTGCCGGGCGGCCCTCCCGCAGCCGAGCCCAGAGGACGTCCCCAGGAGCGCGGTGATGGGCAGCAAGGTGTACCCCACAGTGCACCCCAGCACCTCCCATGAGGTGCGGAAGGAGAAGAGCCTGGGGGAGGCGGCAGCGGGGGCTGGCAGCAGCACGCTGAGTGGGCTGAACATCCCGCCTGGGCCCTACAGCACCATGCACAAGCTGCTGGAGACGCAGAGCACGGGTGAGTGCAGGGCTGGGGTCAGCACGGGGCTGTGGAGCAGAAATGGGAGTTCCCTCCTCATTCTTTTCTCTTTCCATTATACCTTTCCAGGGTTCCTTTCAGTCCACGTTACAGATAAAGGGGATGGATTTCGAGGTGAGGCCAATGGGAATCTTCCAACCAACCCAATGCATCTCAGCCCAAACCAGGAGGGAGGTTTCAACCAATCCAAGGGAAATGATTGTTTGTAATGAACCCATTCTCTTTCTCTTCCCAATCTCCTCCCAGTATGCTGTTTTTCCTGTGATCAGAGGGGTCTGCTCCCCACATCCCTGTGTTCCCCACATCCTTTCACTCCCCAGCTCAGAAAGACTGAAGTGGCATCAGGAGCGAAGTGCAGCTTTCCCAAAGCCAGGGTTTGACACCTTTCCTGCAAGGTGCTCATTCCCCTTCCACATCTTGAGCTTTCTGAGCATGAGCCAAATGAGCTCAAATGCATTTAGCCTCCAAGAAGTGTTTCCAGGCCAGGCTTTCTTAGGCAGCCAATGCCATCCCCAGCCACCACTGTGACCTTGAGCACTGCAGGATTTGGCCTTTCCAGGCAGGATGTGTACAGGGAAAGCCACATCTCATCATCCCAGAGCCCATCCCCAGATCTGGGCTCTGACCTGCTGCAGCTCTGTGTTTGCGTTGGTGCTGCTGCATGGATTTCTGCAGCTGGTGCCGGGGAGAAAATCCCACTGCTGCCGTCATCCCAGGAGCCACCTGGCAGCTGGGAGCGGGGGGAAGCTGGGAATTTTGGAGCATCTGCAACCAGTGGGAGCAGGAAGGGAGTTCTGCTGGTGGCGAAGCTCCTGCTAATTGTAGCACCGTGTGCCAGGGCTGTGGGAGATGATTGCTTTCTGCAGCCTCTCATGGCCCGTTGTATTGAGCACAACATTTTGCTGTCACCGTGCATAGGGAATTGCTCCTGTCCTGGCTAATGGGCTGCCCTCTCCTAAACGTTGGCATTGCAGGTCCCTGCCCAAGCTCCTGCAAGATTGCCAGCCCCTGCACCAAGCTGGACGGCAGCTCCCGCAGCCCCGAGAGCTGCCCCTACTGCCTGAAGGCATTGGCCAACGAGGCCGAGCAGACAGACAACGAGACAGACTCGGACAGCGAGGGTGTGTACGAGTTCACACAGGATGCCCACTACAGCGACCAGCGGGACCCACAGCGCGGCCGAGCCTGGGCCAGGAGCAGCAGCCGGGTGCTGGCCTTCTGGCGTGTGGTGTGCGAGACCTTCCGGAAAATCGTGGACAGCAAATATTTTGGCCGTGGAATCATGGTGGCCATCCTCATCAACACGCTCAGCATGGGCATCGAGTACCACGAGCAGGTGAGCTGGCTGCCCTCTCCCCATCCTGCATCCTTCATCCCACGTCCCAGGGATGCTCGGCTTTGTGCTGGCACCGCAGCCACGCGGCAGCTGGGGTCAGTGTAGCCATGGACAGAAGGTCTATGGAATCCTGGGGGAGGAAGTGACAAATGCCTTCAGCTCCCTGGTGAGCACTCCAGCAGCAGTGTGATGAATCCAAAATAGACTCATCGCAGGCTGTTCCTCCACTCTATTAGCGCAGTCCTTGCAGGCAAGAGGCGGCTGCGCTCCTGCCGAGCTTTTCCCTGTATATTGTCATTAAGAAAAGAGGTTGCCACTCTGGAGTGTCTCCATAGGGATGACAAGCTCTGCTCCCAGAAGGCGCCATCTGGTCCCTTTTGTGGCTGCATGCATGGATGCTTTGCTCCCTTACCCTGAGCCCTACGGACGCTGCACGGGCTGGGCTGGTTCCTGCAGGTGTGTGCTTTGTGCTGGGGAAGCCACGACCCCGGGTGCTGTGATGCTGCACAGCCCCGCTGCACACATGCTGGTGCTTGGCCCCAGCAGCTGCTTGGAGTGCTGGGGCTGTCCCTGCCACAGCCATCCCTGTTCCATGCCAGCCCCTTCTGGGAACCCCCTGCGTCTCGAGTCACCATTGTTTATTCCCCCTTCTGGCACATTCTGCACTTGCTGCATGTGGAGACGTCCCCTCCCTGCCCACAGTGCTGGTGGTGGTGGCTGCGGAGTGGCTCCAAATCCTGTGTCCTCCTATGGCATTAATGCCTCAGTGCCTGAACGCCAGGGAGACTCGGATGTGCTAAATGTGTCCCTTCAAACCAGCGCCTTCCCCGTGACGTCCTAATGCAGTCTGGCTGGCTAACCTTTGTTTTCAGCATGCATTAGCAGCTGTGCTCCTGTAGTCCCACAGGTAGGGAGCCACTCATCACAGGGATGCTCACAGAGCTGCAGGGGAACCTTCCATGAGTCCATGTTTGTTTAGTAATGAAGCTCATCTCCTGGGAACCTGCAGGGAGACAGCGTACAGAAACTGATAGCAGTCTGTATTTCTCCTCTGAGCTCATGGAAAGTGACAGCAGGTCTGCTGTGCTGGGATTGTCCAGCGGTGGGAGGCCAAGGCTGGTCACCCATTCAGCATTTCAGGAGGTGCTGCTGCAGGCTACTGCCGTGCTCATGGGAACCGTCCTGCTGGGATGGATGGATGGTTGGATGGGATGGATGGGTGGGTAGATAGGTGGATGGACGAGTGCTTGGAGGGATGGATGGATGGAGTGGTTAGGCTCCTGGCTTGTTGCCTCAAGGGCAACAATGCATGTCCTTAATTCTCTGTCTCGGAGAAAATCCTGGCCTTTGTCCCACCAGCAGTGTGCCCTGGCAGGCAGGTAGATGGCAAAAGGCAGATTTTTGTGGTGGTTCTCTGGTAACAAGGTGAAGGAAGCGGATGTGCGTGGGGGACACCAGATCCTGTGGGCGGTTGCTTTCTCTGACAGTATTTTGAAGCTACTACTGTTCCAGATTCCTTTCTCCCAGGCACTCAGAGTGCATAGCTGAGCCTGTTTTTATTAGTTCATCTGCTTAGAGTGGCGGCAGAGAACAGAGAGGTGTTTTTCTGTTAACTTGAGAAGCTTATAGTCTGCAGTTTCATAATCTGACAGTTATGAGAGCAGGAATTGGAGTGGAGAAATGCTGGGCCAGGCCTTTCTGCAGGGATGATAAACACTGAAACATGAGATTTTCCTTTTATAAGAGACCTTCCTAAACGTGCAGGTATCAGCCTCACCAAATTTATCTTCATTGGGTGATTGTTTGCAGAGAGGTGATGGAGCTCAAAGGCTACTTGGCTCCGTGAATTTCTATATTAATCTCTCTGCTTATTTAATGAATATTTACCTTTTCTGTTTTGTTTTGTTTGTTTTCTACGCAAGGCAGCCCTGGGCACACCAAGCTATATTAGGATAAATTCTTTCAGGACATTTCTCACCAGCACAGTGCTTGGAGGAGAGAGGATACTCCAACAGCTGTGTGCTGCGGGAGGGGTGGGATGGGCTGGGCTGGGCTGGACTGGTTCTGTGGGATCCCAGCAGTGTTGGGTAGGATCCAGCAGTTCTGGGACCGGCAGAGCATCCTGGTGCTGGTTGGCTGAGGTCCCCACCACAGCCAGGGGGAGAAGTGAGCTCCTCTGGAGGCTTTGCATCCCGCCTTCACATCCAGAAGGGCCCTGGAAGGCTGGGACAGTCCTCACAGCCACTTGTGTAGCTGACACCACCCAAAGATGGTCAGCTGGGATATTCAGGAAAATGGCGGCAGCCTGAAAGCATACTGAAATTGATAGGAACCAGGGGGTGTTGAAAACACTGCTCCCACCTGCTCCTGCTGTTTGCTCATGTTCTTCCATCAGTCATCCGGGCCAAGATGAGCACCCTGGTCCTCATCCCAGGGCTTCACCCCCCTCCTCCTCAGAACCTCCGATCCCAAACCTCGCCTCTACAGATCACCACCTACAATAACATCATTGCAGCGGCCATTTCCCCAGGGGCTGGGTTTCCTCCAAGCTCCTTCAGACACCGCTGGGCAGCACCCTGGCTGACTGCATCACCCGGCATGGGGCCGCTTCCACGTGGCTCCGGTGTGCGTGTGAGCATGGGGTGCAGCTGGCAGGGCGCAGCCATGTGCTGTGGGCAGGCTGTGCAGCCCCCCATGCCGCCGGCTGTGCCTCTGCCATGGGAGGAAGGCAGAGGTCCGAGCAGAGGCAGCGCTCAGCGCGTCGCTGCTGCTGGGCAGTGGTGTGAAATTTTCCATCAGGGAAACGACAAGCAGATCGCTGCGGATTATTGATGTGACTGCTAAAGAGCTTGTTTTTCTACGGAGCTGAAGCGAAATGCAGGTAGAAACTGTTAGCTTTGGGTAGGGAAGTAGAAAGGTGATTTCAGGGTAGGCTCTGGGGGATTTTAAGTATGCTGCTGAACCAATCGACTGATTCGCCTTAGGGAAGCCAAGTCTCCACAGCGATGCCGGGGCTTTGCAAAAGCTTGTTCTGCCATTGCGCGGGAGCAAAATGTGCTGCTCAGCCAGAGGGCTCCTGGGCTGCACTCCCCTTGGCCCTGGCGGCGAGCCAGGCTGCACTCCACAATGTGCTGCTTTCCTTTCTTTCAAGCCCTTCCTTGGAGTGAAATGCAGAGGCTTAGCGCGAGGCGTGATGCTGAACTTCTCAGCAGGGGAAAGAATTCGGTGAGAGCTTCCTGAAGGAAGGGCTCGGGGTTTTGTTTTTGTTTTTAAAATCTGTTTCGCATTGAGCTGCCTGGCTGTTCCGATTTTCCTTGTCTGAACTCGCTCGGTATGAACTATTCCCCACATCTCCGTTTGTTTGAATAGCACTTGAATTTCAGCCGCTGTCTCTGCGGCGTTTCACCATTGTAATGAGAAGGAGCCGTGGTGCCACCCTGAGGGTCCTCGCCGGCCGCTCCAAAGCCGCAGAGGCCACAGCGTGGGGGTTTGGATCTCGGCAGAACCAAACCTGTGGGCTGTGGGCAGGAAGAGGAAATCATTCAGACCTCTGCAGACACTTTTTTTTTTTTCTGCCAATGTTTGAAAGCAAATTGGAGGGGTGACGAGGGGGAATGGCTTTTTGGGACAGCATCCAGGGAGAGCAGCTCGTGGCAGCGGGACGCCATTCTCAGAGGGAGGAGGAAGGGGCCCTGCTGAGGCTTTGAGCTCAGAGCAGCATCTAAAGCTGAAGCCCTGCTGTGTCCTGCTGCAGGTGCCGGGTGTGTGATGGCACAGCCAATGCAGTCTTGTGAGTGGTACCGCTACCATCTGGGTTGGGGTTCAGAAGCACTTTGATCCCAGGAGGGCAGCTGCTGGGTTGTTGGTCAGGGAGGTGGTGGCGTAAGCATCCCTGGAGGTGTTCAAAACAGTAGATATCTCACTGAGAGATGTGGCTCAGTGGTACGGTGGTGATGGGCTGATGGCTGGACCAGATGATCGTAATGGCCTTTTCCAACCTTTAAGATTCTATGATTCTATGTGGAGCTGCTACTTGGCCATCCCTGTGTGCCAAAATGGGGTCTTTCCAAGTGCTCCTCTGCTTGCAGAAGAGGTGGTGGAGGATCACATGAGCTGCAGCCTGTGGGGTTCCCACTGCTTGGGTCACCCTGGACTGGAGGTGAGGTGGCACTTGGGTTGTGTCCCATTGGTGTAGGGATTCAGAGACCAGTCCTGTCCCCAGGCAGCATCCATCCTGGTGGGCAGTGCCAGCTCTGCACCACATCAGTGCCAGGCAGTTCTGGGCTCCCTTAACCCTGTGTCAGCAACCTATCCTGACCTTTTCACTATGAAGCCTG
Source organism: Lagopus muta (assembly GCF_023343835.1). NCBI lineage: Eukaryota > Metazoa > Chordata > Aves > Galliformes > Phasianidae > Lagopus > Lagopus muta. Next base: position 10,196,693 of record NC_064450.1, on the reverse strand, counting down.
CAGTTTGATGATTCCCCCTGAATTAAATCTGATTTGTTAGGTTTTGATCCAGGAAGACACTTATGCATGGGCGTGTGTCCCTCTGTACCAGGGAGATTCCCTTCTCTGGACACTGCATGCTCTTCCCAGGAGCCCGTGAAGTCCTGCATTCACGCATGTCTTTGCTTCCTAGAGACAGCTCTGCTTCCACTTTGGTGCATGTCCCATGTCTCTATTTAACTCCGTGACACATCTCCCAGCCCCGTGCCAGCTCATCCCAGCCAAGCTCCAAGCTCTGGCAGCGGCTGTGGCTTCCCCTCCCTCAGAAGCTGCTGGCTCGAAGCAGGCGACATCCCGATTTCCCAGCACTGCAGCTGCGCGGGGCACTCAGCCTGCAGGAAAACAAGGTGCCCTATAGATTTGCACGTGTTGCATTCAATTAGCTCTTGCTTCAGCAGAAATTACTCTTATTAACGGTTTGTTGTTGGAGACCAGGGGAGTCAAATCGATGCTAATAGAAAGCATTGGAGCTGTTAATCACTGGGATGGCTGCCTTCAGAACCAGCTGGCTGATTGTCACTGGGGGTAATTCCTTCTCTGGACCTCAGGGGTTCTCCCAATCCTCAGCAACATGAGGGGTTTACGAGGTCTCCTAGGAACCCTTGTCTGTTAATGGACTTGCTCCCAATCTCCTGCAGAGCTGAGCCCTCAGGTGCGCTCACAGCAGCGCCCTGCCCGTACAGCAGGCTTAATCCCAGTTTTGGAGATGGAATCTTTTGTGAATTAAAAGAGATTTCACGCAGTGGGAAAACGTTTGAGCTCTTATCAGACAATTCAGTTCTCTGCATGCGTTATGGATGAACTGACGCGGGTTTGCAACATCCCCTGAAGTTTCCTTCAGCTCTGCGGATGGGAGCTGTGAGCACCAATCCTCCCCGGTGCTTTTGGCTCGGGGTTGGAGCTCCTCGTGCTGCCCAGTCTCCCCCCACACGGCTGTTGTTTCAGCTGCCATCAGCGCCCCGCGCTATCGCTGCTCTGCCGGCGCCCACAGCAGCCTCTGCTCGGCCAAACGGCACGAGATGCATTTCTGGAGGTGGCTCCGTCCCCACGCGGACGGCACGTCCCTGCTCGGCAGATATCCGGCCGTTCCTCTCCGCTCGGCTTTGATGGCTGCGGTTGCGACCCCCGGCTGGGAGCCCGCACACGGCGCAGCTCGGGAGATCCCCAGCTTCCCGCGAACGCCCTGATTGCGGCTTCCTCTGCGCCCTCCCAGCCGTCACCTCTCGCCTTCCCCGGTTCCCCGACGGAGGTCGCTTCGCGTCCCTCCTCAGCCCCAGTTTTCAGCTCTGTGTTATGAACGTGCATTTGCTGATGGAAGGAAACCACCAGCGTTCCCCCGCGGCCGCTGTCAGCAACAGAGCTGGCGTTCGGGCGCCGGAAGGCGGTCTCAGCAGATCCGTGCAGATCCGTGCAGGTGCCGCTCAGCCTTCCCCTTCCCTGCTTCTTTTTGCCCTCCCTCCCCTCGGTACTTCTCAAGTACTAATGGGGAGATAAGTTGGAAACTTGGTGGAGCTTAACTAGAAATCGAGGGCTTTAAATCTCAAGTGCTTACAAGGTGTGACCAAGTGGAAATGCAGCTTTTGTTCAGCTTAAGCTCCTCCGAAACCCGGGTGCAGGGATGAGCTGCTCCGTGTTTCTCTTGCATTTTCTGGGATAATATTCATCCTGAAATCTCAGGCTGGGGGAGATGAGGAGCTCAGGCAGCTGCTGTGGCTGCGAGGATCGGGTGTGGGGCTGCAGGGCGATGGGGCAGGATAGCAGACCGTGGTGCAGTTGTGGACTGGGTGCAGGGGCACAGCTGTGGGGAAATGCATGTTGGGGTGCGGTGGGTGGAGGAGCTGAGTGTGAGCCCTCCATCCTGCTGCTTCCCAAGCCCTCTTCCAAGAGGGAAATTCTTCTTTTTAGCCATTTTGGCAAAGGATCTGTAGGGAAAGCCTCACAGCACAGCTTGGACCTGGGCAACGGGTAAATCCCTGTCCATCTGCTTCTTGCTGGAGCCAGCTGCCAGCTCTGAATGATGGGCAGTCAGTGTGGGACAGGACATTTTGCTGATTGATGGCTGCTTCCCTTCATCTGAATTCCTTACGTTTGCCCCTGTCTTGCTCGGGCCTCGAGGAGGACGCAGTGCATCCATCTGCACCCGCAGGGAGTGCAGGGAGCCTTTGGAGGGAGGGTGTCAGGCTGAGGGCAGAGCAGATTCACCTGTTTATGTGACCTGTTTGATTTTTCTTATGTAAATATATAAATATATAAATATACATATATAAAATCTGCAGGTGATGACTCAGTAAAATGTTGGTGTTTCCTGGGAAATAGCTGAGGTCGTTATTTTCTTTCTGTGGTATTTTTCTCCAGTTGCCATGGAAATGCTTTCAGGAGGGCTCTGTTCCGCAGTTGGGGAAAGGCTCGAGAGTTTGTGAGCCGTCCTGGATGCTCTTTGCTGGGCTCTGTGGGGCCCTCCCTGCCCTCCAGGCACCCCTTGGCACTGGGGAACGGAAGGTTTTGGTGTTCTGTTTTGTTGTTAGGGAGATAGAGGGGAAAGCCACTCAGGTGCTTCTGGGCAGGATGCAGACCCCCCTTGGCAGGGCACAACCACTCCAGGTGTGCCCACACGGCCCCTGTGTTTGTACGTCTGGTGCTGATGGCCCATTCTGTGCTTCTATGGCACACAGCACCCAAGTTAGAAGAGACCCATTAAGGATTGATTCCAACTCCTGGGTTGTGGCACAGTCACTGTGCTGTTGGGGCTGGAAGGAAGGCAGGAACAAAAGCCTGGTGAGCTCTCTGCAAGGCGTGCCAGGGTGTTTGGTAGCATCCCATCACCCTACTGTGGGGAGTGGGGGAGCACAGCCCACGTGAGCGCTGGGCTGGGCTTGGGGTGCTCCCCCAGCATGCGTGGGGGAAGGGAGGTGAATGGGATGGATGTTTTCTTTCTTCTGTGGCCAAATTCGGGGTGTTCTGTGTGCCCGTGCCCCCAGCCCCGCTCACCCCCCCCGCTCCCTGCCGTGTTGTTTTGCAGCACGGTGTTTGTTTGCTGCTTCTCCTGCTTTATGTGCTGCCAGCTTTCATCAACGTGCCGTGCTGTACAGCAACACACTGACACTGTGCCAACACAGAGCTAACAGGGGGTGATGTATCCAGGGCACCACGTCTGTGTGTCCGGTGGGGAGAGTGTCCTGGAGACACAATCCTGGATTTATGCAGGATGAGCTGATGCCTGCATCTCTCTGCTTCTGGATGCTGCTCATTTAATCATAGGATGTTTTCATTGTAATTAGTCACTGCTGCTACTGATGAGGAGATTAGCAGACTTCACTTTAGATATATATATATATATATATATATATATATATATATATAAACATTATCTGAGATATTTGAAGCATCTGTTTGAACATTTTGTGAACGAACGTTTCCGTGTTCTTCTTCAGGCTGACTTATTTATATTTTCCTATTCCAATATGGGGTACAGAGCAAATGGATGAGGGAGTAGGAGCTGGCATGAAGAGCAGGGCTTTCAGAACATTGGAGTTGGCCACATCTGAAACTCTTCCATCTACTTTGAGATGACAGTTTTAATTCCCACTGGATGGAAAAGCCACTTCCCTGCAGGATTTCAGTGCTGCCAAAGGGAGGATGCTTCAGACACGCCTGTGATTTCCCGAAGGCAGCAGCACCTTCTGAGCAGCCTCATTATCTGTGCACGTGGCTCCTTGGGAATCCCATAGCTGGGGTTTGGCGTTGCCCCCAGGCTCTGAGTCCCTGCAGGGTGAGCATCCCCTCGGGTGGGCGCACAGCGCAGCCCAGCTCCATCCCCACAGATAATTCCCAGGTGTGTGAAGGCACCGCTCATGGCACAGCGGTGATGCGTCCTTTGGAAGGGATGTGGAGCCCCATGAGCTGCGCCATGGGAATTGCCCACATGGGAGCAGCCCAAGGAAACCCTCTGTGTAACTCACAGCACCCATCTGCTGCCTTGGGACCTGCTGTTTCCCAATGCAGAATAATTCTTCGGGATGCTCCTTTCCTGCGACAGCTCTAGGCTGTGCTGGGGATGCACATCTTCTGCCTGGAGAGAGGAGGCTTCCCTGCCTGCTTCAGTCTGTTTGGACCATTAATATCTCAGGTTTTTATTATTAATTCTCCATTGAGTTTCAGGAGATCCCGCTCCGCTTTCACAATGTGTGTTCAGCACCTCAGGTGTTTGGATCATTTTCCTGCGAAGGAAATAGGAAAGATCACATGGAGCAGCAGCAGAGGGCAGGAGGCTTTTTGGGTACAACCCAGTAGGGAGGAGGGGCTGGTGGGCACATGGCAGGCAGTGCAGGGCTCCCCACTGTGCCTGGAGCACGCTGCTCCCTACAGCACTGCTGCTGCAGCGGTGAGAGCTCTGCTGCTGCGGCACGGGGGCACTTCTACCTGAGCTGGCATTTTTGCTGACATTTGGGAATGTAGGCTTTCAGCTGTTTAAAATTGTCCTGAGGTGCAGCTTGCTGTATGGGTTCCCAGCCTGTTTGTTACTTCGTGTCCGAGTTATTCCCACAGGGATGGGATGTTCAACCAGCACTGTGTTTCATACTGGGAGCCGAGTGTTGGCACTTGAGCTCCAGGTCATGTCAGGTGTGTGCTTGGCAGATGCCAGCCAAGGGGATGCTCATCCACCAGGATGTCTGAGGCGCAGGAAGCATTCAAATCCCCCTTTTCTCCTTTTCAATTATTTTTCTCTGTTGCTGCTGCCATTTCCTGCTCTGCCACCTGGGGACTGCTGTTTTGTCATCACAAAGTCCCACCAGGACCTCCGCAGGTCCTCTGGGACTGCTGCACTGCTGAGATAACGTCAGAGCAGTTTGAGTCCCCAGCTGCCACCGCATTGGGGTGGAGGAACTCGAGCTAAACAGGCTCGGCCAGCTGTGGCTGGAGACTTCAACACACAGAAACAGCAGGGGCTGGAAGCCCATGGGGATTTAACTGTTTATAGACAGCATATAGCCATAAAACCTTTGGTTTCTCCTGTCTCTGAAGCAGAGCTGATGATGCTCTGAGCAGGACGGAGGCACCAAGCCTTTGGGCTCCCACGCTGCCTGCTGAGGCTGGGACCTGCAGCTTCTGTGGCTCCGTGGCTGTGCTGTGCTTGTGGCTGTGCCTTGGGGTTAAATGGGGAGAAGGGCTTTGGGTTGAGATCTCCTCCTGATGATGCTGGTGGTGAAGCCTGATCCCAAGCAGACTGCAGCACTGGTTTTGTCTTCTGCCATATGTTTTCCAATTATGCCCGCCCACCTGCCACGGAAAGCGCAGCGCTTGGTGTCTGCAGGCATTGTTGGGAACCCCCTGCAAAGCGTGTCAGAAAAACACAAAAGGCATTCGTTTGGATCCAAGATTGCTGGAAGTCAGTTTGCTGGTTTTTTCTTTTTCTACTTCTAGGTTGCCTGGCTGAAACTCTGGGATTGGGCCCTTCTGCAGTAGTGGTGTTCAGGTCTCCTGATAGTGAGTTTTTGGGAGGTATTTCAGTTCTAGCACCCAAAGCCTCTGCTCTAGAAAGGTTTAGCTTAAATTGTTTGGTTCATGACACTTTGACATAAACCTACTGCTAACGCTGCCATGATGCAAAGTCCACATCTGGATTCACTCCTCAGTTTCCAACAGATGTATAAGCATGAAATATCTAATGGTGTTTTCCTTCTCTCTCCTGGGCTTCAAGTGAGCTATCACCATGTTGTCCCGCTGCCATCAGCCTCACGTTCCCACACCTGTGCTATTTGGGCTGGCTGTGTTTCCAGGTGTATTTTCCAAATGGACAATGAACCATTCCACCCCTTCTTTTCCAGCCAGAGGAGCTCACCAACGCCTTGGAGATCAGCAACATCGTCTTCACGAGCCTCTTTGCCCTGGAGATGCTGCTCAAAGTCCTCGTTTATGGCCCCTTTGGCTACATTAAGAACCCATACAACATCTTTGATGGGATCATCGTGGTGATTAGGTACAAACCTAGAGCTTCCCTTCATTTGGCTAGCCCATTAAAATGGAACCTAATGGTGAGTGGGCATAACTGCCTTCCTATGGCACTTCTCTCTGCTGTAAGTTAACACAGTCAGACACAGTTGCTAATAGATGTTTTGAGGTTATTTTCTGGTCGTTTCAGAGAGAGGCCCATGCAGAAAGCTATGTGTCTTGGGAGAGTCTGGGACCCAAATGGCACAACGAGTGCGCAGTTAAATAACTGCTTTTGGGCACGTACAGAACTGTGGTTGCAGCTGAGGGCTGCTGACCCTGGGTTCAGCCCCAGGAGGCGCTGGGAGCTCCTCTCTGCCCATGGAGGGTCTCCCGCTCCCCATCTCTCTTCCCTCCGAATTCCCCCCTCTCCTTTGCTTCTTCTCCCCCTGCCTTCGTGCCAGGTGTTCTCTGCCCATCCCACAATGAACTCTTTTCCTCTCAGCGTGTGGGAGATCGTGGGGCAGCAAGGCGGGGGGCTCTCAGTGCTGCGGACCTTCCGGCTCATGCGGGTTCTGAAGCTGGTGCGCTTCATGCCAGCCCTGCAGCGGCAGCTTGTTGTCCTCATGAAGACCATGGACAACGTGGCCACCTTCTGCATGCTGCTGATGCTCTTCATCTTCATATTTAGGTGGGTGCTTAGCGAGAGCTCTGCGTTCCGGGGTGTTCAGTGGGATCCCATGGGGATGCGAGGGGTCCGTGCTGGGGCATTTCTGAGCTCAGAGTCCCAGCGTAGCACTGGCAGAGGTTTGATGAGAATCTTCGTTTAATTCTGGCCAAATCAGACATCTGTCATTGTGAGATGATTTGCAAGGAAAATCCTTCATCTGGATGATTCCTTGACACCACCCTGAGACATCTGTCCCATTACACGCAGACGAGCCTGGTGCTGAGAATATTGTTAAGGAAGAGGGCAATGTTGCTAAAATAAAGGAGCAGAAGTGGTGCTCGTGCTCTGGCACGGCCTCCTCAGAGAAGTCAAGTTCTGCAGTGGGAATGCTAGAAATAGGTTTGGGTTTGGGTTTCAACTCAAGGCCGTGTAACATCCAGTCCTCCAGTGTCCCAGTGCTGGAAGGCTGATGAAAGCTGCTCTGTGCAGTAATGATCCTTTTCCCAGTGAGGCATTTTGCTCCGAAGCGCTGTTTGCTGCCACGATGCTGAACAGAGATGTGAATAATGTGATTATGCAGGTTACTGGCCGAGAGCAGGGGAAGATAAATTATTCCTTTAGCATCAATCTGAAATGAAAGGTATTCTGTTTTCATGTCAGAATTGGGAAAGATGTGGTGAGCCCCCTGATACGCTCCGTTCAGGCTTTTCGCAGGAACCCTTTTTGTCTTCCCCGCTCAGTTTAAGATATTTTGCTGAAAATTGTGTCATCGCAAAGCGGAAAGTCAAAACATTTTGTTTAGAAGGAGCTGAAACAAAATGTTGTGGCTGACAAAACACAAAGGAAAAGAAAAGGAAGGGCTCACTTTCTGAAGCCGTGCGACACGGTTGACCCAAATTCACTCTCAGTTTGCACGTTCTCTAGGAGTGCTTTTCAGTGAAGGAGTGACTCATCTTTTAAAGATGGGACGCAGGGCTCTGCTGGAGCTGGGGGCAGCACTGCAGGGCAGCCCTGGCTCAGCACTGTGCTCTCCTCGCAGCATTCTGGGGATGCACCTCTTTGGCTGCAAGTTCGCTTCTGAGCGGGACGGCGACACTCTGCCCGACAGGAAGAACTTCGACTCCTTGCTCTGGGCCATCGTCACCGTTTTCCAGGTACGGAGCAGAGAGCAGCCCGACCTGCTGCCCTCTGGGGCTGTGGGAGGGGGGGGGCGGCTGCAGCACGGCTCGGCGGAGCTCCTGTTGCAGGCATTGGAATAGGGATGTTAGTTACAGCTAGGGGTCACGTCCAAACCTCGGATGCTTGCCTGCAGACTGCTCACCCAGAGCAGATGCCAGCGTGCTGCTCTCTGTCTGACTCTCCTGAGGCATTTTCTCTGCAGATTTTGACCCAGGAAGACTGGAACAAGGTCCTCTACAACGGCATGGCATCCACCTCCTCCTGGGCAGCACTCTACTTCATTGCCCTCATGACGTTTGGGAATTATGTTCTCTTCAACCTGCTGGTGGCCATCCTGGTGGAGGGTTTCCAGACGGAGGTAATGTTCTCTCACTCGTGCCTTTGTTGGCTTTGAGTGTTTCAGAGCCTGCAGACCTGCAGCAGGAATGTGATTTCCGAAGTGGGCAGCAGCACATTTACCAGAGTGGTACATGAAAAGAAGTGGGGAAAAATATGAGGTCTTTTTTTTTTCCCTTCTTTCTGCTTAGCCAAGGCACAGTTTAATACAGCCAGTCCTTTAAATGAAGGGCTTAAATGAAAAGCATTGTTAGCGTTAATGCAGGAGGGAGAACTCAGCGGTGAGTCAGGCACTGCAGATGGGATAACTGCTATGACAGTGCCTTTGAAACAGTTCTCTCCATGTTTGTGAGCCAGATTAAAACCCTTCCTGAAAACTTACGCAGGCTGCTGGGAGATTAGGAGCATGATTAACTTCTTTGGCAGCGCGTGCTCATGGAGCTCCTCCTGCTTCCAGCACCGCAATGGTCTCCATTTTAAGGCACCTGGTCCTCACCCCTGCCAGCTCCACGTGGCACCCCAGGGTGCTGTGGGCTTTTGGGAAGGTTGGGGGGTGAGCGTGGAGCTGCAATTTCTGTGTCTGCAATTTCTGGAGCTGCCCAGCTGGGAGCTGCACCCCAAAATGGGGACCTGCGGTGCCCACCCACCCCACAGGAGTTGTGCAGAGGGATGGGGGGCTGCGTCCTGCTGGGGACCGGAGGGGGAGCAGCAGCCCAAAGCTGTTTGCTGGGGCTGCTTCTGTGCCTGTGCCTTTACGTACTGTCTCCGCTGTTGATAAGTGAGCCGGAGCAGCGGAATATTATTTAAGATTTGTTGCCCCTGTGTCCTAATATCCTACCAGCCTGGGAACAGCTATGCACAGAACCGTATTTATTTTTATTATTGTTATTATTTTTGCAGTGCAATCTAGAGTTACGTTAATGGAATCGTACCAGGAGATAGCTAGAAGAAATTCTCTCATTTTTCTGTATCGTCTCTCTCTGTGTCGGTGTTTTCTTGTTTAATTGTTACTGCTGTGGCCGTTTCTCTCTGTACTCCCCCCCCCCCCCCCCCCCCCCATTCAGCCTGAAGGGAAGGTCACCGCCAGGTTCTCTTCCATAGCTCAGTGTTCCTTTGCCTGAGTGAGAAGAAGTAGAAGGCTCCTTGGCTGCTCGCAGAGCGATGACGGCTTCGAAACCAAACCTTTGTCTGTTCAGCCAAGCAAATTGATTCTCTGAAGGTCGCCTGAGTGGCGGAGCCCCGTGTCTCACCCGAGGCTCAGCCCTGCTGCGCAGCCACCCCTTCCTCACCGCACTGTCCCTAGGGGAGGTGCCCCCCCCGGCCCCGCCGCCTGTTTGGTGCTGGAGCACATGGCACTCTGCTTGCTTTTGGCTGGCAGCGATTTCCCCCGCTCGCTTGCCGCCAGCTGGCTCCGCAGCACCGCTCGCTGTCATTCACCGCAACGCGCTGCGGTTTTGTTCCTATGACCGCAGCTTTAAGGGCGCCTCTCTGTTGAGCCGGCATCGAGGGGCGAGCACCGAGCGCCGGGACCACGGCCCAGCACAGCCTCCTTCTCTGCCCCGTGGGCAATGGCTCTGCCCAACCACTGTGATTTTGATGGCCTTGCACCTGATTCATGCAATTAACCACTTTGCTTGCAGTGCTGTTTTGTATCGCAGGCTTTTAGAGAGGTGTTTTACTCATCGTCTTCCTTTCACATCCTGGTTATTCTGAGCGCCCAGCGCTCCTCCGGTAAATGGGGACGTGTGAAAGAGGAGCTCAGCAGGAGCTGCTGGGGCCGGGAGCCCACGGGTGGCATCCAGCACAGCCACAGCACCCGGCCCTCAGCGCTCTGCATCCCTGCAGCTCTGCAGCTCCCACACACCTCTCCTTCTGGGCTTTAATAGAGAGTGCACGAAGGATCCTCTCCTCAGCAACATTAATAGAGAGATCATCTCTCCCTGTAAACAAGCCCCTTGTCCCTCTCCAGCCCTTGCACTCAACCCTTCCTCTGAGCGAGGTGTTTTTCCATTCTCTTTCAGCTTTCCAGGCTGAAACACAATCTCAGGGAGGCTGCCTTTATCTCCCCAGTCCTTGACTGCCTTTCCTCAATCTGCAAGCACCTCGTTAATTTTAGTGCACGGCTTTGCAGCCCCAGTTGCTAGGCAGCAGATGTATATAAGCAATCGGGAAAGAAGAAGGAGCTGTTCCAAACTTTGAATATGGAGCAATATATTTTGCCGAGTTGATTTTCTCCCCCTATTTTTTCTTCTATTTTGTGACCTGCTCCGTCGGTGCAGGGGCAGCTCAGGACGTGACGCAGCGCGGCTATTTTTGGGTGCACGTTCTCTGATTGAGCTCAGGCCGGGCGTCTGTGAGGGGAAGGTGAGCGGGGGACCCCGTTTGATGGAGCTGCTCATTTGAAGTCGCTGCCTGAGCGCAGGTCTCTGCCCTGGGGATTTCTCTCTGAAGCTAACAATGGCTCCTCTCTGTCAGACACAAAGCTCCTCTCACGAGGGACTCCCTGACAACGTTATCTCCAAAGCGTGTTCTTCCATTGGCGATCCTCCCGGCCTTCTCTTGCCTCGTCCTCACTCCCAGCTCTGCCCCTTTCCCTGCCTCGTGCCCTAATTGCTCCCTGGTGCCCTGGGGCCACCCCCAGCCCCATGCTCACCCTGCACGGTGTTGCAGTGCTCTGGCTGCGGTGGCAGAACCCGCAGAAAGCAGGACTTGGACTTCAACCAAAGGACTGAAGCCCATTTTCCCCGTGTGCAGACTTTTGAATGGTGTTTTTGTTGCATCCCGTATCTTTTGCACCCCTATCGATTTCACTGGGATTGTCTTTGTGAAGGAAAAGTGTTTCCGTGGTTTCTTCTGATGGCTTTTCCTCCTCCTTCTCTCTTACAGTCAAAGACTTTAAATTAAGTGTCCGTGGCTAGCAAGACCCCATGTCCCGTTCAGCCCCCTGAACCGATCAGAGAATCATAGAAAACTCCAAGGACTCAGCCTTTCTTAAACTCTTCATCCCACACCAGCTGGGAGCAGCGAGTTCCCCATCTGTGGGTTGCAGTCTGGAGCACTGCCCCAAGGAGCAGGGAGGGCGAGCAGTGAGCGTGCCCAGGGCCACACATCCCACCCTGTGCTGATGAGCAAAGGGCCACGAGTGCTGCTGCTTCTCCAGTGGGTTGGGAGGCACCGAGTCGTGGTGCTGAGAAGTGGTGCTGGAGGATTTCACCTGGCTGTGAGAGGGCTGATGTTGTGTTAATCAAACATTCATTAGAAGCCTCCGCTGCTGCCTAATGATGGTATAATAAATAAAGATCCCATTATGCAGCTGCAAAAAGAAAAGAAGAAATCGTGTTTTCGATAATTAGCTGGTGTTTCATTAGCACAATTATCACTTCGGAGCTGCATCAAGCTCTCGGTCTGAAACACTTAATTTAAAGGTAAGGCTGGCCTCGTCGGGGCTGCTCCCCCGGCCCTCCATCGTGGCCACACGCCGCCCTTCTCCATCCGCCTTTCTCTGTCTCCTCCCTGCCTCTCCTCGTGTTGTTTTTGGTTGTTTTGGGTTTTTTTACTTCCCTCTCATTTCTGCTGTCGAAACTGTGAAAATTGAACCCTCCTTCCCCTTCCTCCCCCTTCCCTGCCCTGTTTCTCCTTCAGGAGATCTCCAAGCGGGAAGATGCCGGGGGGCAGCTGAGCTGTATTCAGCTGCCGGGCGACTCGGCGGCGGTACGTACGGCCACGCATGAGCCTCCCACACCCCCATGGCTGTGTTCCTCATGGTGCCTGGTCACACACTGTGCTGCCGTCCTCATCGTCGTTGCTGTCGTGCTGTCAGGGGTTGTTGGGATATCATTCTTTTCCTTTCGTTGTCCTCACTGTTGAGTCAGCCTCAGTTTTAAGTTCCTTCCTTCTCTGGGGGAGCTGGAGGAATGAAGGTGGGTGCTCTGGAGAGCAGGGTGGCTCCAGGCTCAGCTCTCTGTGCAGCCTTGCAGTGAGGTGAGCTCATCCACGGGGCTTGCAGCAGATAGGACCATAGCAGTGTGCTCACACCCATGCTGGTCGGGCAGTGCTGCTGGTCCTCAGGCACTTCTGCTCTCTGCATCCCACATGGGGCACTGAAGGGACCTGGAATCAAGTTGGAGCATGCGAGAACCCCATGCTCTGTAGGGTGAGGTCAGTCAGAGACACCTGAGCATCCCAGGATGAGGGTTGGGATGTGCAGGGGGCTGAGGACGCTGCACATCCCACAAGTGCAGCACACTCCGAGCCTTGCTCAGGTGCCGGCTGCGTGTTTCTCTTCACCACTGCCTTCCCCTTCTGCCCTCTCCGAGAAGTCTGGCTCTTCCTTCAGCACAAAATCCTTTCCTGCCATATCTGAATGCATCCTGTCATCTTGGGTACACGCTGGCAGAGCTGCTGTGCCCTGGGGTCCCTCTGGACATGCCCTTCTTTCCCAGAAAGATTGTAACTCCCTCTTCTCTCACAACCCCTTTTCTATCCAGAAAGGCAAGCTGGGAGTGCAGGAGCAGGTAATGGGCAGCACGCTGGGGCTGGCACTCACTGCTTGCAGGAGATGCTTCTGCTCCCAGATGTGGGGTTTGGTGCTGGGGGAGTCCCCGTGCAGCTCAGCTTTCCCATCTCTGCACATGCTGTGCACCCTCACACTTTCCTCTGGGCTGTTGCAGAGCACTCCAGAAATGCAGCTCTGCATTGCTGTGCTTTCCTGCAGGCTGGGACCCCGGTGGGTTTTCCCACTTCCTGGCACCCGAGCACCAAACCTCCATGGGGCACCGGGGACAGCTTGGCCTTGCTGGGGTTCTGGGCTCCTGGTTCCTTCCAGCTAAGGGAGACTTTGCTTGGCTTCCACCCCAGCACCCTCCCCCCTTCCCTCCCCTCCTCTCCTCCCTCCTGATGTGCATCATGCTGGGGTTTGGTGCCGTTTGCCAGAAAAACATTTTTAGCCCCAAATCCTCCCCTGGTGGATTGGCATGGTTCTGGCGAGCACCTTTTCCTGCCGGATGGACACTCACTATACCACACCCTAAGCACCTTTCTGCAGTGCCAATGGACAGAAGCGTGCAGGGAAGTCCCTCAGCAGGTGCGCACCGCGAGATGGAGCGAGCGCACTGTGAGCCGTGGTAAACCTCAGCCCTTCTCCAGGGGCTGAGCCTGGGTTCTCGGCAGCTCTCAGGATTCAAAATTCATCTCAATCCTCCAAACCTATGTTGTGTTGCAGCTGGACCTGCTGGCCACCCAGGGGCAGACATTGGATCCTCTCTGCACAACTGGGGCTTCCATAAAACGTGTGTCCATGGCTGCATTGCAAAGTCAGCGTCCTGAGTCCTTGGTGGCTTCTTTACCATCACCAGGAAGCCACGGGATCGCCCACACCTGGGGAGTTTCAAGCCATGGTGTATAAATTGAGAGAGATGAGTAGGGTCAACTTTTGTCCAGACGTTGCTCATCCTTCCCTGACATCGGTGTGCGATTCCCACAGCACAAAAACAGAAGCAGTGCATTTTTTATTTTTTATTTCCCTGATCCCGTTCTGGGGCTGCTTTTGGAATCAGAGGCAGCCAGTCTTCCTGGTAGGAGGTTAATTAGTCTGTGGTATAAATATGTGCATGCCTCATTTTGTGAAAGGTGGTGTTGCATCGTGGTACACAGCTCGGTGGATCTGTAGGTGTGGTGTTGGCAATGCGGTCCCGTGTGTTTGAGGGGTGTTTGTGCGGGCAGCCCCTCACCCCCCGGCTGAAGCTCTGTTTGCTGCAGGGGGATGCGTCCAAATCCGACTCAGAGGGCGAGCTCTTCCTCCGCAGCCTGGAAGAGGAGGGTGGACTGAAGAAAAACTTGTCAAACCCAGTCTGTGAGTACGGCCCCGGGACACCTGCCCTGCTGCACAACCCCCTCCGCTGTGAAAACAGCATATCCTGGATGGGAAAACCCTCCTGGGGACAATGCCTTCATCTCAGCTGTGGCACGCTCTGTCCAGCTGGAAGACTGTGCTGCAGAGCTGGGAGCGTAAGCTGCAGGCAAAGGAAATGTGATGGCATTCAGATCTGAAATCCATTCTATTGGAGTGTCCTCACAGGGGCACAAGTAGAGGAGCCCCGAGAGTGTGGGAAAGAGGAGGAGGGAGAGCAGGTAGGGAGCCCAGTGCAGCCAGGGTCTGCAGAGGAGGAGCAGGTGGGTGCTGGTGGAAGGTTAGGGGTCACACGTAAGGGATCTGCTCTCTTTGTTGGTACCCAATCTCATTCTCAACATCCTACTTTTCCCCGCCATGCTGTTGGAAAACTCTCAGCCCCCAGATGGCTCTCAGTCCCCTTCCAGCTGATGCACGGAGGAGAAACATATACTATGCAGCAGCTCTGCCCACCCAAGGGCAGGCTGTGTGCACGCCCACAGCAGCGGGACCCTAAAACCTGCCTTGTGTCTTCCAGTGGTGGCCCTGAGCGAGCATCCAGAGCTGAAGAAAAGCCTCACCCCACCGCTCATCATCCACACTGCAGCCACGCCGATGCCCATGCCCAAGAGCGCCGTGTTTGGGGACGCAGCGCAGGGCTATGAGTCGCGCCGGGCCAGTGGCGTCTCCATGGACCCTGCTGCCTACGAGCTCAAATCCCCGGTAAGGGCATCCTGTGCTTCCTGCGGTCGCCCAACGAACATTCGTGGGGCGCACGTGGCGGCTCTGAGCGGCGTCCATCCGCCTGCCCACGCCACGAGAACGGCCTGGCAGGGGCGGGCAGCACGGCCTGACGCCATCCCTGTCCCGCAGCCCAGCGCCCGCAGCTCCCCGCACAGCCCCTGGAGCGCCGGCAGCAGCTGGCCCAGCCGCCGCTCCAGCTGGAACAGCATCGGCCGGGCGCCCAGCCTCAAGCGGCGCGGCCAGAGCGGAGAGCGCAGGTCCCTGCTGTCCGGGGAGGGCAAGGAGAGCTCAGAAGATGGGGAGAGCTCGGATGAGGAGCATTCCAGCCGGGCCGGCAGCGTCAACGGCTCCTTACCTCATCGCATGGAGTCGCTGGAAGCAAAGGGCTCCTTTGACCTCCAGGACACCCTGCAGGTGCCTTCGCTGTATCGGACGGGCAGCGTGCACAGCAGTCGCACCTCTGCCTCCGAGCACCAGGACTGCAATGGGAAAACCTCTCCCGGCCTACTGGTCCATCAGCTCCACCTGGACGACCCTCGGCCAGACTGCGACGATGCTGATGATGAAGGCAACATGGTAAGGAAGTGCTAAACGCTTGGTCTGGGCTTTTTTTGCTCATCCAAGTGCCATCTGTAGCTCTTGGATGTATGCTGGTGGGCACAAAGCCACAGCCAAGGCAGGGTCTGAATGTCACCACCACTGCAGCTGGGGGTGACCTGGAGCAGTCTGGGTGGCAGTGTGACATTAAATGGCTCAGTGCCGTGTCAGAGCATTCCGGATGGACACATCAGGTTCCAGGCAAACGCGTGGGGCCGTGGCTATCTTGGCCACCATCTCTGGAGGCGGTGGAAGTGTGTGGGCTAAGGACGTGGTTTTGTGGCGGTATGTCAGGCTGGTGGTTGAACTTGGTGATCTTGAGGGTTCTGTGATTTTACTCTATGATTGCACAAATCTGTTTTTTCCTTTCTTAATTTTTAATAAGTAAACATCCCTGCTCACCAGCCAGCATTTGGGTTTCGGCTGCCGTCCTTAGGAACAGACAATCTCTGTTGACATCAACAGGCAGTGCAAAGGCAAGGTTTGGCCCACAAGTCCTCTGGAGGCATTAGTCCTGCAGAGATGGTGATAATTTCCAAAGCTTTGCATTAATTTCAATATGAAGAGGCATTAGTCCATGAGTGTCTCTCTTTCACAGGCCTGAAAAGTGCTATTTAGGAAATGTTAGCTAAAAGCATGGCAGCAGGAGAAGAAAAATCAGCTGTAATTTTGAGCTGATTAGAGAATCATCTCCAGCTTTGCATATTCTCTGCATCTGCACTTTCGAATCGTTGCACGTAACTTGCCATGTGCTGCCACTGCTCAAATGGTGTAGATGCCCCCAGACTGGGGAGGCAGGGAAGATGGGGCAGTGTGGTTGGAGTCTCAGGACAGGCTCATTTGGGGGCAGTTTCAGTTCTTGAAGGTTCTCTCCTTGTTCTGTGGATTGAAAGATGCAGTGGTCGGATGGGATGTTTGATGGGTTGCTGACGGGTTTTGGGTACAGCCGCGTGATGGAAACCGGGGCAGTAATGAGGGCCGTAGCTTTTGGGCATGATTTTACTGTGTTTCACTGAGTTTGTTGAATGAAAATGGGATTTGGAGCATGTGAAAGAATGCGAAAGGCAGCGGTGACTCCAGAGAGCAACCAGGAGGAGAAAGAGAGCTTGTGCTGGCAGAATAGAGTCGCTCAGCCGTAAATCGCCTTTAAAACAAGCCATTATCCCATTACATCTCCAGCATGGATCCTCAGCCTGGGATTTTTACTGATTGTCTTAACCCGGTTTTTAACCTCCATAAAACAAATTGAATTTTTAAGAATAGGAGTGGTAATTATTTTTGGAAAAAACACTATTACAAGTGATCAAGGGACCGCACTCCTCACAGCTGGCTGAGGATGGCAACGTGTGCTGATCTCTGGGTCCCTTCCTTTCCGTGGCGGCTCTCTGGCATCGGGCAGCTCGTGGTGGGACACGGCCCTCCTGCCCCCAGCCACGGCTCCCAGTGCTCTGCTCAATCACATGCGTGTTTTTCATCTTTATTACGGCGGCTGTGTTTAGTGGAAACCAAATGTCTTCTTTCCGTGTGCTGAGCTCTGGCCAAGCAGGGTTAGACCAAAGCTCCTTGGATTTTCTTGCGTGGAGCTCAAACGCATGGGGAAAGGACAGGCGAGGCAGGGTTACAGAGCATGCCCTGCCGGTGTGTCTGCTGGGCTGTCCTCAGCTGGCAGCTGCCCTTCTCTGTGCCCCGAGATGTGAACTCACTGCAAATCACTGCAGCAGATGGGTCAGAAGATATTGCTTAGATTGGTGAAACGGCTCTCCAGCTTGAGGAGCTTTCCTTTATGGTTTACCCCTGGCATTTTGGGGTTTTCTTAGCCCTTGTTTGAGCCTTGGCAGAGTCAGAAAAAAAATGTCATTATTTGGTTAAATTGAAAAAAATAAATTAGAACTCCCTTACCAACGGAAGAAGAAAGGAACTCAACTGTTATTCAGATCAAAGCAATCCTAAATATGCCCTTCTGCAACAAAGCTTAACAAGCTCTCCTTGCTGGACGGTTTTGATTGCTCTCACACAGAAATAAAGGCAGTGCAAAGGCTGCCTTTGGATCTCCCAGTCTCCTGTTATATCAGTGCTGCTCCTCCTCACAGAGGTTATCCGGAATTTGCACTGCTCAGAATCAGGCCCTGCCTGCTCTTCTCCCCTGAAGTACAAAATCAGGGGAACAAAATCTGTTCTTCGTGGAACGAATGTAGGCAGGCAGGTCAGCCGTGCAAATCCACCCAGGCACAGATCTGTGCCTCACTGAGCTGAGATCCGCTGCCTGGTGGGTTTGCATGGAGGACCCGGGCTGTGGGTCTGTGCTGGGGGATCTGCTGACCTGGGCCGTGTTACCACTCCCTGCTTGTGCCAGTTGCAAAACTTCTGTACTCTGGAAAGGGAAGAAAAACCCAAATGCTGAGTGCTCAGCGTGGCATTGAGGAGAATACCCGACGTGTCCCCTCCTCCCAGGGGCAAAATCCCCATGGCACTCGCAGCTCTGATCCTCTCTGCCTATTGCACTTTTTCCTGGGCCGTTCTGCTGCTCCCCCAGACCACCCCAGCCTGCCCCTGCTGCACAGTTAAAACAAAATAATCGGGTCCTGAGCGCCTCTGTGCAGCTTCAAGCTTGCCTGGAGGTCTGTTGCTGCTCATAAAGTGTTTTTCAGCAGTTCCCCCCATCCTTATAATAAATCTTTTATAAATCTAACCCTCTCCCTTACTCCAAGGAGTGCATCAGTCATCCTTTAATGCCAGCTGCCTTTCATCCTGCCCTCAGAACTACATTAATATCTGGAAGTTCTAAAAAAAGAAGCTATTTATCAGCAGCTCTCCTTAGCGGGGGCCGGGGGGGAACTGTGCTATGGGGCAAAGGCAGCCAACATCTCTGCATCCCGCTGTGCAGAGGGGGGGCAGCCGGTGGCAGCCACTGGGGCTTTGGTGAAGCCACCAACAGGCAAATTAAAGAGCAGTTTCTTCTCCCCGACCCCCCCCTGCTCGGTCTTTATTCATCTCGTCCAGGTGTGTTTTATGGACAAATAGATATGATTTAAATAACATAATTGATATATGGCTGGGAGCATAATGCAGGCTTGAGCAGCAATCAGGCTGATTGTGCGCCGTGGATGTGAGTCTGGACCTTGCAGAGGAAGCGTTTGAAGGGACTTGGGCTGGAAGCGCTCGCTTTTCATTTTGCAAACATCTTGCATTTGGCACAGATTATCAAACCGTGCCCTTCCACCCGTGGAAATGTGGAGTCATTCCTTTGCTTTAGATTCCCGTGGCTGTTCTCTGGGACAGCTCTTGGCCCTGCTCAGAGCGGCGCTGTGCTGCCCTCGTGCTGACACGCCGAGTGGGGCGGCGATGGAAGATCGCTTTCTGCCTTTGTTATCTGACTGAGCCCATGAACTGTGAGCTGCAACAATTAGACAAACCCCAAAATATCTCTGGCATTAGAATTGGACAAAAGGAATAGAAAGAAGCATTCTGTGCTGCTGACGCATTACCATTCACTACAAATCCCCATGATAAATACCAGAACTGCTTTGAATACTGGATA
Organism: Lagopus muta; assembly: GCF_023343835.1. Lineage (NCBI taxonomy): Eukaryota > Metazoa > Chordata > Aves > Galliformes > Phasianidae > Lagopus > Lagopus muta. The sequence goes on along the minus strand of NC_064450.1, from coordinate 10,177,775 downwards.
CTCCTGGAAAGCTTCCAGCTTGCAAAATGAACCGGACGGAGCCCGGCGATGCTCTGTGTCCTGGGGCAGCAATCCCTGCTCTGCCTGCGACTTCGAGCACACATCAGAGTTGATCCATTTATTTCCTTTTGTTACATCTATGGATAATTCAGCGGAGCGGGCTGCCTGGAGGGACAGCACAGCCCCAGGATGCGTGTTCTGTTAAAGATAGTTCAGAGTAAGGGGAGCTCATAAAGGGGAGCTCATGCCTCCTTGTCTGGAGCTGGAAAAAGAATGTACAAACAGCCCTACTGTGGCCAGAACCCACTGGTGCGCCGTGCTTGGGGTGTCTGGCATGGAAAGGGAGGGAATGATGAAGAGCTGAAGGAAGGTGGTAGGAAAATCCAGCTGGTTTGTTCCTCAGACCTCTCCTTTTCTGTTCACAAGGTTGTTTTCATTCCAGGAAGAGTTCAGGTTGTCACCAAGTGCTTTCATTAAGGTGGGCACTACACTAGCAATTACCCATCGCTAATGAGACCCCTGGCTGAGTGCATACAGTAGCAGAAAGCATTGCCTCCATTCCACTCAATTACCCTAACAAATCCCATTTTTAAGTCCAGAGGACCTCAGGTTGCTAACAATTTGACTCCAAGCGAGGACAGAATCCCCCCTTCCCCATTTCCAAGATGAAGCACATGCAGTGCCAGAGCCCTGCTCCTTGGGCATCATGTGTGGGAGTGGGGAAATAGGGGTAATGAATGAGCAAGAACTCACTTTAATTTGTCCGTGAACACGAAGCACTGCAGTGACGTTGCATCACTGCTCTGTGGGTTCACCTCCTGGCCTCCCTTTGGACACCCAAGGTGAGAAGACCTGACCCTGAGGCTGCTGCAGCCAGGACCAGGTGTTCCCTCGGCGCTGGATTTTCTTGTCTTCACTTGATCTGTTGGCCAAAGCCAGTCTGCCCTCCTGCCCTTAAACAACCTCACCAATGGTCTCAAATATGAGTGGCTGAGGATGCACTGTGGTTTCAAGGAGGAATTAATTCAGGGGAGTTGGATCACCGGCGCTCAGCCAGGAGGTCAGACAGGCCACGATGTTCCCTTCTGCCTTCATAATCCATGGCCTGATCTGGTCATGCTGAATGAGAGGCAGATGCTTGCCGTTGTGTTCCTGCACTGAAATGCAGCTTCCAAATGGCTTTCCAGTGGTGTGCAGACATAGGGCTTGGCCCAGCAAGCAACAGGAACACCTCAGAAGATTCAGGTAAGCATCTGCTGAGAAGCCAGAGAGGCTGAGCTGAGCAGGTTGTGGGTCCTCTTGGATGAGGGTTTTACTTGCCATCTCCATCCCTTTAGTTTGTCACATGCTGGATGCACTGTGCACAGCAGGAAGGAAGATGTGACCTCGGGGGTTCATGGCACCAGCACAGCTCTAACCCTACAGGTCCTTTAGGGGAAGGCTGTTTTCCTTTGGTTTTACTGAGTACCTGGGGATATTTGTTTAGTTAAAAATTTCCCTGAGTCCTTTGCTTGGGAGATCTGGGGGCGTCAACTCTTCTCTCTGCTTTTCCTCCTGGTACATCTTTGTTCTCCGTTTTCCTTCTAGAGCAAAAAGGACCGCATGAAGGCCTGGGTACGGGCACATCTCCCCACCTGCTGCAAGGAGAGGGAATCCTGGTCCATCTATGTCTTTGCTCCTCATTCCAGGTATGGCAGCCTGTGTGGTAGGGTGTGCAGGGCACCGATGCCTCAGAGAAATCTAACTTTGCACACAGTCAGTGCACGCTTAGAACACAGCAAAGGATCCTCCTTGCCCTGCCAAATCCTCCTCTCAGTGCAGACTTCTCTGTCCTCCCCTTTCTCTCTCTCCTCACCCAGAGGACCTGAGCACTGCCCTTCCTAAAGCCCAGCCCTGGGCTCCAAGATCCCAAACCCATTCTCTGGACACTGCCCACACGTGATGAGAGTTTCCCGCGTTTGAGCTGATGGGCCCTGGGCAGCGTTGGGGTTCATTCATACAGAGATTAGAGAGATTTTCAGAAACAGACTTAGGGAAATGTAATATGGTATTATAAATCCTGGGTCAGTGTACAACCATCTGTCACAACAAATAGCTTCTGTTCCTTTGGTCGTGTGTGCTCAGCCCTTACACTGGAGGTATTTAGAATCACAGAATGGTTGGGTTGGAGGGAACCTGGATCATTCAGCTCCAACCCCTCTGCCATGGGCAGGGTTGTTAACCACTAAATCAGGCCCCAGACCAGGTTGTCCCAGACTCCATCCAACCATTTCTTCCTGTCTATAAGCTAAAGCTGAACTCCACAGAGCAGGCAGTGCTCAGACCCACACCTGGATGCGTATCTGAGTTGTGCAAGCAGCTGCTGTGCTTTGAGCAAGACTAAGTCCCCCATGGATGTTGCTGGGGCTGGAAATCTGTGGTTCTAATTTGAAATCGATCTTTGCAGCTTGAGTCCTTTCCTATTCATACCCAGATGTGCCTGCAGCATGGGGCTCTGCCAGGGAGGGGATTGCGGAACTGCGGCTCTTCTGCTTTGCAAACAGGGAGCTCAGTTCCCCGGCTGTGCTGGAGCTGCAGGAGCGCGCTGTGCTGTCCCCACCAGCTGAGTGCTAACAGCCTGTCTGTGCGCTGTCTTCTTTTCTCATTTCTTGGCAGGTTCCGTCTGATGTGCAATAAAATCATCACGCACAAGATGTTTGATCACATCGTTTTGGTGATCATCTTCCTCAACTGCATCACCATCGCCATGGAACGACCCAAAATCGAGCCTCACAGCGCTGTGAGTTTGAGTTTAATGTTTTCCATGTTCTTTGTGGAGGCAGCATGTGTGGTTCAGTTCCTGCTGCCGTGCATGGGGGCTCAGGCTTTTCTTTTTGAAGTGCAGAGCCGCCAGTGTCCGTGCAGAGGTGGGTGTGGGGTAGGTACAGGGTGATGCTGTCCAGAGAAGGCTTCTCCCCTCCTCCTGCTCCACGTGCCGCTGCTGCTCCTGGCCCTCCTGGTTCACAGAACAGGAGCAGAGCTTGTGGCCTGCCACACATTGAGGCCCCCCATGCAATATCCCATTTCTGCAAGTATGATCAAGGCTTTAACACATGGCACAGACACGACATCTGTCTCTGTTTCCTTCTCTGATCAACCTTCATTTCTTCCATCTGTTGTTCGCGGGCACGTATGGATGGTGAGAAGGGAACAGGGGAAGCCATTCATTTTGTATTTTTCTCTCCCCTTTGTCTATGATCTTTGCTGTGACACAAGGAAAACTGCATTGACATGGGCACTGTAATCCCATTCCCCTGAACCATTCTGGTTTAATAGATTGTGTAGAGATTTTTCAAGCCAGACCCTCACAGCACCCACTTCCATCACTCAGAGGGGCAGAACCATCCGTTGCTCTTTTATTTTAGCATAGGCTGTGGCTGAGATGTATGCTGGGCTCTTGCTGATGTATTCCAAAGACTGCTCATATCGCAATCGTATAGAATCGCGGTTTGTTGTCGTAGGCGTGTCAGGCTGTTCATTTCCATGGATCTTCAATGTTAGACCTCAAAACCGGAGTCTTGGCTGCTCTGTGCCTATTTTAAGCTTTGCTCATAGTCCTCTTTACTGAATTGGAGGTCCCTCCCCTAGATCCATTTTTTCCCTTTGATTATCACGCAGCCACGATGCATCACCTCGCAGCTGTGAGACGAGAGCAGGGCTCCCTGCCAGCCAATGTGGCAGGAGGAAATCACCCCCTGCTCCCCAGATGGGACACCCTGGAGATCCCTTAGGCTTCCTTGAGCGCCTTGCAATGTCCCATGAGACCTGCCAGCTCTGCCTCTGAGGCTCTTATGGGACTCACTTCAGACCCCTCTTCTCTAGGCCAAAACAACCCAGCCACACTTCAAACGTCTTCTCCTCTAGACTCTTCATGATCTCTGCAGCCCTCCTTTGGGCACTCCATCCTAGCTGTGTATCTGTTTGTACTGTGGCACCCAGAGCTGCACACAGTGATGGTGGAGTGGCAGTGGTGTGGTGCAGAGCAGACAATTCCTTCCCTTGCTTGGCTGGTAACGTAGAGCTTGGTGCAACCCAGCAGCGCCAGCAGTATCAGTCTGTAGCCAAAATGAAACTGAAGTGTGGCATCCAGGGCTGGGAGCTGAATTTGAGCCATGGTGTGGGTGCAGCAGAGAGGAGCAGGGCTGCCAGGAGCAGTGCCCATGCCCTGCTCACAGGGACAGACCTCTCATCTGGAAACCCAGAGTCAGTTTAGCTTCAGTTGGTTAAAATAATTGTCCTTTGCCTCTCTGAGCTGTGGATTTTCTAGCTGCTTCACACAAGTTCTCATTCCCTGCCCCAGTTTCAGCTGGCTTATCAGAAAGGGATGCTGCTGCCAGCCAACACGCGCTCCCCATCTCAGAGTGCACGACATGGGCTGCAGAGATTATCCTCCAACACAGCCACATGCTCACCAGGGAGGGCTGTAATATCCTCGTCTCTCCCCCACGATATTGTTGTTTTATCTCCAGCACCACCAGCAGTTCCCTGCCCTTCCCCACGCACCGCCTGCCCTGCAGCACTCCTTTGTGTGCCCAGCAAAGACGGTTCCTATCGCAGCTCCTGCAATCACGCTGCAGGGCCAGGACCTCATTAATTATGGGCCCAGGATGGAAACAAACTGCTCTGTGGTTCCTGAGTCACTTTCAGTAAATCATGATCTGGCAAGTGAGAGGGTTGCCAAGGTGTTTTGTCCTGTTTGAATTGCATCTCATTTTGTTCGAGAGATCTGCTTCTCTTACAGGATGGCTCTGTAGGGAGCAGCAGAAATAAATCCCAAATTGTTATTAGCAGAACTGGGGCTGGTTCAATTGTATGCACACAGGCACGCTCACCACTTTCTTCCAACTTCCACCTTCTGCTGTCCATTTCTCAGTGCAGGCAATCAGAGATTGCGTAGGGATTAGGGAGAAGTGTAATTTATTTAATGATCATCATTAAAAGGAAAGGTTTCTGCTAACTACAGATAGGGAGCCAGGCCGTGGTCTCATCTGTAATCACTAGCTGCTATTGCAGCACAGTGGCAGCGAGAACTGCACGGTCTGGTGGATAGTGCAGGGACTGGGAGATGAGATGAGGCTGTTGGGCTTCCTGCCCAGCTCCAGCCCATGGCTCTGGGCAGGAGAACGACCCTTTGGGGCAGCTCTCAGCTGGCGGCAGCCTCCAGAGCTCTGCTGGCTTCGGTGGAACTAGGACAGGTCCTGGCAGCCGCGCTGCAGCCTCCCCTGGGCCCTGCTGGCCTTGCAGCACAGCCACGCTGACATTGACTTCACGTAGTGGGAATTGGGAGCGTGGTGGTGTTTGCACTGTGCGTGATGTCTGCAGTGAGGGGCAGAGAGAGATTTGCCAAGCGGGTTCCAAGGGCAGCCGATGTCCCTGTGCCTGCTGGGGAGGTGGGTGGCAGTTTGGGGGCAGGTGGTGGCTTTGGGGTGAGGGGGGCTCTGAGGGCAGGGGGGCCGGTGCTGTCGCCCCTCCCCACATTGCTGACCCAGCACAGAACCACCGATGGCATTTGTCTAAAAGCGTCGTGTAAAGCGTTGTCTCTCCTTTCCTCTTCTGCAGGAACGGATCTTCCTAACGCTCTCTAACTACATCTTCACAGTGATCTTCCTGACTGAGATGACAGTTAAGGTAAATGAAGCCAGAGGGGAAGTGTGCCTGTATGATATTAGTGATGTTGTATTGCAGCGATGAGGGAGGCGAATGTTTTCATCTTCTGAACCATATTCGAATGCCCACCACAGCCTTACGCTGAGCACATTTTACATCGGAACAATCTCACTGAAGTTGCTCTTGATTTACACCATTATGGGATGCTTCCATTCAGCAATCCTCCCCTATTCAGCAAAGCTCTCCAGCACACACTTAGCGTCAGCCATGCATGTAAGTCCCATTGTCTTCAACAACCCATTGTCCTCACAACCTAAGCAGCTCTGTGCCTTCCTGAGCAGGCAGAGACTGGAGCACAGTGAAACACTGTGCTGGGTTTGAGGCGGGAGGCTCACAAAACCCATTGCTGTAAATCTCTCTTGTGTCATTCATAACGATCTCGCAGAACAATTGCTCTCTGGAAAGCTTCTGGAGTTTCCATGTTTGCAAAGCTTGTAAATGGTTGCTTGGGTGAGCCACTCAGCACCTTTACTCCAGGAATCCATAGCAGTAAAACACCATCCACCTTTATACGCCGGAGCGGAAGTTGTTAGCAACACTTCTGTGCAGCGTGTTCTTAGCTGCATTAAAAATACAGCAGCTGTAAGGGACAACGTGGGGTATATCTGCAGCGTTATTGTACAGTCCTTGAAATACAACACTTTGCTGATTTGTCTAATTAGGCTTCTATACTGGGAAGCAAATGGACTTGCAGACTCATATCTGTAAATAATGCATTCTCAGCAGGTTGCTAACGGGGAGAAAAGCATCAGATGCAAAAGTCGTAATTTGCTGCACCTTGTTGTCTGGGCAGGTGGTTGCACTGGGATTGTGTTTTGGGGAGAAAGCCTACCTGAAGAGCAGCTGGAACGTTCTGGATGGGGTGCTGGTCCTCATCTCCGTCATCGACATCCTCGTCTCAATGGTGTCAGACAGCGGCACGAAAATCCTGGGGATGCTGAGGGTGTTGAGGCTGCTGAGGACACTGCGTCCCTTAAGGTGAGCAGAGGGTGAAGGAGACCTTACAGAGCACGGGGGCTGTGCAGCAGTTGTGCAAGGGAAGGGACAGTGTTCTGCTGAGCCCTCAGCAGCTCCGGGCTCTTGCGGTGCTTTGGGAGCAGCCCCACGTGCAGCAGTGAGCTGATCGATGCCTCTTCTGCTCATTAAAACACACATCCCCTGCTATTTGTGTTCTCATTTGCTCTGTGCAAAGTGCAGCTTAACAGCTTCCCCCCCTTTCCTTCAGGCAGTCGATGGCTTTTGTAACACAGGAGGAAATTAGTAGCAGGTGGCAGATCATTTGTAAGGAAACAGGGACTGAACTGCTGCTTAACCTAGAATGCGAGGAACCTTTTCCCCGCCATTCCCCACTAATTTGAAAATATCCCTGGTGTGAAAGCAGCCCCATCCCTGGCAGCAGCACCCCCTGACCAGAACCACCCCTTCCTGCAGGTATGGCTCCTGTCCTGTACCCCAGGCTCAAAGGTTTTGCTCTGTGCTCAATGCAGCCCCTCTTTAATGCCATTGTTGCTGCTCTGGTTATGCAGCAGCTTATTAACCTTCCTGCTCGAAGCACTTTTGTGTGCCTGTCATATCTTCCTTCATAAAAGGTTCGCTTTGAGTCAAGATTTTCACTTTTGTGACAACAAAAAGGACCCTGCTTCTGACAGAAGATGTTGTTTTACTGCTCTGGTGTGAATAATAAGCCTAAATAACAATGGCCATGCCCGTGCTTAGGTGTCTTTCAAATATTCTTAGCAGCTGTGGAAGGGAAACTGTCGAAGTGGGCAATGTGCATGTTGTGACTGGTGAGTTCTAGGACACGAGCTGCTTTAATTGCTTGTGTCTGGACAGAGCTCACTGCGCTGTGGTTCATCTCTGGCCATAGGCTGACTTCCTATCTGACTCAGATTCAGACCTTATTTTTTTTGCACGTCCCACAGCATTTCCACGTCAGCTGTTGTTTCTGGGGGGAGTTTCTGCCCTATTTTTGAATTGTAGGATCTGCTCTGCTTTTCTGATCTGGCTGATTTTTGACCCAAAATACAGAATAACCTGGATACCTCTGGGTAAAAGCAGGATCAGCTTCCCATCTCCGACTGCGGGATGCAGTCCTCTGCAGCCACTCAGGTCTGTGAGCAGTCTGCAGTCGTGGGGAACAGTCCATCGAGCAGCTGCGGGGCGGAGGAAGAGCTGCCATCTGGAGCATGTGCAGGGTTAGACCCTTCCTCTGCTATTCCATGCCTGCTGGCATTTGATATGTTTTCTCAAGAGAGCATCTGAGTGTTTTCAGCCAACATACGGCTTCGTACTACAAAGGAAATGTAAAAAGACAGCAACAAGCCCTTTCTCTAAATATGTTCGCAATCAGTTCTATTCCCCTGTAATTAGATTTGTAGGAAATGAAAAAGCAGCCATCAAACTAGGGGCTTTTCAGTAAGTCGTAAATCTCAGCATGTGGAAACCCATCTGCCTCAGCGCCGCACATCTGGGCTGCCCCGCGTGGCTCTGCCCAGCCCTCCTGCCCTGCCGCTGCCCCTGGGGCTCCAGGACCTCCCCCCCTGCCCCCATCTGCAGCCGGACTGATGTGGGATGGCAGACAGCACTTTGTGCTCCCCGTGTTGAGATGGAGACCCTTCTGGAGACCGGACCGTGGCTTTTCCTTTCCTGGAAAGTAACCTCAGCACCGCTGAAGGGACCTGGCTGCCCTCTGTGCTTTCTTCACATGGGCAGTAAGGAGGACACTGCCAGAGGGGAGTCACTGAGCTCAAAGGCAGGGACAGCCCTCGTCACCTTGGCTTTGGCTTTTCTGTTCGCTAATTGGAAGGAGTTCTTGCAAAAAGACCTGCCTTATTTTGTCTCATTCTCTCCTGTGAAAACAGCCCTGCTGCTTTATGCAACACTCAAAGCCACGCGTGCTTTTGCCATTGGCACAGACATAATGCCATGAGTGCCAGTCACGGGCTTTTGATTGCATGATTGATTATAGGCGCCCAGACTGAATCCATGAGCATTCCAGCCCAGTTTTATGACCAAAATTCCAAAAATATATTCACAAAGGAGTGACATTCAAAGATGTTTCCATGACCCTCTGATGTTTCAGCCAGTAGAGAGATTGCTTATACAATAACATTCCTTCCTAATGCGTTCAACCTGCTCTTGTTGGGATCAAGTGTTGTAGCTTAAGATATAAGAGAAATCAAGACTGAGACTGTATTTAGAATTAATCAGGTTGGACTTCAGTGCTGTTTTACTGCCTACAGAGCCTGGGCTTTGGCTTTCAAAGCAGATGGATGAATTATTCACTCTTCATACCATCACGGTATCAAATAGTCATTTCATAGACTCTATCGCGTCATCTATCACCTCTGCTATTTCACTTTTTTTTTAATCTGTGGAGGAAGGTCTCCATTAACGTTGATCTGCTATTTCATCTAAGTGCTCCTTCTCCATCTGAGTGCTCTGTTCAGGCTAGCAGGCTTACAGGCAGCAAATGCGATCCAGCTGGGTGAGGAGGGCAGTGGTTTCGGAGTGTGTCACAGGGGCTTAACAGCACTGCGAGTGCTGAGCCCTGCAGATCCGGGAGGAATGTGAAGGATTTGCATTTCTTCACACCGAACGAAAAATGGTCTCACTTCAGCTTCCCCATTTTTCATATGCTTAATGCAGACTGAAATTGTCCTGCGCGCCACTCTGGTGACTGGCATGACTGGAGGGCTCCAAATCAGCCGCATCCTTCAGAAATAAATCGCAGGAGTGGTGGGTCAGATAATACCGGTCTGCGAGCCTGATATCAGCAGGATCTCAGGCAATATTGATGAGGTGCAGGGATGCTGCGTGTTGACATATTGGAGCTGACACTAATAATCTGGCAAGGCTGAGAATTTCACTGGCACTTCTTTGAGAGTTTCAGACTCTCCGGAGAGCTGGCAGGAGGCTGCGTGGACGTTGGATCAGACCGTCATTTTGAGGCTGCTCCAAGGTCTGAAGGTTTTCATTAGTAAGAACTATTATTTTTCAAAATCTTTTCAAAGCCTTCTCTCCCTGTAGGGCTGGAAACAGCACTGGCACGGAGCTGGGATGGTGGCAGCTTTTACCCTCCTGCATTCTTGTTTGAGGAATTCCCCGGTTGATCAGAACTCTGAGAGCAGCCAGACGCTGCAGCTTCTCAGCCCTTTATTCTCAGTGCACGCGACTTTGCTGAGCCAGATGAGCAACCTCCTCCTTCTCTGCTGGATACCAAACAGCCTCACACAAGGGAAATCACTCTATTATTTCTAGCATAGGTTTTCTTAATAACTGTTGGAGAAAATTGTCACCTTTAGCCTCTGGAGACTGAATTTCGCCCATTTTCCCCAGAATTTAAGGATGTTCCAGTAGTTAGACCAAAGGGCTTCAAGTTAGAAGACCTGATATCCATCCCTGCGAAGCTATGGGCAAAAGACCTCAGCCAAGATCCCAGTGTGCCCAATGTCTATTGCAGTCGCTGGAAGCAAGCTGCCTGCAGACCTCTCAGAGCACAACCAGTGCTTCTCCTATGCCTCAGTTTCCAATCTGTAGTACTGCAGCTGTAACATTTCACTCAGGACAGCATAAGGGTAACGTGTGAGGGATGGCAAACATCTTCAGAACATCTGAGGATCCAGAAGAGAGATTCAGCCTCGAGCTGCCTGCACAAGGGGCACAGCATCCCCTGGGGCATCTCAGCCCCTCCTGCTCCCTGAGCCCCCCAGGCCCTCCTCAGTTCCAGAGCACCACAGGTCTGAGGTGCTGGAATTAAGGAGCCGTAAGAGCGACCTGAGAGAGACACCCAGCGTGAGTAGCAGCAGCATCTGCCTCTTGTGTGTCGCTGGGAAGGGAGCAGATGAAAATGCCACCATCTGTTTCTTTTTTAAAAAGATAATTGACGATTTACCCTTGACGTGTAAATATTTAACCAGGAAAAAAAAAAGGAAGTAATTTTTAGATTTTCGGGATACCGTTTAATGTCAACAGTCTCCGAAGGAGCCGTTCCCTGCCCTCCCTCTGCTCAGGCTGTGGGGCAGGACGGGGCTCGCAGGCTTGGCCGCGGTCCCCAGCACCCCACGGCCGGGCCGTGCCCGTCGGGCACCAGGATGTGTCCGTGGGGACCTCTGCTGGGAGCACCGGGGACCGGAGAGGGGGGGGAGAGGGGAAGGAACTGGATTCTGTCCAGGCGACAGAGCTGCAAGCTGTGCTCCAGGCGGTGCAGCTGCATTTGGGGCCAAACGGCAGAGGCGGTGAGAAGACTCGATGGCAAAAGAGAGAAGCAGGCAGCAACAAGCGGGCGGGGAAGTTTTCGTGGCCCCCGTCAGCACCAAGCACCGTGAGCAGCCCCCGGCTCCCTCCTTCCCTCTCCTGCTGCAGCAGCTATTTCTGCTTTGGGAAAGCACAGCTCAGAATCACAGAATCATCAAATCTCCAGAGTTGGAGGCTTCTGTGGCAGAGTACAGAGCCAGCAAAACGCTGAGCTTAGGCTGGCAGCGGGAGAGAGGCACGCAGCCCCATCAGATGCCTTTATCAGAGCTCCAGCTCTGCACCTCCGTGGCTGTGAGCCTGAACACCTCGTTCATCTTCCCAGCGTGGAGAGATGCGCCTAAGCCAACGCACATCAGCCTTGTTCTTTCATCATAGTGTGGCCTTTGAGAGTGAAGTACAGTTTCTCCTCTTTTATATAGATATTCTACCATGCTTCTGTTGTGATGTGCTCATTATTCTTCCCCACCTTCCCATGTAGCCTCGAATGTTATGCAGTGCCTGGCAGAGTGCAGCTGCAGAAAGGTTGGGTGCCTGTGTTCCCACTGGGAATGTTGCTGGATGCCAGCAATGGTTCCATTTGGTGGGTGCAAAGCTGACCCCTGGGGCACCGAGGGGCTCTGTGGGCACACACAGGTCCTGGCTGTGGGCACACCGGGTCTGCAGGCAGCTCTTAGAGCGGCTGCTGCATTTCTCCAGCTGCGGGGAAATGAGGAGCTTTGCCTGAAACTACACAGAAAAGCACTGTGGGAGGATTCTGCAGTCCTGGATGTGCTACAGACATACAGGTGTGTGCTTGTGCATGAAGCAGAGCAGGAGGCTGCATCCCAGGGAAGGTGGTCCAGGCTGGAAAGTAGAGAGCTTCAGACCAAACTGGAGAAAGAAGAATGCCATAATGAGTGGCAGTGTAGGAAGCTGATCAGGAAATGGATTGAGGATCGACAGTGGGTTAGATAAAACCATCACTCCAAGCTTGAAAAATATGAGGCCAGCCCTTATATCTGCCGTTCCTCCTGCACTGACCTTCCTGGCTCCTCACATGTTCTCTTCTCCTCTCACACGTGGCTGTGTGCACAGGCAGAGACACCTCTCCCTTGACAATCACAGAGGCCACTCTTCCAGAACTGCTTCTCCCATCCTGATTTTTGAGTTATTTGCCATCCTTTTCCACATCAGAAGCAAAACCAGGCACAAGCAGGACTGACATAGGCTTTGTGCTTCTTTGCCCCCACAGAGTCATTAGTCGAGCCCAAGGACTGAAGCTGGTGGTGGAGACACTCATGTCATCCCTGAAGCCCATTGGGAACATTGTGGTCATCTGCTGTGCCTTTTTCATAATCTTTGGGATCCTGGGAGTTCAGGTGAGTCCCTGTATGCCTCTGCACCAAGACAGTAAGTGTACAAGCCCTGGCTGATCTCACAGTTGGCTGTTTGTACCACTGGGCACCCTTCTGAAACCAAAGCTTCCTGGGGAGCTCTTCCTTCTAGCAAGGAAGCACCAGCATTCCCATAATTAGTCAGCCATTAAAAACTCCCTAACCAATACAGCCTAACAGTGAGCAGCCACGTGCATCGCTAGCAGTAGCTGAAGTAGCAGTGATCAGAGCCACGGAGCAGCGTCAGGTTTGTCTCTTTGTGGCTCCGTCAAGGTCCTGTGCCCACGCTCCAGAAATGCGTGTTGGTTTTGAATCTGTAATTGTGCCATAGTTAATGACCCAGAATGAGTCAGACCCAAGGGCTTAAGCAGCTCTTGGACCCCCTCAGCAGCACAGTGTGGCTTTTCTAGTGCCCTCAAAACATTTATTTCCGAAGTTCAGTCGTGGCTGTGTGCCACTTGATGTGTTGAAGCTTTCCTATTGCATGCAGTGGTACGAAAGCCACGATGACCCCCTGAAAGGCACAGAATGGGCTTTCTTCATCGCTTCCCCACCACAAGGACTTCTGCTCCGCCTGCAGCAGGACATAAATCAAACCATTTCTCCACTTTCTTTCTTCCCCTGGCCACACCACAGTAGAGTGAGGCCTGAAGCATGACATGTACTGCCAGCAAACCTCAGCTCAGGGAAACTTAAATCCCATTCCTGTTCAGTCTGTGAGATAACATGGGGACATCTCCCCTCTGCCTTCCTTCTAGGTTTAAAGCAATGGGGAAATAGAAGCTTTCAAGGCTGAAATCGCTGGTGTGTAAACTCCAGAGGGACCCTGACCTGGAGATTCATTCAGATTCTGACAGTTTGTATAACTGAGGGCTTGCAGAAGCAGAGATTTCCAAGCCTGATTCCTGCTGGCACTGCTAGCAATATCCTCAGTCCTAGCAATGCAGAAACCCAGGGGAAAAAGTGGGAGAGTTTCCTATTTAATTGATTTCTCATTACCTGAGAAGAAGAGATTGTTTCACACAAATATTCTGACATAACACTGATTTCTCTCTGAAGTTTACTTGCCCTGTTGCAGCCAGCTTTGGGAAGCAGCTCTGCTTTGCTTTGTTTCAGAATAGCGTCTTATGCAATGTTTTTTACTAATGTGCTGTATAAATAATGAATACGGCATTGGAAATAAACAGAGGAGAGAATTGTGCCATCCATAACCATGGGCAGCTGGATTGGCTCTGTCACAGCTAACTGCCTCCATCCCTTGTGCTGAGGTGATTCAGAAAGCTAAGCACATCCTGTAAAACGGTACAAAACTCAGGCATGGGAAAATTGATGCCAACCAACAAAACCTGCAGTGCGCCCTTTGCATTTCCTCCCTGCTAATTGTGATTGCTTCCCCTGTGACTCGCTGTCTTCTGTTAAATTGTCGTGACTATCGATGTGCTTCAGGGGTAGATGTGAGTAAGGCTGATCTTGTATTCGGGAAGCAAAGTTCTCAGTTAATGTTGATGTGTAATTAGGGGTGAGATGAGGGCCGTACTATTTCTATAAAAAGATGATCCCTCCAAGTTACAGTCGGTTTTCCCGTGTGAAGGAGATCAAAGTACAGCTGATAGAGCTTTATGCGATGGCAGTTCAGACTTGGGAGCTTCTAATGGCGTCTCCTCTTAGCCAGACTGGTTCTGTCAGTGGTGCTCATCCATGTGTGGATGGTGATTAATCAGACACGAGCAGCAGACTGCCAAACCCCCAGCCTTTCCCTTCTGGCAGTGCTGGAAGCTGGAGCTCCAACTGACGCACCACCAGCAAGCAGCATTCTTACAAATCAGGCTCTGCATTTCCAAACCCAGTTAGGAGCTGTGTTACTGCTCCCACCTGACGGGCATTACGGTCCGGCTCCAGGAGAGATTGTATTTATGGACGATATATTAGAACAGTTGTTTACCTTCCTGCTTAATTAAAACTTTCTGTTCTGTGCTAGCTATATCTCCCTTATCTGCCTTACGCATGGTAGTGTTTCTCCATGGGAAGATCAGGGAATACTCTTCTTACATCCAAGAGTTTTATGGTTGCGTTGGATGGCAATTACCTTTGCGTGCCTAGAGAACGTCCTGCTGCTGCTGCGGGTTCCTGAAGGAAACCCATGGAGTAATGTGTGGGTTTATCTTGTTTGCTATTATTTCTACTGATATTTATCTACGACGGCAGATCAAAACCCATCAGCATCATTTCTCTGTATACCCAGGTGGTGTTTTAAGGAGCAGGTTGCCAGCTCTCCCCGAAACAACAGCTTCTGTCAGCAAATAAGCAACCTGGCTGCATGGCTGGCTGTGAGCCCCTCCGTTCCACTGGCATCAATCATGTCTGAAGCAGTCCTCATCCCCTGCCACTGCCTGCAGTTACGTGCAGGGAGGCCGCTGTTCCTCGGGCGTTTGTAGATCAGGAGTTTGCTTCCCAGGAGCTGCATCTCTCCTGCCTTACACCAAAGGAAGGAAGGTCAGGGTCAGGGATCCGGCACCAGGCTGACGCCTCACACGAGGAATATTTTCAGAGCGCAGCGGTAGTTGGAGAACAGCGTTCAGACCCGAGGCGGAGTGCAGCCAGCCCAGCACGCAGCAGAGCCCAGCTGCAGCACCTGGGCTGTCCTGCAGTGTGTCCCTTCTCCTCAGCAGCAGCACGGCTCATGGCTGTGCCTCCAAGCGCCGCCTGCACTCAGCTGGCACGGCCCGGTCACAGCGCATTGCCCAGCACTGCCAGCACTGCTCACTGGGTCACAGAGCCAACCTGCGTGCCCCAGCAACGAGCCTGGCAGCAAAGGGCTGCAGGCAGCTCTCAGGGCGCCGAACCGAAGCTCCGAATGCCCCGCGTGGGTGCCCAGAATGGTGTGAAATGATGCGTTTGCTCATTAGGCACGGATCAGGCAGGCTGCTCAGTCCATAGCCCACATGAACGCGGCGATTTCCCTCGGCTCATCTGGCTGCATGGGCTGTGCAGAATTCCCTGTGAGAAATATCCATCCTCTGCTGAGAAATCCTGTGGTCTGAGCCATTACCTTTCCTCTCCTCTTTGTGTGTTTTGCAGCTTTTCAAAGGCAAGTTTTTTATCTGCCAGGGGGAGGACACCAGAAACATCACAAATAAATCGGATTGTGCAGAAGCAAGCTACAAATGGGTCCGGCACAAGTATAATTTTGATAATCTCGGCCAGGTATTAATAGCACGGTAATCTGCTTCTTTGCTCCTTTACCTTCTTGACTTAAAACCTGTGCATTATTATCCCATGGGATTTTCTTACAGGGCACTGCCAGTCACAGTAAATATTCAGTTCACACACAGCATTCTGTCTCTGTAAATCCCAAAGGTGGTGTTTCCAAGCAGCCACACACTTCTTTTCAGAACAGAACAAGCACGTGTGGCTTTGTGGAGTACTTAATTGCTTCACTGCTACATAACAAACCAAATATATCTTGCAGAAGAGCTTGTCTAATAGAGCTGGACACATCCAACCATCTCTGCAACACTGCCTTATTTTAGCTGCATGGCGAGGACTAATTAGCAGGGAGCAGTAGAGACCTGGAGGGTGGAAACGAAGCTGCTTTGTGTTCAGCTTTGTGGTTTCCGAATTAGCACTCGTTGCTGAACCATGTTCTGACACTGATGGGTTTTTGCTGCCAGGAGAAACCTGGGGCATCAAAGTGCCCC
Organism: Lagopus muta; assembly: GCF_023343835.1. Classification (NCBI taxonomy): domain Eukaryota; kingdom Metazoa; phylum Chordata; class Aves; order Galliformes; family Phasianidae; genus Lagopus; species Lagopus muta. The sequence goes on along the minus strand of NC_064450.1, from coordinate 10,161,742 downwards.
ATTATCAGCCAGCTAATGGCAATCTGCAGACAGGAAAGGGCTAAGAGGAGTAAAGTGTTACAAGTGAAAAATCTCTGCTGCAACTCCTTGCAACTCTTCTCTGCGTTTTTCTAGGCCCTGATGTCTCTGTTTGTGCTGGCCTCCAAGGATGGCTGGGTGGATATCATGTACGACGGCCTGGATGCAGTGGGAGTTGACCAGCAGGTATGAGCTGCAAGGAGCCAGAAATGCGGCTAGAACAAAAGGGCAATGCGTCAGGAGGGAGCACAGCGAGGAGCCCTGGGCTTGAAGCCAGCCTTTTCCCTACAGATTTTGCCACGCTGTTGGTGTAATAAGGCCATAGCAGATGAACGGCCCTTGCTGAAGAGAGAAGGTTGGAATTTAGAGCATTTTGGGAGAAAAGAATAGCTCAGCGTGGGTCTGGGTTTTCAGTGAGGGCAACGATGGCTGCAGGGGATGCTGCTGGCAGATCAGACGTGGTTCTGAGCGCACTCTGTGATTTGGGACTGCTCTGCTGAACCAGCTCAGAAGGCTGTGGTCACAGGGAGCAGAGTGCACTGCCCTGCCACTGAGGGTCACCCACTGTCCAGATTTTGGATGTAGCAGCTGTAACTATTCACTCCTTTTGTTTTGAGGTTTCGTTGACATTTGCCTCCCATCCCCTTTGCAGCCAGTCATGAACTACAACCCGTGGATGCTCCTCTACTTTATCTCCTTCCTGCTCATCGTGGCCTTCTTCGTGCTCAACATGTTCGTGGGGGTCGTGGTGGAGAACTTCCACAAGTGTCGGCAGCACCAGGAGGAAGAAGAAGCCAAGAGGAGGGAGGAGAAGAGGCTTCGCCGGCTGGAGAAAAAGAGAAGGAGTAAGGAGAAACAGATGGCTGGTCGGTAGTCTTTCCACATCTTTCTGAGTCCTGCTTGACTTTCCACACAGTCCCCTCTCCCTCCCCTCCCTGCCTCGCGTCTGGTGATCATTCTTCTCCTAAAAGCATGTCCAGCTATGAAATTTGCATGAAGGAAGTAGTGTGATTTTAGGCTGAGCAAGGAGACACGGAAGCCTTTTCAATCACTGCGTGATTTGCAACGACCTTCCCATTGGAGGTTATTTAAATTTAAAAAGTAATGATAACCAGACCTGGAGCCTCTTGGATGGCAGCGCTCAGTGTTACACAAATAGTGACAACTGCAAAGATCCGCAGTGCCGGATGGCACCGTCCATCTTCCAAGTCATGAGCACTGTTGCTGATAACTGGATTCACTATTTGGTTTATTACAGCCTTGTAATGCCACAGTGATGCCACCTGTCCCATTTATCAAGCAGGATTATTTATTGGCATGGTAGCACCACTGCTATTCAAGAGTGTAATAAAATAATGGAGACATCTCGTTCTAGTAATGCTTAAAAACCCCTCAGAGAAACACATATCAAAGTGTTTGCTTGAGAAATACAGATTAGAAAACAAAAGCGGGGAGGAGAGTAACTAAGGAGGCAAAATGGCAGTGATGCAAAGTGAACTGAGCCCCGAGCTCTGTGTGCACACCTGCAGACCTTCTAGAGGAGGCTTTGAAAGGGAAAGGTGCTCAGCCTCCACTCTGTCAATGGTCTTCTATCTTTGTCTTTGGGTGTTGTTTTGTTTTTATTATATTTTGGTTCAAAAATTAAGGAATAAGTCAGCCAGGGGCCAAAGTCGGATGTACTCTTCTCAAATGGTCTCCTCTGCCCAAAGTTTCCTCCTCACCCTTTGTGTCCATGGCCTCACTCCTCCCCCCAGTCTGTCTTTGCTTCTCTCTACGTCCCTTCTCACATCTCTATCTTCGACAGACTTCAGTACTGTTTTAGAGACTGTCTGATCAAACACTTGTTCTGAAAGCTGGTGATAATACGTCAGTTTTATTTTTTTTTAATAATCTAGGAGCCATTTAATAGCTGTGGCAGGTTGCTCAGCCACGTAGCACAATTATCCTCTCTCAGCCTCTCTCCATTCAGCACTTATGCAGCACTTTCCCTTGTCTTTAGGTCACATTACCTTCCCAGGTTTTGTAACCAATAGCATTATCATAGCAGCCGCTGGGCATCAGGGTTTGCTTTATGCCAAGAGCCTGTCTCCCTTGATGCTCAGAGGGAAGATGGAGGCTTCCCTTGGGAGCAGCAGAGAATACTGAATGGGAATTACTGAGTAACAGCCTGATTGAGCCCATGATGGAGCACCTGGAGAAGGGACACAGGCAGCCCTGGGAGCACAGCTGAAAACAGTTCACCTGTGTGACCAGAAGGTTCCGCCCCTCTCTGAGCTTCATTTAAGGGCTGGCTGCTACAGAGAAAGGTTCTCTACCTGGGGATCCCTCCTTTTGGAGCATTCAGTGAGCCCTGATGCTCAGGATGGGTAAGCAAATTTTTCTTTCTTTAAGTGAGTTGTGACTATCAGCCTTTTTTGGTTTTTTGTTTTTTTTAGTGCCAGTTATCTGCAATCACCTTACCCTGCAAGCACTTCAGGCTGCTCTCAGCTGAGTGCAGTGCAGTGGAAGGAGCTGGTGCTGCCTGGGAGCCTCTTTCGGTCAGCACAATTTCCCAAACGCAATTTCAGGCTGATGGTAGAAAATGCTTTTAAACACTGAATAGAAAGATCCCTATTTAAAGTCACAGTTCTGGAAGGCAGGCGTAGAAGGAAAACAGATGTTTAGTTACTATTGATGACCTTATTTATAATGCTAGAGGAACTAGATGATGAGAAGATGTAAGTCTGGGCAGTTTCCTAGTGGGAAGGAATCACAAAATGTTCTTGGAGATACAGTTATTCATTCAGTCCTATGAAATATCTAATTAAAGAGGCAATAAGAGCTGCTTTATTGAAGATCAAATATTGCTGAGAATTCAATTGCCATAAAAACCTTTAAAGAGCAAAGTCTGAAGCCCTCCAAATCTCTTTGGAACAGTTTTCCCCATTTGCGTTCAGCCAAACGTTGACTTTAAACGACCTTGTCCAGCTTTGCCTTAGGAGCCCACAGATACCATTGCTTCATCCTGCATGGTGGGAGCTTGCAGGCGATGCCAAGTTAGGGACGGTACCAACAGCTGCATGGGGGCTCCTGGCAGGGCATTCTGAGCGTCCCCCAGCGCCCACACCTGCCCACAGATGTCTGTTTTTCATGCAGCCAGATGTAGCCCATCTAACAGTTGTTTTTCTTCATAGACTTTTCAAACGCACTTCCCCAGTCTGACATCTGCAAAGCAGAGAAGTGTGTGGGACCCCGGTTTGGTGAGGTGTAGGCAATGCAGTGGCCGCTGCCAGGCGCTGGCCCAGCAGGATGTGTGTCCTACCTCAGGTACCCACTCTGTCCTTCAGGACTGCCTCCTCCTCATCACCAAGCCAGGGCGTTCTCTTGGGCTCCCACCATGGGAAAAGCATGGGAGCCCTTCGCTTTTCCCGATGAGCCCCAATACCTGAGCTGCCCTCCCTGAGATGCAAGGAGAGGATCCGCCAGGAGATACTGAACGGAGGCAATGCAGAGCCGCAGGAGCCTCTGACTGGGAAGGGGATGGCTGCGTGTCCTGCCGGATGATTAATGCCGTTTCGTTCTTTTAGATCTAATGCTGGATGATGTGTTAATGGAGAGCACAGCCAGCGCGGTGCCAGGTACTGGGCAGCTGTGGCGTTGTGTCCCGTGAATGGCAGTGCTGTGTAACTAACTCTGGCCGCGCTGCTCGGAGGCATCCCACTAAACCTGTGTGTGGTGCAAGGCTCGGCGCTTCCCTCGCGGCACACGGCTCTCGTTCTGACTGCAGGTCTGCCGGCCTGCCTCAGGACTCACACTTGCCAACCCTTAATTTATCCAATGGTCACCTCATGTTTTTCAGTCATCTTTTTTTTTATTTATTTTTTTCTTCTGGCTTTCGTTGAACGCTGTCAGACTTCTCATAGCTTTTCTTTGTGGTTTTTGTTTTTGTTTTTTTTTTTAGTTCAGAGAATAATGACTGGACTGTGAAAAGGATCTTTGATTGTTTACTCTGGCTTTCCAACCACAGGCTGAGGAGTGTGAGTGATTTGCAGGAGTGTCTCTGAAGGCAGGCAGGGCCACGTAGGGGGAGCATTTCGTTCTTTCTCCACCCTTGATCCACGCAGGGAGGCACAGTACTCAGCAGGATAAGATCCAGGATCTTCCCCACACTGACCTCCAGCAGGGCTGGGAGGAGATGATCTTTAAGGTCCCTTCCAACCCAATCGCATGATGCTATGATGTGGGGATTATCTGTAGTTCTACCAAACCTATGAGTTCTTCTCACTGATTGAGAGCTGCTCCGTCCACAGGGCATCTCCTGGGTTAAAAAGAATAAAGATGCTGCCTTGTGCCCTCTGCAGGACTCGGGCTGTGCCCTGCCATAAGTCTGTCTCCTTTTATTGTCAGAAGAAGCTTTGATCAGCCAAGTGTTTTGTTTAATTTGTAGCTCACAAATATTAGCCTGAATAATTAAGGAGGCGCCAATGTAGAAACAAGTATAGCTATAATTTTCAACAGAAATAATATCCTGGGAAAACTGTGCTGTTAAAACTCTCACCTGTGAAAAATCCACCCACCTGTCAGACATTGCACAGCGCACGGATTGAGTAACAGCTGCAAGGTGAGGGCTGTTGGCTTTGAGCACGGAGGACAGCTGTGGGGCAGGGGGTCCCACCTTTGTATTTCTGGGGCTGCGGTGGAAGTTACCACAACATGCTTTGATCGATCCCTTCCTGCTGCCATTCCCGGTGTTTTTATTTCTGTGCCTTCATTCTCGCCCTCCTTGGCAGGCCCTGTTCTTTCTGCAGTGCTGGGCTGCCAGACCTCGCTCAGTGCTGGGGTCCCCCTGTGTGTGGGGCTGCGTTTGTTGTTTGGTTGGTTGTGATGCCTCTTCTGCTCGTGCACAGTTGCATCGAGCCTGGTTTACATTATTTTCTTTTCTTTTTAAGGCATTGAACTCATTCCAGTCCCCTCCATTATCCCATGCAGACTCAAGCTGTGCTCTGTGTTGCCCTGCGTTGCCTTTCCATTGAGTCTCATCTCAGAGAATGTGGGGCTGCCAACTGGTCCCTGTGGGGTGGTGGTGGGTGAGGGTTGGTCCTCCCATGGCTCAGGGGATGCCACAGATGGGAGCCTCAGACCCACACACATGGGTGGTTCCTGAGGGACTGCCTTCCTCTTGGTGTGAAGATAAGACGGAGTGCTGTGTGCTGGTGCTCACTGGGATGTTACAGTTTTATAGTTTTCCTTTTATTTTCTCATCAGTCTGCATTCTGTCACAACTGGAAACTTCACAGTGGAAATAATTTATTTTCTGTTTTGCTTTTTATTTCTTTTTTTTTTTTTAATATAAATCCATTCAGTACAATAAAAGCCAAGTAAAATGCTCTGTATAAATAGAAAAAGCAAAAAGTTCCTTCAGTGCAAACTACTTTTTAACCTAATAATATTCCTGATACAGTTTGTAAATCCAGCTGCGTCACAGGCTCATTGCTCACGGCTTGCTGCTGTCCTCCAGATATACCCAGACCTGTGAAGGAGTTAATTCCCTTATTAGAGACGAAGGGAAAAGCCAGAGGAGACTGTAATGAAATTGTCCCACTCTCGTGAATTCCAATTTCCTGTGCCCACACAGCTCTGGCTGCAAAGGCACTTTGGGGAAAGCAGCAATTTCTCTCTTGACAGGGCAATATTGGGAGGCAGCCCTGCGCCAGCGGTGACACCAGCTGTCCTGCAGCCAGGGAGGGCCTGCAGTTACGGGGCTGTCGTATCTGCACAGTGCCCCCAGGACTGTCCCCCAGGCCCTTCTGCATCCCACCTCCTGCAGCGGGGCACTGTGGGGCGGGGGGTGCAGCGGGTTCATCAGTAGCATTGCCTTAGGCAGTGGGCTGGGGGGGGGAAACTGAGGTCAGAGCACAGTGAGATGCTCGGATGTGCCAGGAAGGCTGCAGCATTCTGCTCCCAGCCATTGGCAGGCATTGCCTGTGCTCCCCATCCCATGTGGTGCTGCAGGGAGGAGCAGGGAAACCCTGCTTGGGAAACAGCCTGAGTGGAGGACTCGTAACAGTGATAAGCTGAAGGCTGATGCTGCTGTGCCAGGCATCGACCCAACTGCTGCAGCCCTACAGAGCCTGTCTCTAGGGGGGGAGAAGCAGGTGGGCTCCCAGGACCACCGTCTCCCTCTGCTGGATCACCTTCCTACCTGGGCTAGGAGGAAACTGCTCGGGACCTGCAGCCTGAGCTGCTTGTGTCCAGAGGAGCTCATCTCCAGCTGAGGCAGCTCCCTCGCCCCTGCTCCTGGCCTGCAGCCATGGTGAAGCAGCTTGATTTACATCCTGTTTACCAGCCTGATGTTTCGTAGTGGGCTTTTGCTGTATTTTCCCATTTTCTCTCATTCTGCCCATTCTTTCTTTGTTCATTTGCTCTCCTTGTTTCTTTAACACCACGTGTGCCGGGAAGCCAGTTAACCTTTCAGTGATAACCGAGACTAACCCAGAGCTCTTGTTGTTCTTGACACAGTGTATTGTAACAGTACAGTAATGTGGTGTTGTGTTAGTTGTGAAGTTCACCACCTGGAGTTTAACAGATGTCTGTATTTCCCAAGATGTTGGTATTGTTTAGATCTTTACTGCAGTAATTCCAAAGAACACTGTGCAATAGGGGGCAGGGGCTTTGCACTGGATAATTACGCACCAGTAGCACCCGATGGGTGTGCAGAAACGCTCTGCTCCTATAGAAGTGGCACTCAGACGACAGCAGGAGCTCCCTGCCTCCCTAGGCACAGTGCTGTGTGTCGGGCAGCATGCTGTGGGTGTGCGGCTGGTTCATCACCAGGTGATCTCAGTGCTGCACTGATTTGCATGGCCAGCATGCAGAGCACGGTGCGATGAGCGCTGGTCTGATTTATAAACAGGGTTGACAAATCCCCTCCTCGTGAAGTTAATGGTGAAGGACAAAGTGTTTACCAACAGCAGTTTTCTAAGGCGGCACCCGGAGATGTTGGGCTGTGGAAACCCTGAGGATGTGCTGGGAAAGGCGAGGCAGAGCCTTGGTGCTGCAGGGAGGGGGGAGGTAGATGAGCAATTAGCAACCCTGCTTATAAGGTCACACAGCAGCTCATCCAGGTGCAGATCCCTGCGCAGGGGACGGTTTACAGCCTCTCTCTAAATCCTCTCTCTGTTCTAACGGTGCGGTGCTATTCTGTAGGATTTGGAATAACCTGTCAATCAAAGCTGAAAAAACATGAATTCCAGTGTGATTATTCATAAGTAAATCCACTGCAAGAAAAGGCAGAAACCCTGACATTTTTTCTTTTTGAATGTGAATTAGACATAAATGTAGAGAAGTGATCCAATTACGATGGTGTTTCTTACTGAGATGATAAGTTGGTTCATAAAAATAGGTCCTGTTCCTGACTTAATTGTATTCAAACATTTTAGTTAATTTGCTACTCATAACTTAGCATAATGTGATCGAGATATCTTGACTTTATGGAGATTTATGCAGATTCCAAGATATCTGACATAGGCTTATGAGTGAGTCAGCAGCTGCTGCTCTGCTTCTTTATAAGCACTCAGTAGGTGCAGCGTGGAAATTCATTGTGCAGGCCTTTCCATCCACGCTGTGCTTTAGCTCTCCAGCACAGATCACCTCAAGCACCCAAGCGTTGCAGGGCAGAAAGGGAATGTTAACACTGCCTTCAATGTGACTGTGCTGAGGCCAAACTGTGGCCATTCCAAACACCTACAGAATAAAACCTCTCGCTGGTTTGTCTCTCTGGTGCCCGGGCTGTAGGGGAAAAGCCTGTCTCTATGGAAAAACCAAAGCAACTCTGATTTTCAGGATCCTGTTGTGAAGCAGGGAGTGCACAAAGCCATGCAGCCTATGGCTTTGATTGCAATGCCTCTGACTATTGACAAAGCGAATTCTATTTCCAGGCAAAACTTAATCTTCTAAAATTAGTCTTCCCCGAGGGCAGCTGAAGCCCAGCCTTCACAGCTCCGTTCTGCCCAACTTTCTGCTCGGTGTAATGCATCAGGCTGTACACGAGCAGAAAATATCAAGCCGTGTAATTCTTACAGCTCAACGATTTTCGTAACCGGTTGATCATCTAATTAGTAGAGTAATGTTACACTCTGACATATTCAAGACAGTCCTTTCCACTTCAATCTGCATTATAATGCCTCCTTGAAAATGGTACTGAATGATATACTCAGCCTTAGCATTTCCTCATTAGAGATTAGGTGAGTAAATGAGTTTATCCGTGGGAACATTTGGGGTCTAAGAGCACGTGTCGTTCTGAGGCAGCCTGACCTGGGAATGAGTTGTACAGCGAAATCTGTGCCTCGGTAATCTGGTATAAAACGGAGAGCCGTTATTTCCTAACGGCTGAGGCTGACTGATCAGTTTCCCGTGGTATTTTTATGGTCCCTTCTTCACGGCTCGACAGCCCAAGTGTTGAATTTCGTTCTCTCTGCAGTTTACTGCAAAGAACATAATAGGACCAAATTACTTCTCTTTCAAAGCCCACCGCTAACTGAACGCCCTTTATTTCTAAGCCACTGGTACTAAAATCTGTCCCTGGCATCTGACTGCTAATTGGGCTTTTGGATGCTTTGGGGACTTTCTAAGCTCAGCAGCAACAAAAATTGTCGGCTTAATTTAAACTTAATTGAAATTTCCCAATGGTGAGAACACTCCTCAGCACAATGATCCCAGCTCACCTCATCCCTGATGCCGTAAGGCTGAGTATAGCGCATGTCCCGCTGAAGGTGTTTAATGGATGTAAGCTGACAGGAGCCCTGCTGTGCATTAAAGGTGGTAACGTGGCAGCAGAGGGGGAGGGAGGGGAAGAAGACGACAGCATGTTGCTGTAATCAGTCTAGAGTTTGTCAGCGTGGGAGGTGAGGGTGCGTTGGCTGCATGGAGGCACAGAGGAGTGACTCGCCGTGCTCTCGGCTCTCCTCCCGCTGCAGAAGCACAGTGCAAGCCCTACTATTCGGATTACTCCCGCTTCCGCTTCCTGATCCACCAGATGTGCACCAGCCATTACCTGGATTTGTTCATCACCGGCGTCATCGGCCTCAACGTGATCACCATGGCCATGGAGCACTACCAGCAGCCCAAGGTCAGTGTGCTGTGGCTGGTGGGCGCGATTCAGGGCGCTTCTGCTCTTTGGTCTGGGGCCCTGCTCACCATGCCCGTCCCTGGGCTGGAGGTGTCCATCCTGTCCCTGCCTTCAGGCCGTATCCATCCGTACGGATGGGGCCTGTTGCACCTCTGCCCTCTGGTTAGGTGCGAGGTGACTGCTCTGGCAGTTGGGCTGGGAGAGCATTTGTTTCGTTAGCTACAAAGGATCGTTATTAAAACCCTCTGTTTGATTGAATGTTTGCACCAAAAAAAAAAAAAAAAAAAGGAGAAAAAGGGGAAAACAAATTGCATTTATGAAAGCTTTCTGCTTTGCAAAGTTTCTCCCAAAGTCCCATAGGGCTTAATTTTCACAGGCACTGGGTTCTATGCCGGTCCTTAAAATACATTTTAATGTATTAGTGTGCTCAGTTCTGGGTTTGGGTCATATTCTGGAAATAAAAACAGCCTGTCCTGGGCCATCAAGCCTCTTGTGCGTAAGTAGGAGATGGAAATAGGTGCTTTTGCCATATAACTTGTACTTATTTTTATTAGCTACTTTCAGAATGAACAAATACAGCACACAATAGAAGGAAATATTCTCTAAAACTACACAGGGTTTGAATACTTAATGTTTAAAAAAAACAAAAACATTAAATGCAGGGAAAAATATCCTCCAGCCTATCATAAAGGAGCCAAAAAGTGGAAAGGCACAAGCCCAGTTTATTTCTTCTGTTTGGGTCACCTTCAAACAGCCCCGACAGCTCCTGTGTGATTCAGTCGGTTGGTGATGAGCAATGCTTTTGGCTGCAGAGCCTGCGCTGGAATCTCGTGAGGGCGTTGCATCTCGCTGCCGCTCTGCAGCCATGATTTCTCTTGTATCATAACTGTGCTGGGCAGGTTTTTGTTTTTAATTTTCTTTAGGAAAATCACATTTTGTCTCTAAGCCTCTGGTATGCAGCATCTGCGTAATGACCCTGAGGTTGGTGTGCTGTGGGATGACAGCACAGAGGGCTGGACCATGGCCATAGGACCATTCTGGTCTGCTTGCAGATGGTGAGAATGGGTTGATGGTTGGAGCAGATGATCTTGGTGGGACATTTGTCATCCTGCTGAGCCTTTTTTCCTGTTAGGGACTCAGCAGCTCTGCTGGAACATGGTGAAGGCAGGCCTGCTGGCACAGAGCTGGCACCCAACTTCTGTGCTCTGTCCTCACCACAGGTTCTCGACGAAGCCCTGAAGATTTGCAATTACATCTTCACCGTTATCTTTGTCCTGGAGTCTGTTTCCAAGCTCATTGCCTTCGGGTTCCGTCGCTTCTTCCAAGACAGGTAACACAGGCTGCAGCTTGGCTGCCTGGGGGCTGCAGGACACAGCTGCCCAAGGTCGGGGTTTTAGAGCCCGGTGACCCTCCTGGTGTTAGCCATGTAACACGAGGGAAAGCTTCTCGGTGTGGTGGTTGGAACTGGGCTGGGGTGGGGGCTGGAGGGAGGAGTGTGCATGAGGAGGTGTGTGACGTGCATCCGTGTGGTGGGCAGACAAACGGACAACAAGGCAGTGCTGGGCAGCAGATCTCCTCCTGACACCAGCAGCGTGCCTGCAGAACCAGGAGGGCCGGGTGAGTGAGAACAGATTGTCCTGAGAGAGAAAATCTGCTCCTGAGCAGAAACCGAGGAGGGAAAGGACCTCTTTTCACGCAGATGCTGAGCAGCGTACAGAATGACATTTTTCTCAGATTTCCCCTCTCATAACCCCTCAGGGCTTGTTTTACGCCCAGAGCAGGCCATGCTACAAGGACAGGCTGCTCCTCCCAGGCAAGCCCACAGCGAGCCCTGTGTGCTGCAAAGCAGGGGCCGTCAGCAGCTCCAGCATCACCCCTCAGTTCCACAGCCTCTGGATGCAGAACTGCTTTGTTTCTCATTCCCTTCAGCCAAGAGCATCGTTGGCCATTGGCTGATTTTATAACAAGCTGTGTTAATTATAATGATTTCATAACATAACTGCTTTTGTATAATACCCTAGAAAAATGCTCAGATTCATTTGAGTGTGAGAACCATTGAAATGCCTGGAATTCGTGTGAAACAAGCTGCCTCCTGTTGCCAGCTTCTTAGTAGATGTTAAACTTCATTTTGTGTTGTCTCCAGATGGAACCAGTTAGATCTGGCAATTGTGCTGCTGTCTATCATGGGTATCACTTTGGAAGAGATTGAGGTGAATGCTTCGCTCCCAATTAACCCCACTATTATCCGAATCATGAGGGTTCTCAGGATTGCTCGAGGTGAGACAAATTAAGCAGAATTTGCTTGTATTGAGGTGCAGGGTCCCCTCCAGGAGAGAGTTAAGTGTTGGGAAACAGTGGCGGGGCACATCCTCATCACAATGTGCATAGCTCTGGCATCGGCACTCTGTAAACAAATAACAGAACAATGGAGGAAAATAGTTGCGAGGAGCCAAAGAGCTGAGCCGACTGACCGTGTGTTTCTATCTTAAGGGAACTTGAAGCTGAAAGCTTAGAACTAAAAGACAAATAGCTGTGGTTGTAACTCCCAGAGATGTACCTGGGAAACCATGCCAGTCAAATGAAAGTCGTCTCTAACAGGGATTGCAGAACATCAGCCTGAGTGCATTGGCTTTAAAAGACAAGCATCTAATAAATTTAATTTCCCATGAGACTTTACATCTCTCCACACTGTGACAAAGCATGCCTTGTCACCGTGCATCCATCTCTCCTTCCGCACTGCAACAGCATGTACTGGGCTGGGAAGGCAGCTCCTTTAGGGCCGGAGCTTTCCCAGCAGAACTTCGTGGGTCCAAATGACAGAGATGCAAAATGTGAGTGCTCAGGCTCTAAATAAAGTACTGCCAGGCTCTCCTGAAGGGCACTGTTGTGCTCTGAGGTGTAATTGCTGTGATTGCAGCCCTCTTCTAAGCAAAGAGGGAACTGGGAAGAAATGAGATGCTGCTGTGTCTCAAGGGGTGGGGGAAAATGTGTTTTTCCTGTGCATTGGATCCCTTTCAGAATTAAAAATACATACATTTTCCAACTGGGTATGCAGCCTCCTGGAAGAGATGTGATTCACTGAGGTTCTGATATACGCATTTGCAAGTGGGCAGCCTATGGAAGTGGGAAAGTGGCCCCAGAGCTGGGAAACAGCTGCTCACAGCACAGGGAAAGAAAGAGGGGGGAGAAGGGGGATGCAGTGGTGAAGTGGGGGGAATGATGCTCTCTGTCATCTCTTTTGCTGGGTTTAAACCCACTGGGAACAAACCTGGTGTGCACAGTGCTGTGAGAGGCACCAAAGGGCACCGCTCCTCCCGGCCAGAAGCTTTAAAGCAGAGTTGGAAGGGAAGCTGCCTTTTACTCTTAACCTCATTGTTTGGCTCACTTGCCGCAGCCAACATTGTGGCCCTGTGCTCCCGCTGGGTGCCAGAGTGCCATCCCAGGGAGAGGGGAGAGGAAGGCCGGGCAGAACGGCGGTGCTTCCTCAGCTCTCAGGATGGGTGATGCTGCAGGGCACAGGATTTCAGCAGTATCCAAGCAACCAGGAGCGGTGTCAAAGGGCAGGAGCTGTAGTGGCTAGCAGAGAACACTTGCCATCATTTCACATTTCTCCTCCTGCAACCCTGTGAGAGGGATGGGGTTTGCTGCCCCGTACCAATGCTGCTGTCACCATATCATGCCTGTGTTTTCCTCAGTGCTGAAGCTGCTGAAGATGGCTGTAGGGATGAGGGCTCTGCTGGACACCGTGATGCAAGCGCTGCCCCAGGTAACCCCCTGCCTCAGCACCGCCTCCTCCGGCCCACGGCTGTGTTTGTTGCGGAGGAATGCTAATCATTTTATCTCTGCTGTCATTAGATAATCACATTTCCCTTCCGAAGCACAGTCTGAGATACAGTCCTCACATTGAGGTCATTTTCCCCCTGAAGCAATTTAAGTTTTGGATTAAAGAATACAGCAAGAAACAGGTCTGGAACAAAAAAATCAATGAATGTTCTTTTTTTGTGTTTTTTTTCCCCCCGTTTCTTTTTCTCTTTCCAGGTGGGGAATCTGGGTCTTCTCTTCATGTTGTTGTTTTTCATATTTGCAGCTCTTGGAGTGGAGCTCTTTGGTGACCTGGGTGAGTGCAGCCCTGCCCCGTGCCGGCTGGGCGCTGGTGAGCGGCGTCTCATTGCTGTGTTTGTCCTGCAGAGTGCGATGACACACACCCCTGTGAGGGGCTGGGCCGACACGCCACCTTCCGCAACTTCGGCATGGCCTTCCTCACCCTGTTCCGCGTCTCCACCGGGGACAACTGGAACGGGATAATGAAGGTGAGGGGCCCCCAAAACTTAGAATCACAGAATCGGTTGGGTTGGAAGAGCCCTCTATGGCCATCCACCCCACCACCCCACCGACCGCATCCCTCAGTGCCACATCTCCGTGGTGCTCAGCAGCCCCGGGGCACGACCCCACTTCTGTGCAGCTGTGCCGCTGCATCCTTGCTATCTAGGAGAAGAAATTGTTCCTGATGCCCAACCTGAGCCCCCCGGCGCACTGTGAGGCCGCTACTTCTTATCCTGCCAAATGACTGGTGGCATTGGTCCACGTACCACAGCTAGCTGCTCCAACCGTGCCCTGTCTCCTCCTGCCCAGCACTGTGAGGTTGGCCTGGAGGTGGGCCAATGCTGCAGCCTTCTGCATGCTCCGTATATTCCTTTTTCTAGAGAGAACCGCATGAAAACAGAGGGGAAAAAATAAAGGGACGCCTCTCTGAAGTTACATGAGTTCATTCCAGTTAGGCCTGTTGGTTTAGCTTTGTGTTTCCTTAAAAGCCCGCAGTTACAACTGTTGGTGTTCCTTTGTTGTGGCTTCGTGGGTTTTTTAAATTTTATTTATTTATTCATTTACTTTCTGGGAAAACTCCTATTTCTGGGAGCAAACCTCTCCTTGTGGACAGCCGTAAAGCCGTGCTGTTGTGAAAGCTGCCTTGTGCACACAGGGCCAGCTGGTCGCAGTGCATCGTCCCCCTGTGAACATGGGGAATGGTGTCCGCAGGGCAGCTGGTGGACGGCAGTGCGCCCTGCTGTGCCTGGGAGCTGTGCACCGCGCTGCTGTGTTTGGTCTTTAGCGTTGCAGAATGGGCTTTGTGAATCGAGGCGCTGGAACTGTGCTGGCAGCCCAGAGCCTCCTCACAGCCCTCAGTCTTATTCTCCTGTTTTCAGGACACCCTGCGAGACTGCGACCAGGAATCCACCTGCTACAACACCGTCATCTCGCCCATCTACTTCGTCTCCTTTGTGCTGACGGCCCAGTTTGTCCTGGTGAATGTGGTGATAGCTGTGCTCATGAAGCACCTGGAGGAGAGCAACAAGGAGGCTAAAGAGGAGGCAGAGCTCGAGGCAGAACTGGAGATGGAGATGAAGACCATCAGCCCTGGCCAGCACAGCCCCTCGGACATCTTCACGTGGATGGGCGGCGTTGGTGGCGAGAGGCCCGAGAGCCCCCGTGGATGCCCCCATCCCCTGCAAATCAAGGTGGATTCTCAGCTCTCGTTAGTTTACCCTATGGTGAGAAGCTTGGCTGGGGGGTGCGGAGGGGCTGCCTTGTGTTTCTGCTGGGGGAAGACGTGCACGAGGGGTAGTGAGGGAGCAGGGGTGCCATGCTCCGAGGTTTGCGTTCCTCTCTGCTCTGTGGGGCACCCCAGGAGGAAGCAGGGGCAGGGCTGCAGCCCACCACGGTGCACAGAGCTTTGCAGTTTGTTCTGGAGATGTGCCTGAGCTGCCCCGTCCAGAGCTAAACTCCAAATTAGCTCTAATGCAGAGTCTGGGCTCGGCCCTTTGTGAGAGCAAAATTACGAGCATAATAAGTTTGCTTTTCTAATGCCGGCCACGAACCGCAACATAAAAGGGGAATGGAACTTGGCTAATCTTTGCTTAAGTATTAAATTTGTTTTATAGAATCTCAATTGAAAAGCCACCCCCATGATTGAGCTCATGAAAAAACGCTGTTAACAGTGGGATAATCCAGGGCTCAGCAGAGCTGGAGGCAGCGGGCAGCAGAGCAGGCTCCCAGCCCTGCGTCTGCATGGAGCTCAGTGTGAGGGATGGGGAGGTGAGGTCATGGCCCAGACGTGTCCCCTGGGAGGGAGCGGTGCTGGAATTATGCAAGAACATTGCTCCAGCCCTTTTTTTAGTCTTAGCTGATGGCGGATCGGGTTAAACCCTACACAGAGCTCATTAGCTTTTATTACATCATGATTTCACAACAGCGTATCTTGACCTCTGCCTGGGTGGACTAATGAGTATTTTAATGCATGAAAAATTCATTTATGATCTTTAGTCCAAGAGTGAGAAGAGTAAATCTCTGCTTAAGCTTTGTTTCAGTTTCTAAGCTACCGGCAGTTTCTGGTTCCATTAGGAGCCACTGCTGTCGGAGATGGAGTCCAGAGCTGCTCCTTGGCACACGAAAAGGAGTTCAGGGCAATATGGGGAAATCCAGACTCATTATATTCTCGAGGAAGAAATAACATGCCCCAACTGCTGCTGTGCACGTTGAGCAGAGCGCTGGCAAACCATCCTCAGCTCTATTGCCGTGCAGCAGTCCTTGCACTGGCAGAAAGGGAAACTGCAGAGCAGCAGGAGAACTCGCTGAGGGTGCTGTCAGCCATTGAAGCTGTCCTTCTGAGTGTGGCTTATTCTGGTCAACATCTCTGGAGCATCTCTCTTGCTCTTTCACCCAAACAGAGCCTTCGTAAACCTCTGGGAGATTTCACTCCAATTATTTATTGTGCCAGCCAAACTCTTCAGGAAAAATCTGATGCCTGAGCACGGCAGCAGAGGAATGCAATTCCCAGGACGTGACCCTGCAAGGACTGTGGTCAGCATGCTCTTTTGCTTGCCTCGTCCCTGGGATTTTTGCACTGTGTGCTGACTGTAACAGCAGTCCTCATTGCGCTGTGCACACCAGGCATTGGTACATGGGAAGTTCAGCCCTCAGATTGCTGCCACGCTGCCTGTGAAAGCTGGGTCTGTGCCCTGTGATGCTTCCGCTGTCTGTGCTGAGGCAGAAGGTGGCCAGGACTGTGGGAGGCCTCAGCCCACTTGGGTTGGCGTGTGGCTGTGCTGGGCGTCAGCAGTTTTTGTGGGCAGTGCCTCCTCGAGTCGGGTTATTTTCATCTGCGTCACTGAGGCATTAAACAAGAGGTTCTCTTTGCTCAAAACGTTCTCTTGGGGCACACAGACCTCAGAGCAGGAGAGCAGAACCCTGCAGCTCCCATCTCAGCTCTGCACTGCCTGCGGGGTCGGAGAAAAGCTGCCGCTGCTCACTGCGATATTACTGCACTGTTCTCTCCGCACATTGCCCGTCCTGTTGTTTGTTACTGCTATTCTCCATTAATGTTTGTCTTTTTTCTTCTTTCCCTTCTATCCTGTTTTCCTTTTTTTCTCTCCCTTTTACTCGTTTGGGTTTTCCACACTGTCCTTCTTTCTCTCTGTCTCCGTCCCTCTCTTTGCTCGGCCCTTCCCTTCTGCATGCACACACCCCTCCTAGGAAAGGCACTTGTTTGATACCATATCCCTGCTGATCCAGGAGTCTCTGGAAGGAGAGCTGAAGCTGATGGACAACCTGTCAGGCTCTGTGTGCCATCACTATGCCCTCCCTGCTCCCGAGTATTACAGCTCTGAGAACCAGGTTAATATTCCTTTCCTGCAAAGTCTCCATCCAAACTCGATTTCACTGAGACCTTTAATAGAGAGTCAGAGTTCTTTGCTTTGTGTAATGCAGTCACAGGGGTTTTGAAGGATCGTTCTGTGGGCGTCGAGGTAATATCTGATTTTATGAAGCTGTATATACCGATGCGAGAGGAGAATCACAAGCTTTGAGTTTCTGTCTCCAGCGCAGAGAGAAGCTTTTCATTGTATGTACTGCTCATGAGTGTTGTAAGGAGAATGCAGCATCCTCCGGTGGGGTTCTTGTGTTGGCTTCTTGCTCCCACCCGGAGCTGGGAGGACAGTGTGAGCTGATCCAGAGGAGAGCCTGAGCAGAGGGGGATCAGGAAGTGATCTCTGCATTTCACTCCTACTGACAGGAGTCAGTAAAATCCAGTTCTGAATGTTTTCCTAAAGAGGCTTCTTGCAAGTGGGTCAGTGTGAATGAGATCCTCATCTCTGATCTGCGCTGAGCTCAGAGGCGAGGCAGCCCCTAATGATGTCCTCAGGCAGCAGCGTGCTCCAGCACTTTCTCGAATAGGGGCTGTAGTACTCGTTTAAAATTAGTTCATTTACTTAGAATAAAAACCCTTCTTTTCCAAGCACACTATTCTCCTGAGCAAATATTTCCCCTCGCTCACAGCAGCAGCCATAACAGCAATTCAAACATGCCTTTTTCTGCGTTTGGAATTGAGCAAATTCCTTATTTCTCCATTTCTTTCTGGCTCCAAATAGCAGAATTTTCCTTGCTAAATCGCTGTGCTTATTTACGAGCTCCCAGCGCTTGAAATTGTCCACCTTGGAGGTTCGCTAGGGACAAGTGTTGGTAAGGAGCAGAGCTGCGTCCCTCGGAGCTGTGCTGGGTGGCTCAGGCTGGCAGGCAGGGCAGCGCGGCGCTCATCAGAGCTGCTTGGGAAGCTGCTGTCACAACTGCACTCGCAGGAAGTGCTGCTGCAGCAAAAACAGGCTTCTGTTTGACGTTTTTATGTAATGAAAAAATATAGCGCTCTGCTTTGCAATGACTTTTCCTTTGAAAATTTAAGCTAGATTTGTATTTTTTTTTCTTGCTGCAATTAACAAACCTATAAATCATTTGGATATTTCCAACCAAATGTTTTGACTGCCTCAAACCCAATTCTGGGAGATGGGAGGCTGTTTTGTTTACCTTTTGGCTTTCCTGCTCGCAACATTTGTCACGTTCTCAGGGCAGTCAGGAACATGGAGCAGCACTGAAAGCACTGTGGTATGCACAGCTCCCTCCTGCCAACCCCACTGCCATCCCCATTTGGGATCACCATCCCTGCGCTGCTGCTGTCCCAGTGCTGCCTCTTTGGGCTCCCCGTGGGAAGTCAGGAGGAACTGCAGAGCGTCTCTCATGCGTTGCCCACGGGCATCCCACGGAGCTCTGGGGAGAGGCTTATTGCAGCCACTCACAGTTTGTTTATCACCAGCTTTATTTCAGCCCACCGATGTCAATTTCTTTGGAGCGAGAGAGTCCAGCCCTGGGATAACTCAAGAGCAGCCAATCTGGGCCTCTGTGCTTTCTGCTGGAAAGCACGGTGCTGTTGAAAGACTTTTCAAATATAGAGGGTATGGGAAAGCAATGCTCAGGGATAGCTGGGAAACAGAAGGAATTTGCTGGGACGCCCATGACAGTGTGCGGGTGTCTGAGCTGCAGGCGACCCATGGCAGGAGGCACAGGGACTGCAAACAGACCCAGCACAGGGATGTTCTCTGCCAGAGCACATTGAGGGCAGCCCCTGCACCCCCCACAGGACACTGCATGGAAGGCAGGGGGTGGCACAGCCTCTTGTGCCCGACCCTAATTGGGAGGGCGGATGGCACCCATAGGAAGGTAATGTTGCTTTTGCCACTTCACTTAGGCAGGAGGACACCAGCACGCAGTGCTGGCATTAGTGTATGCCTTTAAACTCCCTCACAACTCCTTGGTAAGCATTTAAGTACAAATGTTCCACTTTTCTTGTCATTTCTTTGTTATATTCCATTTCTTTAATGTTCTGTCCCTGGTAACAATGTGTATGATGTAGCTGCTCCCACCGCAGGGATATTGCTTTAGTGTTTAGAAGTGTTTAGATTATGATACTTTTTTCTCTGAAGATTTGTGTCCTGGTTTCTTATGCTTAATCATCTCTCCCTTCAGATCCCTCTAGCTGAGATGGAGGCTCTGTCTCTGACGTCAGATATTCTCTCTGAAAAGTCCTGGTCCTTAGCTCTGACGGATGACTCTTTTCCTGATGACACTAACACACTCTTACTTAATGCTCTGGAAAGCAATGTACATACACTGGTCGCTGTGTGTTCTGATGTTTGCAGGGTTTTAAATACTGCGTTCTCCTACACCTGCCTAATGGCATTCGAAGTCCCAGCCCGTGTGCCAGTAGCACCAGCCTTCCGCCGGGCAGGACGCTGTCCTTAATGCCATTAGGACGTGGGCTATTACCACTCTTTGGCCACAGAGTTGGCTCCTCATGAGGAACAACCATTTTTCTTTATTTTTTTTTTCCTTGGCGTCATCTGTAAAACAAAGTGTTTTCTGCAAGTAAAACAAATAGTCAAAAAAATGCATTGGAAAGCATCAAGGTCGAAATTTCCTCTCCATGTGAAACCAATCAGTGATGCTGTGTGGAGGAGACACCCACAAGCTGACGATGCCCGTGTCCTCTGCAGAGGGATGGGCTGCAGCCCGTGGCCGTGTGAGAGCTCCTCATCTCAGCCAGCAGCAGCACCGTGGGCTCAGTGCCTGATTGCAGCCAGTTTGTGTCGCAGATACCAGATGGGGATCTCTGAGATGCTGCTGCTTTGGTGGTAGCATCATCCCACTGAGAAAGAGAGAGAGCTGGGATCGCTCTGTGCCTTCCTGAATGAACCAACCAGTATTTTGAACCCTGCCTTAACCATCTCCTCTTTGAAACATGAGACATTTTTAGCTGTGTAGCAGTCCAGTGCTTTTTTCTGCTGTACAACAGCTCCTCTTCCAACATTTTTGGGCCATTCTTGTTTTCCTTGTTGTTGTTCGTGTAGCTGCCGTTGGATGTTTGTGTCGTCGATAATTTCTCTGCCATTCTAGCTGGTTGTCATCCTAATTAGTACTTCTTTGGGAAACGCCTCCAAAACCGTGACGATATTTCCCATCATGCTTCATGGCATCATGTGCAAAAGACTTTGTAAGTTGCATTTGTGTGCGGCACTTTGTTTGGAGAAGCTGAGAGAAGCATTTGGTGAGGCTCAGCCAAACAGCTGGCAGCAGGAGGGTCTCGGGGACGCAGCCTAGAGGTGCCTGTCCTCAGCAGAAGGGGAGAAGAGGGCAGACTGAGCTGCTGTCAGCGCCAGCACACGTCCTGCTCAAAGCGTCTACCCCAAATCCTGCAAACTTCTGTCAAAATGCTTTTCTTTTTTCGGTGTTTTTACACTTCCCTTCAGCACGGCTTTAGCTGAAAAACACCTCAGACAGGATGTTTTGTTTGACTCCAGATAGATTTGGTTTGGGATTTTTTTTTTTTTTTTCCTCTTTTTGGTTTGCAGAAGCTCCAGATTTGCCTTCCAGCCAAACCAAAGCAACACATCTGTGAAAAGTGCCAGGGAACAGAGAGTCACGCGCTGCTGGAGCTGCGCTCAGAGGGTCGTTTTTCAGCCATTCCCAGTGGTTGTGGTGCAGCTGAGCTGTGAGGTTGGCCCCGGGAGGAGCAGAGGAGGCAGGCAGGCACTCTGTACATACAGGTTGTCTTTGGACAGGAGCTTGAATCCAAATTCTCCAGTTCAAACGAAACAGTCTTGAATTGGACGCCTCTGCTTGCAGGCCATCTTTTTTGCTTTAAGTGAAATGATGTGAAAGATAAATACTGCTGTTATGGGGAGGGCAGGAGGAGGAGTGGAGAGGGCTCACAGCCATCAGCTGCAGCAGCGCAGGGCTGTGCTCTGCCCAGGTGGGTCCCCATGGGATGCATTGCACAGCTTCCCCAGGGCTGAACGTGAAGCTGCAGTGATGCAGATCTCTGTCCATCAACTTGATTTTTCTTTTCTTCTTCTTCCCTCCTTTTTTTTTTTTTTTTTTTGTAAAATCCATTTAATCTCGTTATTTGTTCTTATGCAAATGAAACGGTGCAGTGAAATTTCATTTTTATGACTAGGGGAGAAAATCAGAAAAAATCAGGCCTGAGTTTTTCCAGTAGTGCTCGGCAGTGCGTTGTATTAACTGCAACGTCACATCTGATTTCTGTGGTTTTCAAAGGAAACCTTTTAAGGATGAGATAATTGTTCTGTTAGGACTGCACAGGGCAGCTGGCTGAGCTTCCATTTTTCCTTACTGTCACACATGGGAATGGATGGAGATGTATTTCGTTATGAAATCACACCCAAATTGTAGCCCATTCGATATTGCATCTGGTGCTGCCTACTCCAGCAGACTCTGGCTATAAAAACTCCGCAGTCAACACGTGCACAATAACCTCTGCTGCTCTCAGATCCCTTCTAATTTGAGGATGGCTTTAACCCCGAAGCAGTAGGTTTACATTTCCCTTTCAATAAAATGGGTTTAGTTATCCAGTGTGTAAGAAGACAACCGATGAGATGGTGCTGGCAGCCAGAATAGAGGACGTTCTCTTCAAACTGCTTCTGGTGAGGTTTTGCCTTGTTGATTTTTTTTTTCGCTAGGAGAGGAAACTGCTCGCCTTTGTAAAAGCCTGGCTTGCTGATGAGGGCACACAGAGGAGAGGCAGCCTTATGGTTATTGCAGAAGATGAAAGTCATGCAAAGCATGTGACTGCTGCCGGCCTTGAGGCATGATGCCTTCTTCACACCCCCGAAATAGTCATGGTTTACTCCTGCGGTGTCGCTTCCTCTGTTTCTGTGGTCCATTCCGTGTGGCAGTTTACCGACGGTGCGAAGGAGGGGTTTAGCTTCCCAGTAGCTCCATTTGTGCCACCCGTGCATCCCGGCCATGTGCATGCCCATCGTGCCACATGGTTGCAATGGCTGTCGCTCGCGTCTCTGGGCGCTGCTCTGACGGCACGGCCTTGCTGCTCCCTCACTGCCTCTCTCCCGTAGGCCGAGCTGCGCTGCAGGGACGCTGCGCTGACACCGTCCCCCTGCCAGGACCTGCTGAGCGTCAGGAAGCCGTCGGTGGGCCGCACGCACTCCCTGCCCAACGACAGCTACATGTTCCACGCGGCCCAGCATCGCTGCCGGCCCAGCACCGCCTCCCTGCGCCACGGCAGCCCGGCGCAGCGCAAAGCGCACTCAGGTATGGCTGCGCCTCCCGTGGCTGTAGGGCTCTGCACTGTGGCACGATGGGGTTCTCTGAGCTCAGAGGTACCAAGGTGGGCTCTGTTTCCGTGTCTGTGTGTCCAGACCTGTGGAGCAGCCCTGCAGAGCTCACAGAGCTGTAGGATGGCTGAGCTTGTCGGCCGCCGCCTGAGCTCCATCTGCCTCCTTTGGGCAGAAGCTCCTGCAAAGTGGTACATCCGTGTGCTTGTTTGCTGCAGTGCCTGTTGCAGCAGGCTCTGAAAGCTCTGTGCAGGAGCTCTGTGAAAGAAGGGAAGATGGTGTCTCTCAGTGCCTGTAAAACAAACTTAAACATGCTGAACACAGAGAGATCTCGGTGGGTGGGGGTGCGTAGGATCGTCCTTGTCGGGCTGTGGGGTTGGGATGCACGCCTCGGAGACAAGCTGAGGTGTTCTTAGGTGCAGCGTGCTGCAGGCACCGAGGGCTCTGTGTGCACCTGCGCCTGCAGCTGCCTCTCATGGCCGCACCTCCAGCTGTGGGGCTGCCCCCCGGTGCAGCACGGCTGCCTCCTGCGCTCAGCTTTGTTCCTGGCAGGCCGTTGTTCCACACGTTTGTCGCTGATAAGGCAGAGAAGTTTTTACAAGTAGCGTCATTGGAAAGCCAGAGAGCAGAACATCATTTCAGCCCTGTTCGGAATGCTGGGAGATTTGAGCAGATTAGAAATAAGATGTTGAAATTTGCATAGTAATAAGAACTTGGATGAATAGCGGCTGTTGAACAGAAAGAAAGCAGAAAGAAAATGTGGACGCGATGGAGGAAGCTGAATCTGGAGTTGTGAGGAATCACTGCCACAACACACAGTTCTCAAGGTCAAGGGCTGTCCTCTGAGGAATCTGTCTGTTCATAATGCAAAAGAAATCCTGGTCAAATCCCACTGAAAGCAAGAGCGGAGCTCCTGTACCTTTGGTGGAGCCGGCATGTATGGCTCTATGTGACAGCCAAGAAATCACAGTCCCTGGCCATACAGAAAATCCTGTTTGCTGCAGAAAGAGTTCCTAGTGCTGCACTACTGACCCTTAATTTGGACACGTTCGTCCTGTCTAGAGCAAGAATTATGTCCAGAACAAAAAGGGGGTAATTTCTGGGTCCCATTTCAAGGCAGCACTTCTCAGTTCCACCAGGCTCCCTGAGCAGCCCCGGCTTGCTGAGGTAGGCATTGCTCCCTGGAGCACCACTGGAAAAACGGTACCACCTAGGAGAAGCGTTTTGGAAGGGTAAAGCTGACATCTGTCTTGTTCACAACTCTGCCGAGCAGTCAAAGCTTCTGCATTTTTCTCCTGCTGGTGAAATTCCAGTTGCCTGGATGGCGCCCAAGTGCTCAGAGTTGGGTACGGTGCCCAAATCTTGGCACGTGCGCCTCGTCCTGTTCCCTCTGCAATGTCACCGCTGCTGGGACAGGGCAGGTCACCCCACCTGTTCACTGTCTGTAATATTGCAAAGTGCTGTGAAGACAGCAAAAGGTGCCAGTCGCCTCTAATAAATCACCGCAACCGAGCCACAATATTTCAAGCTGAGAAAGGTTTTGTTGTCAGAAACACTGGCGCTTGCAGGAGGTATTTGTTTGAATACTCCTTCGTAATGGGGCTGTTGTTCTGGGAAAGATTCCAGGACAAATGAGATTCTCTGGGATTCGGTCCAGGTTAAATGAATTGTTTTGAAAAATGTTGAGGCTGTGGGGGGGAGCTCGCAGAGCTTCAGACCTTTCAGAAGAAGCAGCCAGCAACCACTGAGGGTCAGAAGGAGGCCACGCAGTGCCCGTTTCCTTCTCCAGGGCTGCGCTGCAAAGCCAGCCTTGATTGCTGCCAGGTCAGTTTGCTGCCATGTGAGTCCCAGCATCTGTGTGGTGTTGGGATCAGTGCAGGCACACTCTGCACTCTGGTTTGGGGACATCCTTTCCAGAACCTCTCAGGGGCACATCCCTGCAGGGCTGAGATGTGTGGGTGCCTGCAGTCGTTGGCCCTCGCAGGGATGTGGATGTTGCCATTCCAGATGAACTTCTAGTTCATCATCTCCTGTTCTTTACGGGAGCTGGTCCCAGCTGGATCGGGGGAAAACGCCAAGAAAGATGAAATAATAGACTATTTTGGAATAACTTATTAATAGGTGGGAGTTTTTTCCAACCATGGATTGCTGCTTGTTGAATTGAGCGCTCCTGCTGTGCCTGTCTCTGGGGTGCAAAGGGGTTTCCTCTGACAGGACCCTGAGACAGGGCAGCAGTCACAGGGGGACGCGTCACATTCCTCTCTTTTCTTCCTCCTGCAAGGTTCAAAGGCGTCGGTGCAGTCGCAGCCAGCAGACACCAGCTCTCTCCTGCAAATTCCAAAAGACCATTTCCACCACGTGAGAGCTCGCGATCCATTGGTCAGGGAGGGAAAAGCCCTGGCGGCCGCCCCCATGCACTCCCCTTCTGCAGAGAGGCTGCTCCGCAGGCAGGTGAGCAGAACCAGGGCCACCAACTTGCTCGGGTTTTGTATTGCTGTGTTTCCAGGTTACCCACGCTTTAAATTCATGAAGGGTTCACAGAGAAACCTCAGGAGAACTGTAATTCTCCTGCAGAAATAACGAAAAGGTTGATGGGTTTTGATGTGAAAGCCGTCCAGGAGCCTCCAAAGGATGTGAGCACTGTGCAGCATCTCCTCTGGCAACGTGCCTGAAGGTTCCCCACAATGTTTGCACTTCATTTCTTTGGGTCTCTTCATAACTGCAGCCAAACGCTCCCCAGGGCCTTGTTGGGGTTAAGGAACTAATTCTTCACTGCTGTGATGTTCTCAGTGCTTGGAAGGACACGGTGACTGCAGGCTCCATCCCAGGCTGCCCTTCCTCTCACTCCTCTCAATTCTTGAAAGGGGGAAATTGCTTACAGGGCACCTCGCTGCGTGCAAAGCCACCATGGAAAGCACGTTGTATTTACAGCAAGAATTGGAAATTAGGATCCTTTCAAATCTCCTACGTGCTTTTGAAAAGGTTAAGTATATGCAAAACAGAACTTGTTCTATTTTGTAACTGGTTTTATCTCGGTTATTTTGCCTGGCATTGATTTAAGTTCTGATTCAACCAAAGATCTGAGAGATGTAATTGCAGATTCCAGTCTGCCTGATTGGAAACACGACTTTAAATTCCTCCTTTTTAGTGGAGTACTTAAACTTGTGCTTCACTCTCACATTTTAAAACACATTTCATTGTGCTGTTGGTGCATCTGATCCCATGGTCTGCTTTCTTCAAGAGTTTTGTGTCCTATTTCATCTGCACAGAATACATCAGTTTGATTTTTTCAAAAATATCTTCTTTACTGCATGAAAATGTTCCCACTTCTTTCATCTTTTAATCAACATTGACAAATTAGACAGTTGATTCATTAAGCTCTAAAAATGAATGCAGAGTACCAAGGTTAACAATTACATTAGTCTGCAGTGCTAAATTGACATAAGAAATTCCTAGCATGTCTTCTTTGCGGAGGGCTGGCCAGCTCCCCCAGTCACTGCTAATAGGGAAACTAATTGATGTCATGATTCCAGTTCATAACCACTCTCTCTTGCTTTCTAATGAATAACAGACCCATCTTTTTCAATTGATCTCTCTAGAATAAATTACCATGTTAGCCATCTCTCTCGGCCTAATTTTGTTCACTTTTCTGAAGGCTTCTCCTTCTAAGCCCCTTCATACATTTATATTAATTTATGCCCCTCCCTCCTCTCCCTGCTCGTGCAGTGGCATCAGCACGCTCTTGGAGTGACCTTTCAGGAAGAAAAAAGCTTTGGGCTGGTGAGCTTTGGATAGGGAACTTTGGGTGGTGAGCAGGCAGGTCTGTGGGCCATCCGCATCCCCTGAACACCAGTAAGCTGCTGCCTTGTGCTTGCTCTCGTGTAGCACCATCAATAGAAGTAGAATAGTAGTGGGTTCTGGCCACAGACTTGATTTCTGTTGGAGTTAGTTGTGATCTAGGTGGCCGTGCATCGTGACACTTTGTCTCTGAAGAAGCAAACTCTCTGTGCTGTTCACAGCAGTTGTGATGCTCAGATGCTCCCGCTTGGCTCCTGTTGCTGCCCGCACTGATGTGCTGCTGGCACGTCCCTGTAGCTCAAGCCAGCAATGCATTTTGGTTTGCAGTACCCCTTTTTCCTTATTGTTACTTACATTGCATGTAATTCTGATTTTCATTTCTTTTTTCTTTTTCTCTCCTCTCCCTTCCCTGTTGTCCCCTCTCCTGTCCTAAATTTGTGCTTAGATAAATCTTGTCCACCACATCCCTGGTCCGTGCACTTTCCTCCACCACTGACACGTGTGTTTCACCTCCCTTCCCCTCCAGCATGCTGTAGGGTGGACAGTCCCCCCAGTAACACTCCGTTTAGACTCCGGAATGTTCGGCAATTAGCGATGCATGCACAGACGAAGCTGTGAGATGCTTTGGGTGAACACAGAGCCAAGCTCCCGCAAGGAACGTGCTCCTTGGCACTGCTCAGATGCTGTTCTCCAGGGAAATTCTACCTGAACCTAAAACTACATTGATTTTCTGGCTCCAGGACTGCGTGCCCGTGGTGTAACCCCGCTGGGGGTGGATGCACCATTGGGATGGCATAGGGTCCTTCTGTCGTGGAACAAACCAATAAGA
Organism: Lagopus muta; assembly: GCF_023343835.1. Lineage (NCBI taxonomy): Eukaryota > Metazoa > Chordata > Aves > Galliformes > Phasianidae > Lagopus > Lagopus muta. Next base: position 10,135,023 of record NC_064450.1, on the reverse strand, counting down.
CATTTCCACCAGCAGTTACTGCTAGCCGCTGCCACAGAGGCTGTAGGGACAGAAAGAACCGGCACTGCCCTTTGTGTGCAACACAGGTTGGTGTACAAGCAAAAGTAATGACAAGAATTACTTTTTGCAGCCGTGTTCTGCTTTTTGGTGCTCTGTTTCCCTCCTCAGGATGTGAATGTGATCCCTGCCCCCCAGACACTCCTTAACTCTGGTGGCATCGAGGAGTGCAGAATGAGCTCTGCTCTCAGGTGTGGTTGGTTACCAGCATGACGCTGTGAAATTGTGACTAGAAGGGATTGTTAGCTGGCATTGCACAAAGTGATTTGGCATATTGAATGTTCTCTCACAGACAACAAAGGAAGGCACTGCGCAGGTGTGAGAGCAGTGCTGCTGTGTGCACGTATGTCTGTGCTGCAGCTGAGGAGAGCTTTGCCTGAACAGAGATCATTTGGCTCAAGCAGTCCTCGTGGGACAGCTTTTATAAAAATCCTGAGATCGTTTTGGGGGCAATTTGTCACAAAAGCATTCCTTAAAATGAGGAATTTCATCTCCTTGCACTCCTCTAAAGGGCTGAGACCAGCTGGAGGCATTTCCTCCAAATTTCTTGATGAAGATTTTAATCTTTAAGATAATTTAAGAATCATCTCAAACTGAGACACTGCCTTTAAGGGCCGGTTAATGGGGCTGATTTATAATCCTTTTTGGCAAGGGATGCAGTGCAGAGGAACTGCAAAGCCTTCAAGCCACGCCGTAGGCACTCTTGGCCAGCAAGCACCGATGTTGCATATGGCTCAAAACAACCAAGTTAAAATGTGCCTTAGGAAGCCTGGGCTGTCAGAATAGGTAGAAGTAACTATAGATGCCCTAGTCCAGCTTCTGCAGCTCTCTTCAAGCTCCCCTGTCTAAGGTGGTGCACAGTTGTGGTGCCTGCATGGGACAAAGCTGTCCCAAAGGTGGACATGTGCTGCCACCTGGGGTGGGCACAGACGTGTTGGTGCTCTGCTCCGGTGTTGGTGGCTCTGGGGATCTTGCTCCATGCCCTCAGCATCGCCTGAGCTGGAGAAAGGAATGCACAGGTTCCCTTGCACATCTTCCCTCTCCCACTCCTGTTTGCGCCCCTAAGATTTCAAAGGAGTTTGCCATAGACCCTCATCCTTTGGATAACCGGGATGCTGCTAGGTTTGGCTGGGGGCATTCTGTTTTGCAGTCCTGCATCCTTCCAGGAGAAAGATGAAGGTCAACCACTTATGAAGAATAAAGGGCCAAAATCTGCTGTCTCTTACACAGGGATAAGCCCGCATATCACTGTAGGAACCAGCGGGTCCACACTGGGGTATCTCCAGCAGAGCTGCATGCCCTGTGAATGCTGTGCCTTGCCTGTACTAACCTTTGTTTGGTCTGTCTCTCCCATCTGGCAACTCCCCTCCTCCCGACTCCCCTGCGCTCTGTGCAGATGGCCATAAGGAACGACTCCTCGGACAGCAAGGAGAACCTCCCCGCCGAGCTGAGTGAGCTCCCCGACCCCGATATCCCCAGCACGCCCCAGGAGGAGTCACCAGCTGCTCCGACCCCCTCAGAAGGAGAAGATTTGGCTGCATGGAGCCGGGCAAGCGTTCACACACAGCAGCATTCCCACAATCAATACAACGTTTCAAAGCAGGCACCAGCATCGTGTGCTTGTGCGGACTCTTATCAGGAGACGCCTGGAGACTCAATGGACCAAGAAGTGTCTGAAACAAACAGCTCCTCGGAGCCCTTCCCTTCTGAAACTTGCACAGCCTCGAGTGCCTGTTCAGAGGCACAGCCTCTCACTCCTAAGAGGAGCATTGGCAATACCGGCAGTGTTACGTTGAAGGACCTGAAGAAATACCACAGTGTTGACACCCAAGGTCTTCTAAAAAAACCACCCTCTTGGTTGGATGATCAAAGGAGACATTCGATAGAAATCTGCTCCATGGAAAACAGCCCTCAGCACCATTCCACATCTAGCTCCTCTGGCTTCATAAGTCAAGTGGTAAGTGAAATGGAAGGCTTGCAAGGAACTCGGCAGAAGAAAAAGCTGAGTCCTCCGTGTATATCTATAGACCCACCCAGCGAACAAGGCTTGCTGCCCAGAGGACCTCACAGCATCTCACCTGCCAGAGGAGACACCTGCCTGAGGCGGCGCGCTCCGTCCTGCGATTCCAAGGACTCGATGGATATTGGGGATTCGTTGCTTCCAGACAGCATGTCAGCATCTCCTACCCCAAAGAAAGACTTGTTGACACTTCCTAGCTTTTCCTTTGATCAGAATGAGATGGAGCCCTGAGTTACTTTTCTGTTGGTGCCAAATGTTTTCTTCCTGTCATGTAATAGAAAAACAAATCAGAAAAAAGGAAAACAAACGAAAAAAGAACTGTATTCCAAAATGGCACTGGGTAAAATATTTCCAAAGAAGGATTAAAGAACCAGCTGGTTAAAGGAGGGGTTAACCTATATCACGCTTACTTAAGCATACGTTCTGCTTAGGTAAAAGCAATACAATGTGCAGAATCTATATGTATATTATATTTTATTAAATTAATTGAATCTAGTATTGCGAGATGTAGTACATTTTGTGACTAAAGACTCGTTTGATTTTCCTCTAATTTTATGTGTCTCAGAATATTTCTGAGATCAGGTGGGTTTATATGAACATTTTAACCTCAAAAATATATATTTGATCCCTTCTCTTTTTTTTTTCTTTTGTTTCGTTTGGGTTTCATTTTGTTTTGCAAAGCACAAAATGTAGCCAATTAGTGCATTATGGAGGAAACGTATCCCACAGTCAGCAGTAAATAAGAATTATTTAATGTAATTTATTTTTCCCCTTGGACTCGAGTCATTTTCTGGAGAATACAAAAATGCGGTAGCGTTCTTTTCTGACAAAATGAATTCCCACTCTTGCATAAAATCGGCATCCAGAGGAAAAGCAAGTGCACAGAGCAGGAGGGTGCAGCGCCGAGGGCTGGGAGCGCAGAGCCGGCCGAGCTGCAGGGGGAGCTGCGCGGTGCTGACTTGGAATGGGCTGTTTTGGAGCTTTGGATCGTCTGTGGGTGATTCACAGAATCACATCCGTGATCATCGGTGGTGGTTTTGCTGTGTGCCTCGGGAAGCCAGCACAGCTGCCTGCAGGGCCTGCTCAGCAGCGCGGTGTCTCGGGCTGTTTCTGCAGTGCAGCCCGTTGCCCCACTGCCCTGCTGAGAGCCGTGCTGAGGTCGTTAAGTCATTGTTTGAAATTGCTGTTGAACAGAAGGGAGGCCTGCTGCAGTTGGCGAGTTGTCTTACAGAGTGCGTGTGAGGAGGTCTTGTCAATACCAAAATGTTTGTTGGTTTTCAGCAGAAGTTTTTCCTGTCACTGCTGGAGTTAATTCACGTGAAGAACCTGATGGAAGTTTTATTTCCAACCTAGTGAAGTCCGTAAGCAGCAACTTTGTGCTGCAAAGCGTGCAGAAATGGAAGCCTTCATAGTCCTTCATGTGTCCTTCATAGCCCTCCTTAGTGTCAGCCATCTCCAAGCGGTCCGTTCTGTGCTGCTGGCAGAGCCTGAAGCCATGGGGATGCTGGGGACGCCCTGTGTGCCTCAGCCCGCTGCTCACAGGGCTGACAGGAGGCAGACGTGGAGCTGAGAGGACTCCCCAGATGGGGGTGAGGTGAGGGCTAAACAGGGCCTCGGAGGCACGGCTGTAAGTATGCAACCAGCTGCAGCCCTCACAGGGAGACTTTGCCAGCTTCTCTCCTTGAACCCGCACAAGCCTGTGTTGGGTTTGAGCTCCTTTACTCCCACCTGAGGAACTTTCCTCCGCAAGCACCGTCTGCGCCCCATATAATGCAGGGCTGTGCTCTCAGCACGCTGTGCTGCAGGCAGGGCCACAGCCGGGTCGGTTCCCCTGTGTGCTGTGAGCCCAGACAAACCCACCGGTGCCCAGCCCAGAGCAGAGCCCGTTTGGGGCGGTGACTTCAAACCAACCTTTCCTCAGTTCTTCCCCAGCTCACATTTAAGGAAACAATAAAATTACAGTGCGGGAAATATTCTTAATCCCTTTTTGGTCTTACGCTCCTAATGAGCACAGCCTTTTCCTTTCACGTTTACTGAATAATTTGGGAAAATACGACATTGCTGACCCCATTCCTTAACCATCGCTGCGGCACAAAGCGCTGAAGTGACGTTGATCCAAGCGTTCGGCCCCAAACAAAGCAGCACCCAAAGGCCGCTCTCTGGTCCAGCTTTGGGCTTTCGCCCCCTGACGCGGTTTGTGCGAGCAGCAAAAAGTTCACATCACACATGAATATTCAGCAAAGGCCAGCCGGTAAAAATGCCGCACGGTGACGCGTTCAGGAAAGGAGATCTGTGTAAAATAGTTTGTTTTCTAAAGCAGACGCGTTTTTTCTAGGCGCCCTTTTGAAAAACAGACTCAGATGTACTGCAGTGTGTGCAATAATCTTAAGGGAATTTTAAATACCTGCGGGGGGGGTTTTATAGAATTTGACTTTTTTTAAACAAAATGTACAAAATCCACAGGAATTCTGTAGGACGGTTCTGTTGATAGATTTTTTTATATTTTTGTAGAAATCTATAGAGAAATTGTTAAAAGCCTGCGTAGCATCTTGGGAACAGGAGCAGCTCCATCTCTGCTTCCCCTTCCATAACCCTGGAGCCAGACCTGCTGTAGCGCAGCGCAGAGCTGCGTCCAGGCCGCGGTTATCTGCACTAACTAACGAGGTCTGTGGTATCGCAGTGCCATTCCTGTCACTACATGAACCACCCACCCCCAGAGCTCAGCCCGTGCCGGGGGCACAGCGGTCGCGTCGCTATCGGCTCCTTCAAGCACACCAGCACTTTATACTGTGGATTTACTGTAGGCAGACGGGAGGACGGCGTTCTGCCACTGCCAGGCTGACATGGGAGGAAGCAGAGACTGCGGATGTGTGTGGAGCAATGCCGATTCCAGTTTTGCAGCCCCTTGCACATAGGACTGACTTTCCTAGCTCGGTTCCAGGCCGTTGGTATTGCAGGTGTTTTGGAGGAGGGTGAAGAAAACGCTGTTTTTGACTTCTGTGGATTGCACTCAGCACAAGGCGTGTCCAAGGAAAAAGTGTTACGGTTGTAAATTAGGCTAAGCCCCAGTCTCCCCTTTTCTGCCCCTCTGGCTCTAATAACCCATGTACACTATTACACCAGGTGACTAGAGTAGGCACGGCACCGTTGCAACGTCCGTAACAACCTAGTGTATATGATAGAACTTTGTATTTACTAGTTAATATATTGTTATACTGTATCAGGTATATAGGCCAAAAGGAGGTCTGTTGGTCAGGGCAACAAAAGGTGGTATTCGTGGGCAAAATCGGGTTCAAAAGTTCCTTTTTACAAAAAGAAAAAAAGACAAAAAATGAGTGTAAATCTTTACAAATGACAAAAACAAATGTGTCCTATTAAAAGCTTTTGAAAAGAAAATAAATGTGCACTTCCTTTTGTCGTTGTTGTTGATGATGATGATGTTGTTCTGTGGCATTTGGACCCATCAAATTTCTGGCAATGATTTACCTGTGGGTGCTGCACGGCAGCTGCAGACACAAAGTTGAAGGCAGCGTTTGCAGCCTGACACACAGCAGGCTCTGCTCCATCACTGCTGCAGTGATTTGGGCTCCTTGCAAAGCAGGAGGTGCTGGTGCCACCCAGGAGCTGCAGGGCGGCACCCGGACATCGCTGGGGCTCCAGCAGAACAGTTTGGCCCTAAACCTGTTTGGGCTCTGCAGGGAAGGAGGCAAGGAGCTGTGGCCTGCGGAGGGACAAACCCAGTGCCCAGCAGCTCCAGCGCCCACATGGTCACAAGAGGGATGAAGTTACCCCTTTAACAAAGGGAAACAGTGGAGCTGTGCAAACTCCCGTGCGCAGCAGTGCAGAGCGGGGCCGGGAGGTGAGCTGTGTGCCCGGTGCTGTGCTGACCCCCAGCAGTGGGGCTGGGCTGTAAAGCAGTGGGAGCCTTGGCTGCTCTCTGTGCACAGGTGAGGTGGGAGGAAATCAAAGTTTCCTTGTTGGGAGAGTTAAAATCTCCTATTCCTAAAGCAGGGTTTCAGAGGATCTTTGGAGAGGAATTCTTTTACTGTTTTTCTGAATATTCCCTATGAGAAACTTTCTCGCTGATCTGTGCTTGTGGGTTTTAGAGGGCTCCCACCCTGGCACTTGCAGACATGCTCCCAAGTTGCCAGAGCCTGGGCACAGCGTTTTGCTGCTGTTTGGTGAGCAGGCTGTGCACTGCACGGAGCCGGGCTGTGCCTCGTGTGGTGGTGGCTGCATCCTGGGGAGCAGCGCTTAAAGTGAATATTTGTCTGGCTCAAACCCCGCAGCAAAGCCAGTCTGGCCGCTGTCCTCCTTTCTGGAAGCAGTGTGTGCTCTGCCAAGCCCCGTCAGCATCTGCATGAGAAATGCAGGTTCTGTTTCTCAGGTGTTCAGAGACACAAACCAAGACACACCAACGATCTCAGACGCAGTCTGTACTCGTACGAGCCCCTGAAAAAGAAAGAAAGAAAAAAAACAGGTAGGAAAAAAAAGCATTTGGAAGCCACGCGCCCGGAACCTTTCTGTCACCTCCCGCCCGGGGCCGCGGGGGGGCTGCGCGACGCGGCGCTCTGCTGCCACCTAGCGGGCACGGCCGCGGCTGCCGGCTCTGCTGCCCGGGAGCCCCTTCTTTCCCAGCTCGGTATCGCAGAAGCGCAATTAAAAAAGTAAAAAGAAGTGCTTTTATTTCAGCAGGGTTTTATTTCAGCGGAGTTTTCCAGCCTCTGCACGGATAACCACTTCCCACGGCAAGAGGAGAGGAAGGACGTCTCGCCTTGCCGCGCTCCCCAAGCCAGGCTGATGCGCAGGGCCAGCGAGACGGCAGCGCCTCGTGGGCCGACCCCGGGGACCCCGAGCAGCGGCCGAGCGGCAGGAGCGGAGCGCGGGGCTCGGCAGGACGCTCGCTGCTGGCCGGCTGTGCTGCTTTGCCCGTTATTTGATGGCGGCGCCGGCGCTGGGCTGGCTGCGGGCCGAGGCTGCACCTGAGCTCCGGTTGCGGCTGGTGGGTTCGGGGTGTTCTCCGGTACGGTCGGCCACTGCCTCGCGGGGGTTTCCGCCTGTGAGGATTATTGGAGCTTAAGGGTGGGTTTTCCTGTTGTCCTGCAGCCGCATGCTATGCCTGGGGATGTTTACAGCGCTGTAATAACACAACACCCTCTGGCGTTTTCTATTGTTGCTTAAGGCACTGGGTGATATGGACGGCTCTCCAGGTTCTGACTAGAGAATATTTCCATATGTATTTAATACTCCAAATGATGCAGCTAAAGACCCCTGCAGCTCCAGCTGGAAAATGGAAATGATGGTGAAACCTCTGATGACATGCTGTACAAACAGTTACTTTATGGAAACCAAAGGCAGATCCCAGCTGCTGTGGGGCAGATCAGGAAGGAGTTAACATGGAGCCATTCCACAAAGCAAAGAGCTGCAGTGGATGGAGTGCAGAGCAGAGAGCAGAGCGGGGCAGGCGGTGCGGCTCTGCCAGGTGTCACCATCTCAGCATGGCCAAGGGCTGCTGACAACTCCATTCCTACACAGCAGGACTCTATTGCAGCAGCGTTCCCGCAGCCTCTCTTGTGTCCATTTTGGGGTGAAATTCAGCATTGCTCCAGCCCATGAAAACTAGGAGAGGCTTTGGGGCTGGCCAAGTTGCCAGGGGGAGAGGATAACCTCTGGCAAGTGTGTTTGGAGGCTGGGGTAGGACAGTTTGTGTCTTGGTGGCAATAAGCCCACATGCTGTTTGTCTGGGTTGATTGTTGGTCGCTCTAATCTCCTTCTGCAACCATACCGCCCACAAACTGAGGTGTGCTCGCCTGTCACTGGCTTGATTAATCTCTTTGCTCACTTGAAAGTATGTGAAATTACCTAAGAGGTGACAGGGGGACAAACTGCATTCAGAGTTCAGCTGCTTCCAGCTAGAGCAGCTCCAGGAGCATTGCGGGGGGAGCTGGGTGGTTGCCAGCATGCCTGGCTTCTTCTGCTCATCACTTGCAGCGTGCAATGCAGGAGCGCTCGTGTAAGAGGGAAAGGTGGTTTTACATGTGGCATCCTGGAAGAGTCACACGTGCACCTCTTCTCTCTGAACAGAACCTTGATGCCCTGACCCACCTCACCCCAGAGCTAACAGGAGGGTTTTTCAATGCAATTTGAGGCCATGTGAGGTGTGCTCCCCACTCCTGTGCTGGCTCCCCAGGGAAGGGCCACCTCTGACTCCAGCCAGGGGAATGCCAACGACCTTTTGTGTAAAGAAACCCAAGATCTCCTCATGAGGTGTTGACTTTAAACAGAGTTTATTGTAAATCCCCATTATTCTGCCCTTCCAGGCAGAGAATTGAGGTGGCATTCAGAGTCAAGAAACTGCAAAACTGCAACTTCCAGAGCTCATCCCTCCCCAGCACTACGTCCTTTATACTCATCTCTTTGAGAAAAGATCATGCTTCCTTTTGCTTTTAGGGCTTTGCAACTCAGAACCAGATGAGGGTTTGCACAGATGTGGGCACTGCATTTACACAAGCAGCTTTGCTCCCAGGTTCCCTTCTTTCCTGCCCCCAGCAATCAGCCAGCTTTACAGCCTCTAGGTGTGCCTCTTAGGGCCTTTGTGATTGTGCTGGCTGAGCTCAGCTCATGCCCTACAAGTTAGCAGGTGAAAAGTGCTTTTAGCATGCAGCTGCCATGGCAAGGAGGATGCAAATACATTTATGAATGAGCTCAGATCTGATCTTGCCACTCCCAGGAATAACTGTACAGTGAGAAGAGGTGAGTTCATGACCTCTATGACATTCACACAGAAGTGCCATTTCATACTCACAGCCAGTTTGAACTCTGGGGAATGTCACACGAGTGATGATGTACTCAAGGTACATCTGCCTTCCTTCCCATCACCAAAAGGAAACAGAACACAGTGAGCTGCCTGCAACCGTGCTTCAGCCTCTGCTTTGCTTCTAAGCCTATCCCTATCTCATCTTGCTGAAAGTTTCATGTTTCTTTCATTCCTGCCTTTTCTTTTTTTGCCAGGCTGCCCCAGGAAGTCCATAACTGCCTTGCAAAGTCAGTGCCAGGCCACACGGTCTGTCCTGAAGGGCCCAGGGTCTGGCAGGTGCGGTGCTCACCAGAACCACCCTGCTTAGCAGCACGAGCTGCTGCTGAAGGCAGAGGCTGCCACTGTGAACAGGGACACCAGGCAAGAGGCAGGTTGGCTGGGGCCCCTTCATTTTGAATCCTACAAGACCCAGGGCAAAACCTACCACAGCTCCTTTCTCTGTATACGGTGGAGGAATTCCACTGAAGTCGGTATCTTAATTAGGGATTAATGCATGTAGCACATATCAATGGAGCTGTAAAGTATGCTGTTAAAATGAACCTCTCCCCTCCTGTACACAATGCCTACAATGGCTGTTCCTGCAGTACCTTTGTACCTGTGACATCCCATAATGCTAAAGCCGATCTTAATTCCGGGCAGGCTTTTAAGCTCCCCACGCTGTGGGGCCGTGGTTTCAGGAAGCACAGAGGACCTCCCATCTGTACTGCCTTTCCTTTGAACTTCCCTTGGTGCAATTCTGAGTGCTGAACAAAAGTTTCAGCGTAAGGTTTGCAAGGAGAATGCGGTGTCCTGGGCAGATCCTGCTCACACAGCTGCCCGGGGCTCCTCTCGCGCTCCTTCAGAGGGCTGGGACATGGTTGGGATGATCAGCTTTTATCTGAGATCTTCAGTCTTACAGGCAACCATCCGAGAAGCTAACGGTGGGCAAGACCTCCCTCCAGTAATAAGGACAGTGATTCCTACAGCAATTAGAACTGCGTCCCTCGGCTTCATCACAGACACGGCTGTGGCAGACGCTCAGCACTGCTGATAGAAGCACATTGCTGCCTGCAGTGCTTTGCTGTGTCTTTGGTGGTCCAGGAAAAAAAAAAAAAAAAAAAAGAGGAAAAAAAAGAGCAGAATGTTTTGCTAAGAGAGGAAAAGACTTGGAGATGCAGCATTCATGGGTTTTCCATCTCTCCCCTCTGCTGAGAGGTTCTGATGCTGCCCTCTGCTTGGTGGCTCTTCCCTACGGATGCTGGAACTCTTCAGCAGTTGGTGAGGGCAGCGTGTTTCGGGCAGCACAGTGATGCTGGGCAGATGCTGCAGCTCAAAGCTCACATACAGCCAATGCTGGGTGGCCACTCATGCTGAAGTCCTGCCCAAGAGGAAAGCAAACAGTGCTCACGCATCAGGAGGAAGTAAAAAGCAGCTTGTGTCCAAGGTGCACTGCAAAATCATCTGGTTACGCATGCATGCAAAATGTATTGACTGGAAGCTTTTATAACAGGTCTGTGCCACTGGTTTAATCTCACGTCTCAGGATGCAGTCAGCATGTAGGAAGTGGATGGAGATAGATGTTGGAGTGGCCGGGCTGACGTGTAGTCTGAGAGCCCTTAACTCCTGATCTGTGGTGCTGGGGGACACAGTCAGTGGGGGTGGGTTTGGGGGGGACTCGGTGACCTTGCCGGTCATTTCCAGCCGTAGCAATTCTATGGTCGGGATACTCGAGGGAAGGCAAGGCTGCAGCCAGGCAGGAAAAAAACAAAACTAAAACAAAGGGAACCGAGGCCAGCATCTGAGATCCCACCGCCCAGCACCGCGCACCCTCGGCCCCGGAGCTGCACCGCGCCGGGCAGCGCGGCTGGAGGCGGCCTCAGAGCGGCCCTGGGTTCTCCCGCACTGCGGGCAGAGAGCCGAGCAGCCGCAACACATCAACGGCAGCTGGAGGGGGCGGGCGGACAGCAGGGAAACCCCAGAGCCGGGCGGGCAGCGGGTTGACTTCGGTGCTCTGCCGCGAGAGAGCCGGCAACGGGCCGCCCCGGGAGCGGCTGAGAGGCGCTGCCAAGCGGAGTTCCGCCCTCCAGGGGGGCCTCGGCCGCCCCGCACGGCACGGGGGGCAGCGCGCAGCCCGGGGCGGCCCCGCGGAGGCGGTGCGAGCGGAGCTCCGCGGGACGAGGGCGGCGTGGTGCCTCTCGCCGCCGGGAGGAACGGGGCGGGGCGGGGCGGGCAAGGAGCTCCCAGCCCCCGGCCGGCAACGCCCGCCTGGCGCGGCCCAGAGGAGGTTCCGTTCCATTCCGTTCCATTCCGCTCCGCCGCAGCCATGGAAGCGTTCTGCGGGTCCCGCTTCTGGGTAAGCAGCGCGGTGCCGCCCGTCCCGCTCCCTTTGAAGGAGAAGTCGGCCGGGCGCTCCGCTGCGGGTCCCGCCCGATGTGCCGGCTCCGCACGCACCGAGCCGCGCTTTGTTCTGCCCAGGGTGGTCGCGGGCCGCGGAGGCGTTGGGAGGGCGCCGGGCCGGCAGCGCTGCATGGAGCTGTGAGCGGCGTGCGGGACGGTGCGCGGGGCGAGCGGAAGTTTTACGGGAACTTTACGGGAACTTTACGGGAGCTTTACGGGAGCTTTACAGGAACACTACAGGAGCTGCCGCTCCGCTGCTCGCCGCCCCTCCCCGCTCTGCGGGCTGCTTTTCCCCGCACGGACTTTTTGAGTGAAGTCCGGATGAATGAAGGATGGCTGATGATGGACGCGTGTGGTCACTGCGAGGAAGCTGTTGCAGAGCAGCGCTCACAGCTGGCTGCGGGTCCTGCTGCGGAGCTTTGCCTCGACGCAACTCGTCCTCGCTCCAGATCTGTCTCAAAGTTACTTTTGAATTGCCTTAAGCCCATTGGTTTAGTTTTTGTTCCATCTCAGGTTTGCTTTCAAGCGCTTCACGCACTCACTGGTACACGCGGTGGGTACGGGTGAGCTTGCTCAAACAAGTCTTATTTTCATCTCACTTTTACTGTACACACAGAGCAGGAACGAGCGCAGGCAGACTGCTGCTTGCTGCTGCCGGCTGCCGCAGGAGCTCCTCTCACCTTCACGTGGGGCTGTGCTGGCGGTGCTGCTGCATCCTGAGCCTTCCAGCCAGCTCCTGCTGTGCTCATGCAAAGCGTTCCTGCAGCTGTGCTGCCTGTAGCTGTGCAGTGTATGGAGGTGTCATTCTGCTCTTCGTGCAGCAGTTCCGTGGTACCCTGTGCTGAGCTGAGCTGTCTCATGCTGTCCTCAGGGCAGTACCTCCTCTGGGATGTTGCCAGATGCTAGATGTTTGATGCTAGATCTGCAGGAAGTGATGGAAAGGTAATGTGCCCTGAGGCACATGGGGGACTTCCTTTGGGGAGCACTGCTCACCGACTGCACAATTTGTCCCTTCAGCACTCGCTGTAGGAGCGCAGTCACACTTCACTGGGTTTTGGCAGTGTTCAGCTTGTCTTGTAATCTCAGGGCTGGGTGGGACTGTTCTGGCTACGTCTTCCCCATCATTGCTGCATCCAAGTCCAACAGCAGCTTGAGATGCAACAGGATGTGTTGTGTTCTTTTGATAAAATATTCTGGTTGCTGTGAGCTTTCAGCTCAATGTGATTCCGTGCCTCGAAGACGCGGTCCTTTATTCCAGTTACTCCTGCAATAGAAACACGTTTTAGCCAGGTTACCTTTTGATTTATCATCGTCTTAGTCTGTGTACCTGGATTTTGGGCCATAGGGAAGAGTCCTATCCAAGGACAGAGGTCAGACTTGTTGCTGGTGCCTCGCAGTGCAGTGTTTGACATTAATTACAGTGCGGTGAGCTGATGCTGAATAATGGGCAGAATGCTCATAAATTTAGACGTTGCTGTATCTGCTTGAAGAGGGCAGAAGGCGACGAAAGGCACTTACTGTGCGTGTGTGCTGAGGGTGTTCAGCCTTGTGGTGCAGATCAGGACTGATAAAACATGAACCAGTAATAATGTTTGCTTTTTCATGGCTGGTGAACTTAGGTTCTTTCCCCACATTTTGACCAGTTGACTTCGGGTGTTTTTGGAAGCTGAGTAATGTACTGATGTCAATTTTGAACCTGTTCAGAGCAAGAGGAAACTTGGTCTTCCAATTCAAACATTTATTTGTTTTGAAGTTTAAACTCTCTGTGACAGTGTTCTATTGAGGGGAGGTCAGAATCAAAACCAAACAGCTCAGAATTAGCCCACAGAGATGTTTAGGTTGAGCTCAATCAGCCTTTAACAGAAATTGATTGATCTCGGCACGTTGGGCTTACCGGAAGCGTTAAGGATTCAGGACCTTCTGCAAGGCGGGGGTTTTTGCTGGGAATGTAAGGGTTGGCTTTTGTGCTTGCACAGAGGCAAAATAATTTCCTGTTCAACCCAATTTGGAAACAAGAAACTGCAGAAAACACTGTAGGTCACAATAGAAGTGCCTTCTAACTACTGCTTCACCTGTTGAACACGCAGTCAGCAAGTCACCAACACAAATCCAGGCTATTCCACGTATGAAAGAAACAACTAGAACTTCATTTACAGCGTGGGCAATCTCGTCACACTTAGAAATGCTCGATATTCTTCAGTTAAGCATCCGCAGTTAATGGTTAATATTTCCTGGCAATGTTCCCGTTCTGAATGCTGTTGGGAAGAGGTGCGTGTGATAGCGTCCTATTTGCTGTTGTCCACAATTGCCTCCTGTTTTACTGTGTCACACACTCACTGCTGGAATGCTGGGGCAATTACCGTGGCGCAGATCTGTCCTGCAGAAGCAGACACTGCAGAGTTACTCACCTTCATGCTTACGTACGACGTGAGCGGTTCCTCTCAGGGGTGAATGCAGTGCTCTCTTAAGGAGAATTCCGTTGGAAATGTGAATTTTGGCCAAGGAAGCAACACGAGCTTAGAAAACCAGATTGCTTTCCATTGTAAAGGCGCGCTGCCTGCCTGTGGCTCAGAGGCTGCGGGTGCAAAATGGTTGTGTGAGTGTTGTGAGGGCAAAGCGCTCGGTGCTGTGCGGTGCTCAGGGGTTGCTGCGATGATGGGCTGCATGAACACTGCAGTCTGCGCCCAGGCTGGAACAGCAGCTTCTGTCCTTTATTTTTATCAGCATAAAGAGGAAATGGGAGCACAAAGCGATGCGGTGCCTCAAGTGAGAGGCCGTGACTTCTGGTCGCTGACAGTGAGGTCCGGGCCCCTTTGGCCCTGCTTGGCCCACAGCTCCCAGCCTCCCCAGCTGTGCGTGTGCCTTGCCCTCCTGACAGGCGTCTGTCCCACGAGAAGTGCTGTCTCATTCTTCGTCCACAGACTCTTGAGTAATTCTACAGGAAATTGCAGCAATTTTCTAAAGTAAACAACACCTCCAAATTGCCTGCTATACGGGAGCACAGGCACCCCATCAGCCCCTGCCTTTGCGTACAGTCCTTCGGTCTGAGTCATTCTATGACATTTTGGAGGGTTTGGGCTGCAGGTCGTGCTGCTCCCTGGAAATGCAGCTCCCCTGGCTCAGAGCACTGCACTTCTCCTCTCTGCCTGGTTTCCCTCCTTGCTTCCTCGTGTGCCACGCTTAAATGTGGGTTTTTTCCTCTTTTCTTCTTTCAAGATGACTTAGGGTAGGTGTGGGAGGAGAAAAATGCTTCTTTCAAGGGAGATGCCAAAAAAGTACTGCTTGGAACACATGCATAACTTCATCTTAAAAAATAAGAAAAAAACCCACCAAACCTTTTGTTGTGTGGCCCTGAATGAATATTAAAACATGGCATTTCAGTTCTTCTGTTGCAGTATCAGCAAGGCTGGTTGCAGCAGCAGCAGGTGAGAGGACTCGGCAGCAGGGCAGCCTGGTCCACAGCAGCTCTTCTTTATCTGTCAGCTTCTCCTGCCGTGCTGTGATGAGCAACAACATTTATAGATCCTTCAAGGTGATACAGATCTCCACGTGATCGTTGTTTACTGTACCCACTTTGAGATAACAGAGTCCCACTTACATAAACCACAAACTGTCACATCAGTTATCTGTGTTCTGTCTTGTACTACCTGAGAGATTCAAATAGGTAACTGGAGTGGTCTCTTCAGGCACCTGGTCTGTGAAGTTACTCTTACTGAGGGTGGTTCTGCTGGTAGCATCCTGAATTCTTCATCCTGAAAAAGCAATTAAGCACTCAAACTTAAATCCTCAAAGGGTGTTAGGATTCTTGATCTGACTTGGAACAAAGCTGTTAGTAAAGGATGTGGGCATCTAATTCTGCAGAGTTAACAGCAGTATAAATATTTGTCCTTAGATCTGGAGTGTTAGCAAGGAGCTGTTATCCTTCTCTGTAAAGGACAGGCTGTCTTCAAATCTGTCTGGGAAAGACGAAGTCTGCGTTTGAAACTTGTGAGCAAAACAGCACCAGTGAAAGCTGCCAATGTCAATAATTTATGGCATCCTTCAATGACAGTGTCAATTAATGAAGCTCATGAGAATGACATTCATTTCAGTACAGTGTGTAAATGTGATTGCTCGTGTTTTTATAGGAAATCAGCATTTGCCATTTTCTTCAAAGCAGCACGCTGGCAGGTCAGGCAGTCTGCCTGCGTTGTGGGCAGTGCTTCCCAAAGGCTTTTTGGACAGCAGGCGCTGCCCCTCCTTCCTTCCCTTGTGCTTCTTGGAGCGTGGGGCAGGAAAAGCGGAGGATGCCTTGAGGGGGAGCAGGTGTGGGGCTGCTGGAGGTTGGTGAGGGCTCCTTGTGCTTGGGCTGCGACTTGAGCCCCGCAGGGGGACTCGGTGCCTGAAGCAGATCCCGAGGTCCAGTAGGTTCTTCAGCTTTCAGCCCAGCTGCTCCTCCCTGGTGGCAGTTCTGCAGTGATGTGGCCAGCAGATGAGCAGGCAGAGGAGTCCAGGGCTTGGGAGCTGCATGGGAGTGAGAGATGGGACAAAGTATGGCTTTCTGAGGAGATCCTTGGAGTGGAGCTGCTTTAATGATTGCGGTTAAGAGTCTAAAGCATTTCAGGATGGGGCTGTCCCACCTGCTGTACAAATTGCTATGCTGCTGAAGATCCCTTTCCTTTCTACGTGCGTTTGTAATATATTAAAATGAAAAGGCTCTTACTGTTTAAAATGTAATTAAAAAAAACAAACCCCTCATTTGAGAAAGCTATGGAATGGTTAATATTTTTCCAGTGAGCTCATGGCCGTTTGTCTCCCGGCAGGGCTGTGGTTTGACGGGCCATTACCCATCACGTTATAGCAGAGCGGGCAGGCAGCCAGCAGTCTGCCAGGGGACACATCTGTGTGCCAGGCTGGCAGCGCTGTGCCTGGAGCTGGCAGCTCGTCCCCTGGTGCCTGGGGCAGCCGTGGCACAGGAAGGCTGGGATCCTCGGTGGTGACAGCACGTGCTGGTGTCACGAGGCTTTGAACCGGAGCGCGGTGGGGAATGACGGAAGGGGAGGACAAAAAATATTTCACAGGAGTTGTTTCCAATTGCAAAGTCATTCTGTTTCAGAAGCAATTCATTTTTCTTTTCTGAGCTTTTTGAGAGCACAGAAACGCATTTGATGCTTACGCAATTAAACAATGCGTGGTCATCATTTCTTGCTCAGCCCCTCTCCTTTTGACCCCAGCTGACTGATGGCTCCTGGAATCCCCCCCTCCTGTTACTAGTGTCATTTTCTTCCTTTTTTGTTTTGCTCTTTTAGTACTTTTGGAGACGTGGGGAAGTCAAAGCAAAAAATGCTCCGTGTTCTGGATGTTGGTTTCTATTGCAGAGAGGGGAATGAGAGCAGAACAAAAAGCATTTAGAAACTTTGGGCTTTTGTCTCCTCTGAAAAAGCAAGATGTCTTCTGGAGAAACAAATTAACCAATATTAAGCTGTCTAATGGAAATTTGGTACTGATAGTAATATCCATATGTTGCAATGCTATTTTATCTGTATTTTTTTCCCTTTTTTTCCTCCCACCCCAGTGCAGAGATGGTTCCCCCTGCTTACATGTTGGTGACTTCCAAAAATTTGCTTTCCAGATGGAAGCTCTGTGAGGCGCTGTGCAGCCCTGCCTCTGTGGGATATTTGCAGTGCATTTCCTGGGAGCATTTTGCAGTGGAGCCGCTGCTGCCTCACAGCAGTTCTTTACCATCGGTGCTCTTCTTCCAGTCAGCACTTGCTGGGCGGATTCACTCACAGGATGTTTGTACAGATCATGGATAAACACAGTTCTTTCAGAAATATGGGATTTACAAGTGTTGAAAATCAAGTGTTAAACTTTATGCTCACATTGTTTCGCTGGTGTTGGGTGGAAGCTGTGCGTGCCATTCGTTGGGCAAGAGCAGCATTCCAGGAGGGCTCTGCTGCACGCTCACCTGATCCCATCTTTTATTTTCTCTTTGGATTTTTTGGCTTCGCAGCACTGATGGGCAACCTCCCCTTAAAGGAGAAGGGAAGAGAAACCAGTCGGAAGGGTGTGAGCAGCGTTTCCTCACCGTGGTGCCACACATGGCAGTGGTGCTGCACTAACATGGATAGATATTGCAATGTTTTGTAAACAAAAAAAAAAGCCCTTCCTGGTTATTGCAGTACTGTTTAACCCTCGCTGCTTTCAGCCCCAGGCAGAATTGCTCCAGTGTTGCAGTGAAGAACATCCTTACCTTGTGTCCCATTTGAAAAGGAAAAATGGTTTGTGTGGCACATGAAGGAGTTGAGCTGTGCAACAGCTGCTTCAGACGAACAAAGTGTTCACTCTTTCTGTGCATAAGGGTGAAACTGTTCCTTTGGAGACGTAAATGGATGATCTTGCTCTGAAAAGTCTGTTTGAAACTGGCAGCCTTGCGCAGAAGTGGAGCAGGGAGCTTGCTTGCGTTTGTGCTCTCAAGTGAGGACTGAGGATCTTAGCAGCAAGGACCAAAGAGAGGGGTGGATAACAGCTGGAAGTGGGAGGGGAGGCAGCAGGGCTGAGATAGCGCACACACAGCCTGTGCTGTGGCTGAGCAGGAGCCCTGATAATTCTGCTGTGTTTGGAGCAGGCCTTGTGCTGGGGAGGAGGCCATCGGGGTTCCTCTGCCAGGCTGTGCAGGTGGGACTCATGGGTGGGATGTGGAGGGCAGGGAGACTTGTCTGCGTTGGAGTTCTCACCGTCAGTCACTTCTGCAAGAGGCACCATTTCATCTTTATTTGCTGCAGGGAAGAGTTTCAGTTATTCATTTCCATTTGCCTGCGTATCTTTGCAGTCAGCTTTCCAATCTCCTTTTTAATCTTAAATAACCTTCCGACCAGCGATAAGCAGCAGACAATCAGTGGCACGACACGTGTTAACCTTGTGTGTGGTGTGAATGACATCAGCACAGCAGCCTTCACCTTCCCATCAGATAAAGAATGATTTTGTGTTTTCCCTCACTTCTGCAGTTCTTCCTGCTATATAGAATTCTTGGAAAAAAACACAGATTATTTTTTCCGCTCGGTGAAGATAACTGTTTGGGTACAGAAGGTGGAAGCCTTCCCAAGGGCTGGAAGCTCTCTGTTGTGAGCTGTGTGGGCAGCAGGACCGCGGCAGCAGCTGAGGGCTGGCATAAACCTGTGTAAGGCACTTTGATTTTACACTTCTCTGGTCAGTAGGAGCTGATTTGGACTTAAAACCAGGACCAGAGCCACTACTTGTCTTTGTCTTAATATCACTGTTGGAGCTTGGGAAAAAGATGGGCAGAAATCTCTCTGCTTCTGTTTTTCAGCCTGGCTTTAGGTGGTTTGTTCCTCTCTTTCTTTGAAGGCTGTAAGGGGTGATGTGCAAGAAGCCCAAGATATATTGCTTTGTTCCGTTCTTTCCCTTGTAGGCATTATCAGTTTTAAGAATGGTTTTTTCAAGAGTGGTGATCTTTTCCAGAGGGGAAAGCGTAATAGGAAATACTAAGCACTAGAGCAGATTTAATGTTGCTCAGAACTTTCCCTGTTGAATACCATCCTTTAAATTGAGGTTAAGGGTTTAGCTGGTCATCTGCACGTCAGCCCGACTGCACAGAGGTCACACTTACACAGGGACTGTGGCTGGAGCTGTGGGTACGATGGAGGGCTGCTGCAAGGGCTGTGTGAGTGCTGTTCTTAACTGATCAGCAGAATGCTCTACTGATGATAGCTTTCTGGCCCCAGGAGAGCCCTGACCTGCTGGGAAGCTGTATCGAGGGCCTCTAATCTTGCAGCACAGAGCTGTGAGCTGAGGAGTCGCGTGTCTAATGTGCTGAAGTTGGATAGCAACTCTTTCAGCAGCAAACTTGAAGAAAGCCCTGCAACGCAGCGGCACGCAGTGGGGGTTCCTGCCTGCAGGCAGGGCTGGCTGCCATCAGCATCTCACCTGTTCTGCTTACTGGGGCAGAGTGCAGGACAGGCAAAGGCAGGGGAGGGCAGGAGCTGGAGTGGCAGGAGTCCCAGAGCTGGTCCCCTTGGCCCCCACTGCTGGTGTTTGTTCTCCAGGGTGGAGTCCTATAACCCGACTGCTGATTGAAGGGTATTTAGCAACGTTTAACTGGTTTGTCAGGATAGATGGCCTTGAAACTTCATGTCATGTCCCGACCCAGTGTGTGGCTTCACGTTGGAGTGGCTGCTGGAGTGTTGGAGCGTACGCTTCTGGAGCATTCATTTATAGCAGCTCCATGAGAGCAGCTCCAGCTTGGTAAGAAAGGCAGCTTTCAAATTCCCAGATTAAAAAAAGACAATAACTCAGCAGAGCCCCTGCAGTGTGGAGCATACGTGGCAGCCTCGTCCTCAGCAGTCCGGGCTTGGGAGCAAGTAATTTGTATGGAACTCTGCTACTGCAGTGCTTTGGGCACCGTCCCCTGCCAGAGCCCCTGGGAGAACACGAGCGGAGCAGCAGCGTGCAGCTCCCTGCCCTGCACTCAGTGCCTCCTCACTCGCGCAGGATCTGGAGCAGCCGTGGGGCCAGCTGTGCTTCCGTGTGCTTTTGAATGGGTTCCTCTTTCGTTCCTGGGGATAATTCAGCTGAATTTTCAAGTCTGAATTTTTATTTATTTATTTTTAATGACAGAATTTTTGTTTCCTGGCCATTTGTATTTTTACGCTCAACAATTCAAGTCCTTTGCCTAGTTTAAGTAAGAGTTAATGCAAGCCTTAAAGTGGCTTGGCAGCCGTGCAGTCTGTGTCTCAGATACAATAGCCAGCTTGTGTTCAGCCTGGAGTTAATGGACATCTGGGGCAGTTTCTCAGTGGCTGTCAGACAGAAAACCATTTCTGAGCATTCTGGTCCGATAGGAAAGGTTTAAATTAAGAGTGCTTTCTTTTTCTTTTCTTTTCTTTTCTTTTTTTTTCAATGAATGTTCTTGTAAACAGAATCCTCATTTAATTCTGTGCCCAGCTATTGCTATCCTTCAGCTTTCCTTTTCCCAGGATGTTTTCCAGCAAGCAAAAAGAGTGGGATTGCAAACATGCTTAAGACATTGCTAAAGCACGTGTAATTTAAAGAGGAAATGAGCATTTTGTTAAATAAACGAGAGTGGACAAGTGCCAGATTTAGAACTGGGAGCCTTTCAGCTGCAGCCTTGCAGAGGGCATCCCTGCCCCAGGCAGGTAGCTGCTGGTGAGCTCATCCTGTAAAAAAGATGCTTTTAAACCTTATCTGCTCTGTAGCCACCAGGGACCTTCTCATTGGAAGAGAGCAGAAATAGTTTGAATCCGAGGCTGCAGTTCTGTTTGGTATTGATCTTGTATTTGCGTTGCAGTATAGCTGCCTGTTTGGTGTTGATTCAAGGCTGAAGTTTCCCCAAGGTCTGGACAAAGCTGGGTAGGAAATGAAAGCATTTTTTCTTCCCCTGGATGCTCGTGTGCCTCGAAAGGAACCACTCCTGGGCCGGAGAGCTGCTGGTCTGGGGCACTAAGGGTACAGCTCAGGTGCACAGCCAACAGCTCTGTGTCTGTGCTGCTTCCAGAGCTCTCTGCCATCCACTTTTTGTTTGTGCCAAAGCTGAAGCACTGAGTGACAAAGCTGTTACAGTTCAGCCAGGCCGTGCTGGGTGCTGCCAAGGCTGTCGTTTCATTATGCTTAGGAGCTCCTCTTAAGTGTCCTAAGTGGGCTGAAGCAGTGATGCACGGCCCTTTCAGCAGCCATTGCCAAGACTAAGGGCTGTGAGCACACTATGGCGCTTCGGTTCTCCTAAAATTAGCTGTTGCTGTCAGCATTTGATCTTTTTGTTTGTGTTGGCACAAGCAGGCCTGGAAATACTTCCTCAGCATGTACATTTGGAGTGTTCACTCCGTCATTTCTAAGGGCTGGGGAGGCTTGACTGAAACAGATGTCTGCTGAGAGCTCCTACCTGCCCTGAATTCGGTACAGTGATCCTAGTGCAGAGATATCTGTGATTCAGGCACACCTTAGCTTCATCACTTGCTTGTCACTGATACAGGAAAGTAATTTCCTGCAAGTCAGTATTTATCTACCAGATTGAAGATGACACGTCAGACGGCAAAACACGAGTTGTGAATTTCTAACAGGTTTGATTCAAAACAAGTTCCCTGAGCTGCACTGAAATTTCTATTTTAGTTTGAACTCTCGTAGCTGTGTGTTTGGATGTGGTGCATTCAAATCCTTTGCTACAAGTCGCAGGAGAGTCGTGTGCTCTGGGTCACGGGTGAAGAGCATTGCTAGCAATGTCTTTGAGAAATCCATGCTCCTCTTACATATTCAGTGTATTCCTTTTGCCTTTGTTCAGAACAAGGAACTAATGGTCATTAGAGGCACATAAGGAAGAAGGATGAAATTTCTAATGGAATGAGAAGTGCAGGTTTCTTTCTGGATAGGCATGCACTTGTTATTGAAATCTGTTTGTTTGCTCCAGCACTGGCTATGCTTGCTGGATGAGTTTTCGAGTCCAGGATTTCAGCTGGAGTGAAAGCCCTTGTTCAGGTGCTGCAGTCCAGGCTGGGAATCCTGGAGAAATGTGATGGTATCCATCACCTGTAACCAGGCCTTAGCAAAGCAAGGCTTAAACAGCACATGTGTGTGCTGCAGAATGGAGGGCTGGCTCTGAGACACAGGAGGGCAGAAGTTTTTGTGTCTTTTGCAGTGGTTTGGTTTTTTTTCCTTTTAAGCTTTTGCCCAGTATTCATAACTGTGGTTCGAGCTTTTATGATTGCAGATTAACCCCAAGTTGTCAGAATAGCTGTTTTTGGACAGCTTCAAGCAGGTGTTCCAGTTGGTGGAGCTTCTGCCTATCTGTCAATTGATGTCTCCTTTTTTTTTCCTTTCCAGGATGCAAATCTTTCAATCCACACCGACAATCCAGACTTCACGCCGTGTTTCCAGAACACCATCCTGGCGTGGATCCCTAGTATTTATCTCTGGACTGCATTACCCTTTTATCTTCTGTACCTGAAGCGCTCTAAAAGAGGGTACATTGTGCTGTCCATGTTGAGCAGGTTCAAGACGGTAAGATCTCTGCAGTGCTCCACAAGTGATGGGCAGGTTTGAGTTTGTGAGTTCACACTCAGTTCAGTGCTAAAGCAGGTGCTGAAGGTGGGGCTTAAACAAAATTCTTTCTGGTTTATGGGGAGACTGAAGAACGCTTTTAGAGGAAACAGCAGCGTACGTCCGAATCTCCGAGGGGGCATTGCAAAGGATAGCTCACCTGGCAGGAAATCCCACAAGCACACCTTTCTGGGTAGGATGAAGACTTTATTATTCTGCAGAAGAGAATTCATCTCCACGGTGGGCCGACACTGTGATGCTTCACCACTCAAAGCTGCCAAGCAAAGACCTGAAGGTAGCTGTAGTGAAAACTTCATCTCGTTGTGAAAATCTGCACAGGGAGGTGTTTTTTCAAGCCACTACACCCACTTCATAGCTGTGTGTTTTCATCAGTATCTTGTGCCTAAGAGGTGGCTGATGTCAGCGGTGCCTCTGGTTTAGAAATGACGAGGTGCAAGGAAAGCAAACAAGTCCTTTCCATTGGCCATGAGAGAACTGGGTTATCCCAGAGAAAAATTCCAGGCATCTGCTTCTGAGCGTGCCTGCCTTTAATCAGGATGCTGCCTGTGTTTCCAGTTAAAACTGAATAGTGTGGGGAAACAAAAAGAAATAACCTAAAAGGTGACTACTTTAATCTTTCTCTTAGCTGTGTTTGTGCATCCTTTGCAAAACAGTTGAGGCTGGATCCTTGGTCTGAGTGCAGTGAGACAGTTCCATTAGCCTAAATGCAGCTGTAGCAGCGTTGTTCTCTTTACACAGCTTTGTCTTGCTGGGCATCTGTGAACATAATGGTTTTGCTAGTCGTGATTCCCCCTGGAGATGAGTTCACCAAATGGTGTTTCTGTTTGCTTGCAGCTGTTTGGTGTCCTGCTGTGGTGTGTGAGCTGGGCAGATCTTTTCTACTCTTTCCACGAGCTCCTGCAGAGCAGAACACCACCACCAGTCTATTTTGTGACTCCGTTGGTCGTCGGCATCACTGTGGTTTGTAGCTGTTTCTATTTATGGTGGCTGATAGGAAAACTCTTACATGGATGAGGGAGGAAGGAGGTTCCTTTGCATTTATTGTCTTATCCTGTGCTCTCATAACTGAATCAGTACTCAGATTACTGAGGCAGATTTTGCCAATCAAAAAGACCACAGATTACAGATGTGTCTCTCCTGCAGACTCACCTATGTAAATTGAAATGTTTATAGTGGAGAGTTGTTCTGCCTTGCTCTTATCTGTTTCTCCAGGCTTGTGATCCAAGTGTGGAGAGAATGTGGGTATGAAGCAGGGAGATATGATTGAGTTTGGCTTCTGCGTTGCTCAGTGTTGCGTTGGACTTTGTCAGACTCTCTCTCTTATTTGCTGGTTGTTCCTCCGTGAAACAGAAACCAAATTTTATTTGCCTAAGAGCAAACAGACGTGGGGCTGTTATGTGAAAAATTAAGCTTGTAAAATCTGCCCGTTAAGTTTTTTATCCCCTTGGTAAGATTAATATATTTTTTAATGCTGTTTTCTAGACAACTTATGGTTGTCCATCTGGATAGGAGAAATAACAGGTCTTAAATTTGCTTAATATATTTGCAGTTAATACTTCATTGTGTATGGCCCTTGGTACAAAGCCTGGTTTGAAAATCAGATTCTGTAGCAGGGGCTCTGAAAATGGTGGAACCAAAGTATTTCACAAAGTTATTCCGTGCCTCCCTTGGACAGAGGGAGTTTTGTCACCACGCCGTGTGGAGGTGTGACAGGACCTGCCTTCACAGTCCTGCTGCCAGCGCGAGCGTGAATGAGGGGAGCAGTGGGACGGGGCTGTGTTCATGTGTTCTATGCTTGCTTTTCACAGCTGTTAGCTACACTGCTGATTCAATACGAAAGACTGAAAGGAGTCCAGTCCTCTGGAGTGCTCATTGTCTTCTGGTTTTTGTCTGTGCTCTGTGCCGTGGGGCCGTTCCGGTCTAAGATCATGACTACAACACAGGTAACTTGCCATCCTTGTTAGCACGTGGAGAGCAGGAAATGCAGTATTAACATCTCTGGCAAGGGAACAAATCACCTCGCTTGGAGTCAGATCTGAACCTGGCTTGTGCCAGGAAGAGGAATTTGGTTCCACTGTCTCGACTCAGACCTGTCTAACTTGAGGGGTTTCTCACGCAGTGCCAAATACGGATTTTTCTGAACCTAAGGGTGCACTGGAAACCTGTTAGACATCTGAGGGCTGTACCAACACCGTGTGTATGTGTCTGCATGTGCACACACACATATAAGAACAGGCTCTCACTCTCTGTTTCCCTTCTCTTCCCTTTTTCTTAAGTCCCCCATTCCTTCCTTTTTTGTTCAGACGGTGTGACCATGTCATACAACTCCTTAGGCCTTTTTGTCAGCACACACTGTGGTGAGGACAGCATTTTCTCTCCAACTGTGGCTGTAAATAAGCAAGAGGAAAGAAACCTGGGCTGTTCTGAAAGCGTGGCTGGATCTCCCACACTAAAGATGCTGTTACATTTTTCCAAGAAGCAGATTTCATTAAGCAGGGCAAAGGCTGTCTCAGTGATTAGATCATCAGAGGGAGTATTTGGAAAACATTAAGGTGATTGCTCCTCAGTGAAAGTGATTCTAAATCATTGCTGGTTCTGTTGGTGAATTTAATACACTGCTTGTTTATTTATTACCACTAGTAGCATTATCCTTTTCCCAAGGATCTTGCGGTGTCCAACTGTTGTAAATATTCCAGTGGGGGCTGAATTAAACCTTAGAGGACAGTCTGTGCAGGGCTTCCTTGGGAGGTGCTTGCAGTCCTGCTGAGACCTTCTTGTGCATCATTTCAAATCAATTTTAAAACTGTAGTACTGGTGATTAAGTGCAAATAATGGACTATCAGTGGCTGATCCCTTAATCAACTTAAAATTATGAGGACGGAGTCCTAGAATGTGTGTGGGCAGCATCCCTCCTCTTCTTACAACTGCTGAGGATGAAATATTCTTTCTGTTACACCTCAGGACCAAAGGTTTTAAGGGAACAATGAGAGCATTCACAACCACGTGAGGTTATGAAAGAGCTGCATGGGGGATATACCCTCCCAGCGAGAAGTTTTAAGTCAACTGCAGACTCATATGGGTGGGAAAGGACACGTCTGCAGCAGATGGAACTGATATTTTACAGTGCAGTGTTTTCTCATTTCTTCTGAAAGCATTTGACATTGACTGCCTGTAAAAAGTAGATGGATGTTCTCTGATCTGGGTTGGCAGTTCCCATGTGACGTGATCTCACAAGAACCCCTGGAGGTAACTTGAAAGGATGTCATGTAGCCCCTGATTCCAGGGGGTGTCGGCATGCAGTGAAGGTGCGTGAGCACTTTGAAGTTGACAGAACTTAATGAAAAGCAACATGGAGATAAGCATTTACCGAGGTGCTTCAGAGCACATGCATACTGTTGTAAGATAATTCCTGCTAGCAACTGCTGTGCAGCGTTCAGCTGTGGGGGAAGAAAGGAAGTGCTAACAGATCCTGAAGCAGTCGGTGTGTTGTGGTGGGAAATACAGTAAAACCTATTTGCTGTGTTTTTTTTCCCTTCAGAACCATGTAAATGAGAGGTTCAGGTCTGCCACGTTTTACATCTATTTTGTTTTGCTGATCATTGAGTTGACCCTTTCGTGTTTTAAAGAAAAGCCTCCATTCTTTTCCTCTGCCAGAACAGACCCTGTAAGTACTTCTATTTTGCTTTATGTGTGTTTTACTGTATCGTGCCTTGAGAGTTCCATGGAGAATATTTGTAACTGAAAAAAGCTTTGAGTGTCACTGAGATTCTCGCTGTGGCTGGTGATCCCCCTTAAGAAACAACGTGTAAGGAGAGTTGTATTGGGATTTGAAGCCTTCTTCTATTATGTGTGCCACCAGTAATGACCAAAATCTATACAGAGAAAGCATCCCTCCTACTTGCTGCTTCATAAAGTAATTTATGAAAA
This sequence comes from Lagopus muta, assembly GCF_023343835.1. NCBI lineage: Eukaryota > Metazoa > Chordata > Aves > Galliformes > Phasianidae > Lagopus > Lagopus muta. The sequence continues at coordinate 10,108,756 of NC_064450.1, read as the reverse complement.
CTAAAGCTCAATATTAATTATTCCAGGACCGTTATGTTTTTTTTTTTTGAGATTGTTTTCTACTTGCTTAATATTCCTTTAGATTCCTTTAGTTGAACTCTCAAAGGGTTGACTCAATAAACCAGTTCTATATGTACTGAGAATGGGTATGAAAAGAACTGTGGATAACAGGAGATACCAGTGGTGTCACAGGTCAGATTTCTTCTCCAGTTCATAAAATGGTCTCTGTAATTGCACTTGTGCTCAAACTGAGCTGAGAGAGAAGTTGAGTCCATTTTCTTTTTTTGGATGAACGTTTCAGAAACTGTAAAATGACGTTTTGCTTTATGTAAGTGTGGCCTGAAGGCAGTGTATTAAGAGCTCTGTGGAGATGAAAGGCGATCTGCCCGACTTGGGAAATGATAGGGATCAATTTATGTCTCATTAGAACTTAGGTACGTACTTGTAATGTGGAGACTCATTTCCTGTTGTCTTGATTTAATCTTCTTCCTGCATAACCGCACTGCAGAACCCCTCTCCAGAGTTGACTTCGGGCTTTCTCTCAAGACTGACATTCTGGTGGTTTACAAGGTGAGCTCCTCTCTTCGGCGCGTTGGACAGCTGACAGCCATCAGCTCTATTTGTGATATGTGTTGTACAGAGTTGCCCACGTGGGGGCTTTTCCCCTTCAAGTAGCTGACGTTGGGTGTTCTCTCATGACAGCACTGTCAGCACTTTCAGAACATGAACGTTTGCAGACCAGCTCGCGCTGCCCAATCTTACCTGCAGATCAGTGGCAGCAGTTGCCAAGACTGCGAGCACAGACAGCCTGGCTGTGCTGCAGCGTTACCTGAAACAACACTCAGAACTGTGTAGCACGAGAAGAAAATACTGGAAACTTTTCATGTGCCTGAGATGCACGGCTTCCTTTTGGGGCTCACGGGTGAATGCTTTTTGTTACGAGCACATTTTCTTTGCATGAGGAAATTGGGTTATATATTCAAATGATTGCTACCAACTGTTGAGACTGCCGTGCTCTGGGACGTGAGCTGAAGAGGCAAATATGGGTCTGGGTTTTTTTCCACTCTGTGATAAAGAAGCGAATCGATGCTGAAGGTCGTGATGAGACCCAGCTTTTTCAGAGTGGTGGAGAGTTCTGAGATCCTCACCCTGTATCTCCGTACCTTCCCTGTCCTGGCCACAGCCTCGTAAAATTCCTTCTAGTGAAAGTGAGATCCTTCTGAATTTTCAGAGTTCTAAATGCTTTGCTGTAGGGGTTTTTGGCAATGAGATGTTTGTATCTCTTGGCAAAACGTCCCTTAGAGTTGAGGATTTGTAACTTTCATGTATTTGGAGAGAGAAATTTACTTTTCCTTCAGCTTTTGTGAGCTGCCCTTTTGCATTTCATTTGTCCCTGGCAGTTCATTTCGGTTATTTTTACCTCTGAGTTTTCACTGTTTTCATTTCACATCAGAGTTTAATTCAAATGCTTCCGGATGTTGTTTTTTATTGCCTTTTTTTTCTAAAGTGATATTTTCAGTCAAATGCATGTAATCAGAATTACACAGTGTTCTTTCCTTAACTGCAAACATCAAGGTAAGGAATAAAGGGAAATACAGGCATGATTATCGCTGTTTTTCCTTTTTTTTTCTTTTTTTCTGTGTATACACCTCTTACTTCTGTGAGCTGCCCACTCCCAGCGTTAGTTGCAGTTCATGAGGCGCTGCCAGCCAAACTGAGTTGGACGTTTTTCTTTGCATTTGCAGCTTTGCAATTCTTGGTTACAAAAGGCCTCTTGAAGATAAGGATTTGTGGTCACTGAACAAAGACGATATTTCAAAAAACATCGTACAAAAACTGAGTAGAGAATGGGACAAAGAAAAAGCAGAGTGTAAACAGTAAGTAATCCAACAGTTCTGCAAATGGAGATTGATGAGTCGATTCAGCGCTAACGAGCTGTTCAGCTGAAAACAAGCCAAGTGAACGCGACATCTACCTCTGTTTCCATCTGTTCCTTATTAATATTAATGGTCAGATTTGCTTTTTAAGGATGTCTAGGCAGAGGCAGGCAGCAGCCCTCTGGGGCTCATGCACAACCTGCACGTTTTATTGCTGGGTGCTTCAAGTGTGTGCGGGCAGATGGTGTCGTTTATGGTGTGCAGAAGGGCTGAAGAAGAATAAATGGAAGGTGGTGAGTTGGCTGGAGTGCAGAAAGTGAATAACTTTCATTACTGGGCTGGTGGATGTCTGACCCTGTAACTGCATCCCTCCTGGGCACGTTGGAACACAGCTTTTGGGCACCACGGATCAGAAGGAGAGCTTTATTATCGCCGTTGTGAGGTTTTCACCTGAGATTAATTTTAACCTTAAGGCTCTTAGCAGTAAACAGTTCTGCACTTCCAAGAAAGAAGAATACAATGATTTCCCAGCGTGTGAAGGGAAAGTGTAGGGAGAGGGACGTCCCTCTTGGGGCTGAGACCCCCCTGCTCTTGTTGCCTCAGAGATGAGCAGCAAAACTCCCTTTGACTCCTGTGGAAATAGAATGAGGGTCAGAATTTGCATATAGTTACATCCATGCTGGAGAGGATATCCTTTTTGCTACATGTTCTGTTCCAGCCTAATCTTAAGAAGTCATTTGTTCTGCAACTGCATTTCCTTCTCCCACTGGTCAGTGTCCAAGACGTCTCCAAACAAAGAGATGGGCCAACAGTGTTACAGATGAAAAATGGCAGTGAGGGGGATGCCTGTGCTTCCATTTCCTTTCATTGTGGAGATTTCTCCTCCGTATGGAGGCTTTCCTCTGTTATTTTCAGTGCGTATCCGTGCCAAATTGGAAAGACCCTTCTGTGATAAAATGAGGAGAGTCATAAGCTTCTTGGCAAGGCTCAACGTGCTGTGAGGAGTTCTACTTTGCAGCTAAAATCTGAAAGGTTTCCAGCACTAACACCAGCAGCTCGTCCACTCGTGCTCTGCATGTGCTGTGGTTGTGGTTTTACTGTTCTGCTTTTTGCTTCCTTAATGTCTCTAGTTTTATGGTGTGGAATAACTCGCATGGTCTGGGTTCTGGTTCTGGTCTTTGCTGCATAGGGATAAATTGCACCCCCAGGCCTTCCCATAGTAAGAGCACATCCGCTGCGTGGAAGCACCCAGGTCCAGGAAAACTTCTTCTTGAAAACCAGAAACCGTTCCTGGGGATTTGTCCTTGTGTTCTGGAGGGTTTTCATGTAGGCTGCGGCCAGTTGGCGGTGCATTCAGCCCCGCGTTCTGCCTTGTATTAAGCTCAGGTAAAATGCAGTGGAGACTGTGTTAATCATTCTCGGGTGGGAAAAAGAGCAGCACTAAAGCAGATCACTGTTCTGTAGATTGCTGGGTTTCAAGTAACTCCAAAAACTGTGTGGTTTTCTTCATTTCTAAGTGGACACTTAGAAATTCTCAGTTACTGTGTGTTAAAGCAGCATGGGCAGCCATGGGCTGGAAGCTATTGGAAAGGCTTCTTTTTTTTTCTTTTAAACTTTGATTAGCAAGGTTTTATGGCGTGAAAACACTGAATCAGTTGTGCATGTGTAGAAAGTATCACAGAAGGTATCAGCAGTGTACATGGTAATCATTTACTTCAAAAATTTAATCAGTTGCAAGCTACCTTCTTCAGATTTACTTAATTGTAATGATTATCACATTCCCGTATCTTCTTAACCTACTAAACTTCTTTTGCTCGTTGCTTCACAGTTCTCTTGCAAACCACTGTCGTGAAATACTGCTAAATAATTGCTGATAATTGATTCTCTGCTAATGAGTTACAGGAGAGCTCAGTATGGGTTTCAGCTGGTGTAGATTCAGATCACTGTTACAGGTGATATTGGAGGCAGTGAAGCACGCTGGCAGTGTTTTCCCTTTGCTTTTGCTTCTTCGGCTGCGTGGCTGAAAGCTCTGCTTGCTCTCCTACTGCACTGCTGTGGATCTGGAAGCATGAGGGTGTGCTGGAACCCATGTAGCCTCATTTTGGTTACCATCAGCTTTTGGACAGTGATGATTTGAAGCCTTGTTATTACCAGAGAGAGATCTGTATGTTTCACGTGGGATAATCAGCATGTATTGTCTAGCAAGCTGTAATTCCTAGAAGCTAAGCACGCGGCTTTTGCTTTGAGAAAGAACTGGGTGCAACCAGGCGTACAGTGCTGAAGCCCTGACCTCACCTAACTACCCGTAGTAAACATCAGGAGTGTATTTCCTGTGGGATTTTTGCTGCAAGAGAACTATTGCATTGCTGTTAGCTGACTATTTTTTATAGCACAAAGCCAGAGGCGAGTAGTCTTGTTTCTCCTTCAGTGAGTTTAATGGCCTGGTTGCCAGAAAATAAAGCTTTGCTCATAAACTCTCTAGGTTTGATCTGGAAGAATAAAGGTGAAGCTGCTTGTTCTCATCTGAAGGAGAAAACAGATTTTTTGTCTGGTTTTGGTCCCCAATCCCACCCTCAGACTGTGCTGCAAAGCAATGAGGATTTGCACATTTCTTCCTTTGAAATGATGTGAACCAGGCCTGGACTGTTAGCCGCAGTGGTCGTTTGGAACACTCACAGGCTGTTGGAATTATTAGGCTCTGTAGCCAGCCAGCTCCAAAAAAATCTGCCTGCTCTTTGAGAAGAATCATAAATCCAACCACACTTGGTAGTGCTTTCAAGTAATTTTTCAAGTGTCTTTTTTATACGTCTTCCCTGTTTCTAGGGTCTCTTTTCCATCTGTCCCTTCTTAGAAGGCTTACGTGTCTCGGACTCTAATTTCCTTCTCGTTGTTCCGCTTGGATTTAAACTTCCTGGCTGCCATTCATGGGATTATTCTCTAGGTCCCCAGGAATTAACAGTGATTTGGTGCTTTCTGATAGAAAAGCTGCTAGGCTGCTCATTGAGAACAATTCATGGTGGAAGTCGTTTTCCAGAGCACTCAATCTGTACTGATAAGCAACAGAAGTCAGGCACCTAAACGCAAGAGATGCTTTTAGAAGCCCCTCGTGGAGCCCTGGAGAGCAACACGTGCCTTTGGGGTGGATTTTTCGTTGGTTATTCTCAAAGGCCTTTGCAGAAGAGCTGGCTTTCCTTGCTTAGATGTTCGTGCTGCATGCAGAGGGCAGTGATGTTCACATGGTCAGCGTCTCTGTTTGGTTTGTTCCCCCAGGAAAGAAGATGTGACATACAGGAAGAAATCTAACCATGCACTGAATCATGTTGCTGATGGCCCAGAGGAAGCAGAAGTTCTGATCAGGGACAAGAGGCACACTAGGAAGCCTTCCTTCCTCAAGGCTTTGATAAGGACCTTCGGGCCGTACTTCTTAATCAGCTCCTTCTTCAAGCTCATACAGGACCTACTTTCCTTTGTCAACCCTCAGCTGCTAAGGTTGGTTTCTGTGAGAGCAGTTTCTATGTGCAATCCCTATGGAGGCTTGGCTTTGGCAAGCAGTATTCATTTTTGCAATGCATAACTCATTTCCCTCACGGTGCTGTGTGTTTAAGTTCCCCAATGAAATGCCTCAGACAGGAGCTCCTTACTGTGGACCAAGCTGCAAATTGGGCACGTTCATGTGAAATGAAAGATTCGTAAATCACCCATCACCAACAGCTTTGGATTGCATGGTACCTGTGGTGCCATGTAGCAAGCAGTCCAAAGCAATTTCTTCCCAGTTCTAAAAGATCATTTGTGAAATCGAAGTAGAGCTGAATCCAGCAGTCTGTACATCTGATACCCACATGAGTTGGTGGTGGTGGCAGCTGTAGTGTGACAGTACAAATGAAGCGTGGTGCTCGAGAATGCCATGCTTTGACTGTGCTGCTATCATCTGAGATGGATTTTGGAGCTTCTAGATGAGTTTGTGCATTTTTAGCAATACACAGTGAGAAGAATGTGTGATACACAGATTCAGTAAATTTGGGGATAAAATGAAAATTAAAAAAGAAAAAAAAATGAGAAAAAAGGGAGAAAATATTGTCAAAAATTACGTCCTCAAATTCTCCCTATACAAGCAACATCTGCACTTCAGTCTGCATGATCCCCACATTTCTCTCTGTTAATGGTAGTCTGGAGGTAAGAACATCACCAGGTAACCATTAGCTGAGAAGAACAGAACAGTGGAAATAGCAGCATTTCAGAGCAGCAGTGACTTTCTATCCACCAGCTGTGTCTACATCTGTGCAAAGGTGCATTGTCCTGTTGGTGCATGAGAGAGGAATGGAGCTGGAAGGAGGCTGTGGGTGTGGGGAAGGGGGAATGAGAGGCTCTGTTCCTATATGAGTGGCTCTTAAAATAATAGCAGTATTGGAGATGTGTTCTGAGACCATCTTGTTCTGTGGCTGGTTGTGGTACCTCTGTACCCAGAGACTGGCTGAGAAGAGGGTCCAGCCCAATGCAGTGACATTAATAGCTTGCAGTCTGTCTTCTTCCAGTGTCCCCAGTGAGGAGGCAGCTGGCTTCCTTCTGAGAGCGTGTTAGATGTAATGTGGGGAATTCTCAAATGAATTCCTGGATATGTTGTCAGTGATGTCTCAAGACATATAAAGGGGGGATTTCTGCTCAGGTCCGCACTCCTGCAGTCGTGGAAGTTGCTGGTAAGAGAAAATGGAAAAGCCACGGCTGTCTGGTGGGCTGTACGTAAAAGTTTTGTGTTCCCTGAGATTCAGTAATCTTTTAGGAAGTTTGTTGCTTTTTTTCTGAAGCAGTCCAGTTAGAGCATGAGTGAATGGTGTGCAAGGGGAAGATCTCAGACTGAAAGAAAGCTGCAGCAACCTCCTGTTTCTAAAGCAAGGATTTGGGGCTGTGTTTCTCTAAGTGTTATTTCCCCCCTGCTGGTTATTTGAACGGTGGAACCAAATCATTTCCTCTCCTACTCTGAAAATTCTGTTCTTTGGGCAGTAGTCTGCAATCACAAGTGTGATTTTTGAGAAAGCTGCACGTTGCAATGCATTGCTCCACTTGCTTGTTGTATGGCAGCTGTTCAGGCCTTGCAGGGAGAGCAGCTGCAAATAGTAAGAAAAAGCTAATTAATAAAAGATGGTGAAGCCACTTTAGTGCTGCTGCCGTGTTACCAAGAAGTGGAGTGCAGAATTTTCCACGCATCCATCCAGAAAGACGTCTTTTAATCCAGATTTTTGGGGGAAGCACCCCAGGCAGAGGTTCGAGTTGGGACTGGGTGCGAAGCTGATTCTGCATGCTTTGCTGCACTGCCCTGCTGTGTCCTGCCACTCACCACCAACCCTGTGGGGCTGCCCAACACTGAGCCCTCTGTTTAATCCCTGGATCTCAGAGGAGACCTCGACTTCCTCAATGTATTTCATTTTCTGCAGGTTCATTTGCAGATTTCTCACTGGCAGAGCCTCAGGTTTTGCAGTATTACAGTCTTTGCAATGTTGGTTGACTGAACTTGTAACTCTGATTGCATCCTGGAGTCCTGTTTACTTTCTGTGGCTAGAGAGAGGATGTGGCAGGATGCCATGGCTGAGGGAAGCTATGTTATGTCCCATTAATCTTACTGTATGTTTTTTTTCTTCTCCTTTCCTTCCCTAATGTTCTGAAAAACAGTGTATTAATCAGCTTCATTAAGAGCGAAGATGCCCCAGCCTGGTGGGGATTTTTGATTGCGGCTTTGATGTTTATCTGTGCTGTGCTGCAGACCCTTGTAGCTCATCAGAGTTTCCAGTACTGCTTTGTGACTGGGATGAGGCTGAGAACTGGGATCACTGGAGTGATATACCGAAAGGTAAGACTGGGAGCATTTCATGGTCCAGATCTCTGAGTATAAAGCCGAGAAAAAGCCTCAGCTCTGAGATGCTTAGAGGTGAAAATTTTCTCTTACTGGAGAAAAATAGCCTCTGGGAAATAAATTTAAACAAAACGAAGTGGTTTTGTATTGTTTGTTTGTCTCTTTTCAGGGAGTTTTTCAGAGCACCTCGCTTACAGTTTCTAGAATTTTCTGGCAATGAGCAGCTTGGTGTGGCTGTGCAGGCACAGCTCGGCTGCTGCTGGTTCCACTGAGATGTTCAGGAAAGTGGTCCAGGAGAATAGTGGCTGTGCCATGGCTGGGTTAGCTCCAAATGGGTTTTCTTCAGCATGCTACAAACTGCCTGACGCGGAGGTGCTCACAAGCAAGGCGTCATGAAGCCCTGTTCTCTGTTAAGAGTTAATGTCTGTGTGCGTCGTGGATCCTTGTTGGGGTGCACATTCTTGGGGAGTGTTGCATTTCCGTGTTTGAGGATTTCTTCTCCATGTTTCCTTGGGTGTATCGAGACTGAATCCCCTGCATGTCTCTTATTCCTCAGTCCTTGGTCATCACAAACTCGGCGAAGCGCTCATCTACCGTTGGAGAGATCGTCAACCTGATGTCAGTGGACGCCCAGCGCTTCATGGACCTGGTGAATTTCCTGAACATGCTGTGGTCTGCGCCGCTCCAGACGTGCCTGGCACTGTATTTCCTCTGGCAGGTACAGGCACTGCCACCTTCCTTCACGAGGTTTCTGAGTGATGTGCAAGCATTTCTTGTTTTTTTAATCCTTTTTTTTAATGTGCTTCTTGCGCTGCCTTGTTCTGGTATGACAACTATACAAAATCAATTCATTTCTTAATGATTTTGTTAATCTGGCAGGCAAGATAGTGCATTTGAAGCAAAAGATATCCCTTATGTTTCTGTTGTCCCTGGTGTGCTTGGGTGGGCTCTGCTGAGGACTCATCACCAGCATTTGATACAAATGAGAGCCTGAAGGAAATGATTAAAAAACAAAAAAATAAAAAAAGGAAATGTGAGTCATGTGCAAAGATTATGTTATGCCATGTAAATAAGTCAACATGGAATAAATCCATAAATCTCAATTGGAATGAACTTTTCAGTGAAATTTCTTGTTTATTCCATATTCGTTTTAACATTGGCTTTCATCCTTAAAATGTTTCCCTGCGATTAATCTGCGTAGGGCAGCAGCACCAACATAACCGTACGGATTTATTCTGGAGAGCCATAAAGCTGCAGCAGCTTTACGAGGTACTGCTCTGCTGGTTGGTGTGCTTTTATCCACCTGGGCTAATTCTGTAATTACAGTTCCCTGGGTCAGAGAGAAGTCAGTGGAAAAAATCCCTTCTCTGTAGCTTATTTGTTCCCTTTCTGGATTCACTCGGTAGCTCTGTATCTGCATCAGTTCAAACCTTTTTCCCTCCTGCTGGGAGGCACTTAGCAGGTAAATGGCAGAGCCTGCAGTCACCAGTGCTGGCATCATTGTACCCTGAGTGGATGCCTGTCTGTTTTTCTGTCTCCTCACCGTAGCTGTTCTGTGAAATGGGAGCCCTTCACTGGGAGGATCAGCTGTCTGTCTCAGACATTCATCAGTGAGGCAATGTGTTTCTGCTTCAATAACCTGCGGGTTCTTCGGTGTTCACCACTGGGACGTTGCACTCCAGTACAACAACTTACCTTTTCTCTTTCACCCCAGGCTCTCGGGCCGTCTGTGCTGGCAGGAGTTGCTGTGATGGTTTTACTTATCCCATTCAACTCTGCAGTAGCGATCAAAACCAGAGCATTCCAGGTAAGGTACAGCAGAGAAAGAAAGCATCATCTGAGACTGTAGCTGTGCTATGAGAGGTGAAGGCATTGATGTCACGGTCGTTACCGAGGTGTCATTTGCACCAGTTTTCTTTCAAGTACGATTGTACCAATATATTCAATAATCACACCCTCTCAGGTTTTCTGTAGTGATTTCAGTGCTATTGTAGGTGTGGCATTGGCTCAGTGACTGGTGCTGCTGGAGGACTGCTGGGATTAGCAAGAAGTTTTTGTCTTCATGTCCCTTCAGTAGCAGCTTGGTCTGTGAATGCCTAGGGAAAGACAGGCACAGCTCCTGGAGCTGGGAATGACTGCTTTTAGAGAGGGAGCTGAAACCTGGGTATTGTTTCTTATGTTAATGGCCAGTGTTGATTTTCATTGCTACTGAGCTGGGCTAAATTTGCATTATTGCCTTGAGGTAAAAATATCCTTTATTCCCTCCCTAGTTGTCTGTAGCCAAGAAAGGCTGAAAAAGCAATATCATAGTGCCCTCTGGCTTTGTGCTGCACAAATGGAGGAAGCTGAGGTGCTGTGCCACCTCGCAGGGACGGGCTGGCAGCTTTAAAAGAAATCAATCCACAGATGTAAAAAGGGTGAGAGTAGGAAAACAAGTCCAGATGATGACACTTATGCAGGAGCACAGTGACAAGTGCTGCAATGCCTTGAGGAGACATCCAGGCTTTGTGGCATTCCTTCTCCCTGTGCCGTGGCGAGGCGCTCAGAGCCGTACCTTGGTGTGTGTGAATGCAGTTTTTCATTTTGTTTATCCTGCTGAGGAGGGATTTGATTTTTCTGAAGTAGCTGAATGAAGCACTGTGTCCTAGCGTATGTAAGGAAAATAAACTAGGAGTAACCACAGAGTTCAGGATATCCCATGAGAAATACAGCTATGCGTATCAGGAAAACGTCTGATGAAATCAGAGGAAGAGGTAGGGCAGTATTTTTTCTGAATCTTTCTCAAAAGTGGTTTTGAAAATGTAATTCCTAACCGTGAAGACGAGTAGGAAGCCTTTGTGCTCATCTTTTCAAACACTTCATTTGATTCCTAGTTTCTCTGGAGATATAAACTTGCAACCATGAGCTTACAGATAACGGCCTGACTTCTTTAATCTCCTTTCACATCCTCTTTAGAAACAGCCAAGGAGCATCATGGCTGTGAGACAATGTGTTCACAGCTCCCATCCAGGCACTCCAGTGACATGCTGTCTCCTGTGCTTGCTCACAATCTAGGTGGAGCAAATGCGCTATAAAGACTCCCGTATTAAATTAATGAATGAGATTCTGGGTGGCATTAAGGTGCTGAAGCTGTATGCCTGGGAGCCGTCGTTCTCTGAAAAGGTGTTGGACATAAGAAAGAATGAGCTGCGAGTGCTGAAAAAATCTGCCTATCTCAATTCGTTGTCCAACTTTGCCTGGATCAGCTCACCATTCCTGGTAGGTTGCGCCTGCACGGCGTTCTGCATTGCACAAGAGCATCCTTGAAGGAGAAATGGGAGAAATGGGGAGTTCACTGTTTGCCCGGTGAACCTAGGAACAAAATATAAATACCCTTTGGGGGAAAAAAAAGAGATTTGCACACGCTCTGAAGCAAGGCTCTTTGTTCTGTAGAGCCCTCTTGCATCCAAGCATTTCTTGGTGAAGCCTGCTGCTGGAAACAGAGCAGCTGTCTCAGGAGAACTTCGACCACTCAAAGTATTTCCCATAACAAACTGAAAGTAGGATTTGAAGCCTCACAGATACTCCTGAATAGCAGTCCTCACCAAAGAAATGCGATTATTGATCAGTATAGGGTCTCATTTCATTTCTGCCTCCCCTCTTCTTACAGTACTGTTCTAGCATTTTATGCTGCAGGCTGTTGGGTTTTTTTAACCGATTTAATAAAAAAAGAAGAAAAAAGAAAGACACATTACCAGTTGTGAAATGACTTTTTTCCTCTGTTTTTCCTTCCTCTGCTTTCCACTTCGTTCCCCCACAATCCCTTTTGCATGGAGAGGTATGGTTTGCATGCCCAGAAGCATGCAGATGAGTGCTTTGTCAAAAATCAGCCTGCAGTTCACAATGGGAGAACATGATTGGGCAATGCTGGAAATGCAGCCAAACCACAGCTTGATAAGCACTTCTCATTTCTATTTACCACGGTTCTGTAGCTCACCTTCTGAATCTCTTAGTTCAACTAAACGTGGCATTAGTAATCAGCAAGTGACTTGATTCTGCACGCCTGTTTTGTGCTGATAACTGGTATCAGCTTGTTCATTTGATAAGCATGTGGAAAAGGTCAAGAAGGAAGAATTTTCTTGATGTTGGTGTTGATACTTTTATTTCAAATACAGGCTTGACTGCTGCTTGCAGTGCCAAAGCGTCACATTCCTCTGGCAGTAAATTCCCCTTTTGGCTTTCAGGTAGCATTGACAACATTTGCTGTCTATGTCTTAGTGGATGAGAAGAATACTCTGGATGCCGAAAAGGCTTTTGTCTCGCTGTCCTTGTTTAATATCTTGAAGTTTCCACTCACTATGTTTCCACAAGTCATCAGCAGCATTGCACAGGTAAGGGTGGTGTGTCTGTGAGCTGTGTCAAACAGAAGAACCCCAGGTGTCTTTTGTTCCTGGAACACAGAGATCCCACAGATCTGGTTTTCTTTCTGATATCCTTTCACTAGAACCATGTTGGAAATCCAGACTTCTGAGTAAGCCTGTGTGTGTGTGTGGCATTTCACATATGGAGATTTTGCTTCACTCAGGTGAATTTAGCTTAGTCTAATAAATTTCACAGCTGAAAACTTGAATTTCAGTGTAGGGCTGCTTGAAAGGAAAGAATGAGTCAGTGTTCAGGACGCCCATGGAGTGAAAGCTTAAACCTCTCCATGTGCTTTCCTTGCCAGCAGTCAGTCCCTGTTAAAGGAATGACAAAGTAATGCTGCTTGCTTTTCTTTCTTTTCTTAGACCAGTGTTTCCCTGAAGAGAATTCAGCAGTTCCTGAGTCATGATGAGCTCGATCCAAATTGTGTGGAAAGAAAAGTGATTGCACCAGGTAAAGAGATCAGTGTGGTTCTTCACAGTGCTAATGCAGAAAGCGCCTTGTGTTTGTTTGGGGCTGGTGGAGTTTCCAAAAAAGCAAAGAGAATACGGCAACTTTTTTTAAAGTAGAAAGCAAAACTTCCTCTCTGAAGAGTCTGTGTTTGTCATTTAGACTCTATAGCCAGAAACTTCTGTGACTCCAGCAGTTCTGAGCTTGGCACTGACTGCTGGGTGTGAGTTTGCCTTGGCAATGCAATGACTGCTAACAGTGCTGAACGATGCTCATAGCTTTCACACTGCACAAATGCTCAGGAACAATATCAGTAGTTCTGTTTTATTCTGTTGCAAACACAGTATCCCAAAAAGAATGAGCAAACCAGCTTGTCTTAAAAACCTGTGTTTTCTCATGTAATGCGTTTTGGTGATACTGCAGTTTGAAGCCCTTTTGGTGCGTGACGCTGCGTGCAGAGGAGGAGGGATGGCTGTGTAGCTGCTGTGTGCTTACTGTTATTCATCACCCCACCAGGAGATGAAGAAAGCCTGCAGATCTGTGACTTGTTAGTGTGGCAAGCAAAAACCTGCACAAAGCAAATTTAATCTGAATCACCAAAGTCAACACTGTGCTGTTGGTCTCCTGCTGACTTGAAATTGGTTTCTCAAGTACAGCTGTGCTAATGATGGTGCAGATTCTGAGAACTGCTCTGAGCAGCAGATGCTGGGACCAGCCTCACCTGAGCAGAGCAAAGCAGGATGACTTTTCTGCTCCATAGGACTGTAAGCTCAGTGTCTACGGCTTAAGCTATGGACAAGTTATTTTCACGCTGATAAACACTCCTGTCTTGTGACCCAGTGCAATCACAAGACTGTGCTTCCCATACCAGCAGAAAAGGGAACTGCAGCGTAGAGAAACACCCGTAAATAAAGATCCCTCTGTCTGCCAATCTCTCGGTCACACTGTTCTATGTAATAGTTTGCCTGCCTTCTTTGTTGTTGCATTTTTGTCATACAGGCTATGCCATCAGTGTAAAAAATGCGACGTTCAGCTGGGGAAAGGAGCTTAAGCCGTCCTTGAAAGAGTAAGATTCCTTTATGCAATTGCAATACATCTGCTTGCTTTGTATTTTTCTGGCTCCTGGGAAGTCTGTTTGAAAGACGTCTGGTAAAATCTGCAGGCTTACTTCTGGAAGAGGTTGTTCCCACATCCCGTGGTGCATCTCATCTGCCTTTCAAACGTCTGGCTAATCCTTATGCCTCATGGCATGTAGGCATCACAGAACAGTGCTGTGAAGCTTTCATTCCACAGAAACTAGCCTGAAGTGGTTATCTGTTAAAGGACTGAAAGGCTAGCTCAGTTTCTTAAATGGGTAATTCCTTTTTCTTTAATTGAAGCAGCGGACAAATTAAATTGATCCAATGGCTTATGAAGGCAGTTCTGATGTCTGGGTTTAGGTTTAATTCTAGCTCATGGGCATGTGAGCAGTGGTGTCTTCTTTCAGGATTCTCGTGGCAGGCTCATCCCTGCAGCTGTCCATACACCATTCCCAGGCTGTGCAGGTGTACGTTTTGCTCTTTTGCCTATTTGAATGAGCACAAATAACATTTGCCTGGACGCGTGTACTTCCCTGTGTTTTGCTTTGTTGTCAGATCAGAATCGCAGAAACTTGATAAGTGTTCTTAGATTTCCCTGTCCGAGGAGTTCGCCGTGCTGTGCTGAGTTGGTTGCATGGGAAGCCTGCAGGAAAGATGCTTAGAGTTCGAAGGATTTGCTTTGATTCAGGCAACCAAATCTGTGACTGTGTTGGCTTCATTGCAAACTGCAGTCTACCTGGGCCTCAGCATCGAGCAGCAACTCCATAAAGTAGCAGTAATGCAAAATTCAGCAAGAGGGAAGTACAGCGAAGAAAAGTTATAATGCTTTTGAATTTTCTTGCTTTGATACCTTTAGTAAAAACAAACTAAAAGCTCCTGCAGCGTGCACAACGCCTGCTGCCTGTTGGAGGAGGACTGTCAAAAGTGTTAGAATTCTGCATCAGAATCCTTGCAAGCAGAAATATGGGCTGATTTCATTAGTGAAAGGCATCGTGATGGTGGATAGATGACGTCCATCAGTCATTTCCAGAGCAGTCCACCTTCGGAACCAGAACCTAAGGCAGTACCTTTTAGGACACAGTAGGGAAAATAGCAAAGGATTTTTACTGGGCAAGATTCGTTTTTCTTGCATCATTGTGAACCCTACTTATTAGCATTGGAAATGATTTGGTAAAACAGTCAGAACGTTTTCAGGTGTGATAGCTTTGCCCGCTGCTTCAGTACAGTTGCTCTTGTTTCTTGAAACCAAACACAAAATCTGAAAGACAGCTTTCAAAATGCTTCTTAGCACTGTTTGGCTTGCTGATGGACTGACATGACACGGTGAAGGGTCTCAGGAGGCTTGCTATCAATCATGCTGACTTAGCAGCCCACAAAACAGATTTATGGTTTTCCATTTACTCCTGCAGTTCTGATTACAGTTGACTGTACCCAAGAAAAGGAGGAGAGAACCAGTGACCAATCTGTGCTTGCTGTATCCTGTCAGGTTGAGCTTGTGCTGAGTTGTCAGTGTGCGTTTCAGCGCCTTTGAAGACCCATAATGTCTTCAGTAAACTAACATTTGTTTAATTTCCTCCACAGCATAAACCTGTTGGTCCCCAGTGGCGCGTTGGTTGCTGTTGTTGGCCATGTTGGCTGTGGGAAGTCATCTCTGGTGTCTGCTCTCCTGGGTGAGATGGAAAAGCTGGAAGGAGAAGTGGCTGTGAAGGTTGGTGTTGTTTGTAATGCCATTTAGCAAAGGGATGGAAATGTGCTTTTATGCTTGCCACTGCTTGCGATGCACTTCAGGCAGGAGGTGGGAATCTGTTTGCTCCTTGCACAGCACGTCTGTGTCTTTATTTGTGTTTTGCTCACATGTGTTTACTTATGTTTTACATGTAATGCCTTTCCTGATTCAATCAACTGCAGACCAGCAATTAGCACACAAGTGTATATATAATGTGAATATCTGCTGAACACAAACTATATATGTATGCTGAAGATTTTAATTGGAATTTTGAGCATGAATTGATGCTTGTTGTATGTTCAGGGTTTCCTTTCTCCTTCCTTGTCCTAGGGTTCTGTTGCTTACGTGCCTCAACAAGCCTGGATCCAAAATGCCACGCTGAAAGATAACATTTTGTTTGGCCAAGCTCCTAATGAGCAAAAATACCAAAATATCCTGGAGGCCTGCGCTTTAAAAACTGACCTGGAAGTGCTACCAGGAGGAGATTACACTGAGATAGGAGAGAAGGTAATATTTTTTTCAAGTCAGACCTGCTGATGCTTCCTTTTCCATCTAAGGAGAGAACACTGTAGTCAGACTTTGATTCAGTTCGATCCTTACGGCAGAGCACCTGTGACAGCACTGAAACATGCAGGCAGTTTGTGGAGAGACTCAAACTCACTCCTAAATTTCAGCATGCGTTTGCATATTTTGCACATCTGGCTCTGAGAGATCAGAGCATCCTACCTTTGTAGTCCGATTGTAAATGTGCATTTGGACAGAGTGCTTGGAGTCCTTTTCCTGTAGGGGAAAAATGGGAGGGAAAATACAACGTGCTTCAAGTTGAAAAAATAACACGATCATCCCTTGACATCTCGTTTTAATGAGAGCTCCTCCGTTGGTGATTATCCAGTAAAGATTTTTTCTCAAAGGCTGCTAAATTGGAGATGGCATACATGCAGGTGGGTGGATGTATGGAGGTGTACGTGAGGTGAGAAATGTGGAAGGTGTTCAGGTGCTGCAGCCATCCTTGGAGCGTTTGCATTCTGTGTCCTTGTAGATGGTCTTCCTTTTTACTGTCCTACATTTTAACAGCTCTCTTCAGAAGCGTATGAAGCAAGAGGTGCATTCTGGCTCCAGATTGCTGGCGGACTGGAAGTTTGGCAGTGAACAAAGATTTAGTGGCGTTCCGTTCCTGTCTCTGACTCTGAGCGGGTTATTCTCTTCAGCGTCTCGTGTTTCATTTGGCATCCATGTGTCTGATGGTGTGAGAGCCATAAAAACTCATAGCTGTTGTTTGGACCGAGTTGTGTGATACGTTTTCTCTCTCCTTCCCTGCAGGGCATCAACCTGTCAGGTGGCCAGAGGCAGCGAGTGAGCCTTGCTCGTGCCGTGTTCAGCGGCTCTGACATTTACCTGCTCGATGATCCCCTTTCTGCTGTGGACTCTCATGTTGCAAAGCACATCTTTGACCACGTTATTGGTCCAGATGGGGTGCTTAAAGGAAAAGTAAGCTGACATTTAGATCCTGTTACGAATGCACGCAAATGTGGAAGCGCTAATGGGTAACTGGAGAGTTGTTTCACCAGGGCTGCAGTGCTGACTCATGCCTGCGTTTCTGGGATGGGTTGGCAGCGTGGGCACCTTTTCCCCACGGCACAGATTGTGCAGTGAGCTGCCATGTAAGCATGCCCAGAAAGGATGTGATCTGGTCAGAACTGGCAGAGGCAAAAGCCTGCTGTGTCTTTTGTAAAAAGCTCTGCTCTGTGTGATGGCCCAAAGGAAGGCGTTTGTAGGCACTTGTAGGCTCTCAGCTTAGCATTGCGAGTTGTTATGTGGAGGCAGCGCAGTGCAGAACTTGCAGCAGCTAATTTTACAGAGGTCTTTGGCAGTATGCAGCAAAATTGCAACCCCTTTGTTTCCCCTTCTACTCCTGTTATCGTCTCAGAATGTCTCAGCATTTAAAAGGGGGAGATTGCAGAGCAGCTGAGCACGTGGGACGGAGGAGAGTGATGACTGTGTTGTTTTACTTCCCTTTGTGTTGTATCAGTGTGCAGTAGGAAGCAGAGTAAATTCAATGACTATCAATGCAGTGACTACCAAGTGTAGTTTCTTTCACTTGGCATTTCACCTTGAGATGATAATTCACCCCCTGTCTCAACAATGTGGTGTTATTTGATTTGTTGAGTAGCTCTATTGAGATACAGCATTGGTCTCAACAGTGACAACTGAGACTTGTGGGTGTTCTTCTCAATTTTCCCCATCCAGACTCGAATTCTGGTGACCCATGGCATTGGTTTCCTGCCTCAAGTAGACCATATAGTTGTCCTAACAGATGGCAAAATCTCCGAAATGGGATCTTACCAGGAACTTCTGAAACAGAACAAGGCCTTTGCAGAATTCCTTCGAAATTATGCACTTGATGAAAACATTGAAGAGGATGAACTGACAAGTACAGTACTGCTTTTTCTCTGTCAACCAGATTACAGATACTTTCTCTGCAGAAATCAGAATGCAGAGAATGTACTTTGTATCTCTGTGTAAAGTGTCCATTGCTTCTAAATGACATCTTCGCATTTGTTCCTACCTTCTTTGCTGACACAGAAAATATTTATTGCCAGTTCTATATTATTGATAAGTGTCTTACCAAAGATGTTTAGTTCAAAATTGATAGCAGCTCTCACCAGATGGGCAGAAAGAAAAGAATGTGATGTCTTCATGCAATAGCAGTGGTTTCTGACATGAGACTCCATCTTAGGCTCCATCCCAGAATCATGCCTCGAGAGTGCTGTGTATGTGAATGTGGCTAGAACTAACTAATGCTACCATGTAGTGTTTCTGATGCACTCAGGCAATGAGCTGTAAATGCATTTGGTTGCCAATCTGCTTCACGAGCTATCTAGTTTAATTAAGAAAAGTGATGCAGAGAACCAAAGCCATGGGGGGTGATGCTGGGTTACACACCGTGATTTTCCTGTGGTGGTATTGGTTTTCATTACTCTTGCTTTGTCTGGACTTCTGTTTCTGTGCTTTCAGCTTTGCTCAGCAGAAAATGTGAGGTGTAATCTTGTCTTGCAGTGCTGGAAGAGGAGGAGGTCCTGCTTGCTGAAGACACCCTCAGCATCCACACCGATCTGGCAGATAACGAACCTGTGACAAATGAGGTCCGCAAACAATTTCTTAGGTAAACATCAGCACTTCTTGAGTTTAAATCTGCTTCTAGAGCAAAACACATCTGAAAGATGTTATTCAAACACTGTCTCACAATTGGGGATTTAGTTTTCTCTTAAAAATAAGTTTTTGAGAGTAAATGTGAAAGAACACGTGAAGAAGATGAAAAACCTGCTCCAGCAATCTTCTTAATCCAAATAGAACCAAATTCTTAAGGCAGCTTTTTCAAAACCATTCCCTGGGACACCATCCAGCTGCTATAGATCTGGCAGCAGAGAAGCTCTGGGGTTAGCTTTGAAAAGCCTGGCTTGTGCTGAGGGCTGTAATGACTGTATCAGCACGTCCAGAGCCTGCCATGGCCTTTGGTAGCAGTGGTGTTTCTGCCATTACTGGACATCACTGTACATCCTGGGGGTCCTGCAGGCATTGCCCACATCTGTGAGTGGGAACTGAGCAGAAGAGCTGGGCACGAGTCTGAGCTGCTGCCTCCAGTTCTTGCCCCAGCGCGGCCACAGCGTGCCCTTTTTCTCCTAATGCTCCGTTGTTTTGACTAGGCAACTTAGTGTAATATCTTCTGAGGGAGGAGAATGTCCCAACAAAATGTCAACGAAACGAAGAGTCGGTGAAAAGAAGCCAGCTGAGCCACCTCTGCCAAAAAGAAATCCTAATGAGAAACTGATCCAGGCAGAAACCACAGAAGTGGGAACGGTACCGTGTGATTTCCCCTTCCTTTCTCTTCTTTCTTTTTCTTTTTGGGAAAAAAAAATATATGTATTTTATTTATTTATTTATTTGTACATCTGATCTGTTTTTGTTAAACGTGTTGTGTGAATTACGATAGCAGGTCTTAGACATTAATCTGGTGATCACTGATCCTTCAAATTGAGCTCTTGGCAGAGATTTACACACCTGGCAAGGGCTGTGCAATTAGGAAAGAAAAAAAATGCCTCCCAGCTCCTGCCTCCGTCACCTGATAGCCCACAGCAGCTCTGTCAGCCCCGCGTCGCCTTGCAGAGCTCCCAGCCCTGTTGGTCGTTAGCTGTTTGGCTGGGCTGCACGTCCAGCTGCAGCACGCCGTGCTTTGTGAGCGTGCTGTGTGCTGTGTGCCAGCAGCCTGCTCTGCCTGAGCCATTCCTGTCACGCCATCTGAGGAGCGCTTTGTGCTCCTGCGTGCAGAAGGGGCCGTGTTCTCCCTGAGAGACTGAGTTGAGTCCTGAGCCTCTGTCTCTTTGCCTTTTGCTTTTTTGCACTACATTAGAGAGAGCATCTTTTCTTTTTGACGCAGGCATCATCTGTTTATGCTCCTACTGGGGTGAATTAGCGTTTGTTACCTCATTTAAATTGCTGTGAAGACACCTGAATGAAGGCATATTCAGAATGCAAAGGGCCTGTTTGGGCTCTTTAAAGTAGTCTGAAACAGCGTATACCTGCCAAGTTGCTGCAGTTGCCTGGGAGCCTTGGCTCCGTTCTTGTTATCCATCCTTTGTGGCTGATTAATCTGCCTCTTCCCCCTGCCCCAGCACAGTCTTCAAAACTAAAACCTCACAAAACCAATGCATCACAGTTCATCAGCATGGAGGAAAATATTGCAGAGACATTTCTGACTTGTTTACAAAGTCGTTGCCCTGAGTGGGGCTCAGACAGATGAACTGTTTTCTGTGCTGTGTTAGATTTTGGGCACTTTTCAACTTTGTCAGTCCCTCTGCTGAAGATTTTTGTTTTTTTTCTGTCTGAACTCCTGATGCTGTGAGTTGTACCAACCAGCTTTGGTGTGTGATTTTGCAGGTAAAGCTAACAGTGTTGTGGCAATACATGAAGGCCGTCAACCCTGTCATCTCTTTAATTATATGTTTCCTATATTGTTGCCAAAATGCTGCTGCTATTGGAGCCAATGTGTGGCTCAGTGACTGGACAAACGAGCCAGTGATAAATGGGACTCAGCACAACACATCCATGCGAATCGGAGTCTATGCTGCCTTGGGCCTCTTGCAAGGTGAGACTGGATAAAATCGTGATGTCTTCACATTTAGCAAAGAGGATTTATGTGGGAAAGCCATGGTGCTCGTTGCTGGTGGCCCAAAATTGCCAGCAAAAGCAAAGACAGTAATGTAAATTAGAGCCAGAAAGTCTGAGCTCAGCCCCACTTTTATGCTGTGAAGCCTTGAGAAGGGTTTGAGCGGGTGACGTATAAACCTGGGAGAGTTCAGTTTGTGTGAGAATATGAGAACTTTGGAGGAAAAGAGCTAGAAAGGTTGGGGGGAAGTTGTAGAGTTGGTGCTTTGTGGAGGCTTGCAGGAAGAAGGTGGCTGTGCGTCTGTGTTGTGAGGAGAGCGTGGGGAGGCCCCCAGGACACACTGTGTGTGTAGGAGCAGTGAGTGCAGTGCCGCCGTGCTGCTGGGAGGGGGGACGGCAGTGCAGCCAAACAGAAGGCAAATGGGGAGCAGCACACTCGCTGGCTAACGCGTCTCCTCTTCTCTTGGAAGGCTTCCTTGTGTTCGTCTCCTCTTTCACCCTGGCAATGGGAGGCATTAATGCAGCACGGAAGCTTCACATGGCGCTGCTGGAGAACAAATTCCACACGCCGCAGTCCTTCTATGACACCACTCCGACAGGGCGGGTCATCAACCGCTTTTCCAAGGACATCTTTGTGGTCGACGAAGTCATCCCCCCCACCATCCTGATGTTCCTGGGAACGTTCTTCAGCTCCTTGTCAACAATGATCGTCATCATCGCAAGCACTCCGCTCTTCACTGTGGTTATAATTCCTCTTGCAGTTCTGTACTTCTTTGTTCAGGTAGCTGGAACAATCTCTGACTACTGATGTAGTGACTGTTACACCATTGCTTGTGCTTCGTGCTAAGACAAACAACCGATTTGGGGAACAAATGAATTATCTGAAGTAACTCTCTTACTTCTGTGTGCTTAAAGTATTCTCCCACAAGAGGCAGCACCGTGCGAGATGTGGTCATGAAATAAGTTGGCATCGTCTTTTTTGCTTTTCAGTGATAGCGGGCCTGCTGCTAGAGATAGAGCTGCAGTGCTTTTAAGGTGCAGAGGAGTTAACATATTGAAAACAGCACCAATTTTATTGATTTCTGAGCAAAAAAATGATGCTTATTTTATGGTATATAAGTAGAGACGATGGAACTTCAAATTCGTGTTCTTTTTCTCAGAAAATGGCACTCCTACAAATGCGTTCATTGTGTTGGACTGTGCTAACTGCATTAGAAGCGACATAAATAATCTCAACTTCAAAAATACGGAAATTGCAGTTACCCAAAATTCTGGTTTGGAATGAAACAAGGATATCTTTGCTTGAAATGCTTCCTAATTACAGGGAATGTGTTGAAGGCTTGAAGTGCATCATTAAGAACCTCCTTTATATCCATAACCTGCTAATTATCTCACTGTTAATTAAAAGAGAGAGTATTTCACGTGCCCTTCGATTTTCTCCCCCAAAATGGCAGCGATTCTACGTGGCCACATCCCGGCAGCTGAAGCGCCTGGAATCTGTGAGCAGGTCTCCCATCTACTCACACTTCTCAGAAACAGTATCAGGGACCAGCGTCATCAGAGCCTATCGGAGAGAGAAGTCCTTCATAGACATCAGTGATCTGAAGGTGGATGAAAATCAGAAAAGCTACTACCCTAGCATCATGTCAAACAGGTAGAAAGGAGTACAGCTTCTGCTCTCCGCTTCTCTTCTTGTGTTTGCATGACAGCTCTGAGCAGCCCCTCACGACTCTTCCCATGTCTGCTCTTTCCAGGTGGCTGGGCATCCGGGTGGAGTTTGTGGGGAACTGCATCGTCCTTTTTGCTGCTCTCTTTGCTGTGATTGGGAAAAGCAGCTTGAATGCTGGCTTGGTTGGACTTTCAGTGTCCTATGCGTTACAGGTACGTGTTGTAGTTCTTTGTTGATGTGTTAACAGTAATTAAGTGCTTGCCAAAGTCTGAATTAATAAGATAATGAAAATGAGTTGTGGGACGTCTCTAAGCAGTAGACATTTCCACACAATGCAAACAGGCCATCAGCAAGCTTACAGGCAGCAGTTCAGGAGCTCCTGCCAGCAGCAGCTCGTTGGAGCAGCGCGGGCTCAGCGTCCCACACGATGCCTCTTCTGCCCGGGTACCCACTGGGAGAGCAGCAGGATTCATAAAGAGCAAGGCAAACTGTGCTTGCTTAAGCTGAGGGCAGTTGAGCAGATGTGAAGCTCTCATTATTGCCAGAAGGCTTTTAGGTGGCAGGAGTGTGTAGGAATGCATCCTATTTCTGCAGTAAGACACAGGACTCTGGGGAGCAACTTGAAACCAAAGGCTGGTTGTCCTAACACTGTGAGAAAGGCAGGACTTCACGTGAGCACCTCGTTATCTGTAGGCTGCTTGTCCCAGTGTCTGTGTTCATGTAAACACAAGGGTAATTGCTCACTGTGTCATATCCGTGTGAACCACTTAGCAGCAGTATCTGCTGCTGTCATTAATCTGTTGTTCCTCTGTGGGTGATATTTTGTTCCTGTTTTCTCCAGGTGACCTTGGCTCTGAACTGGATGGTCCGAACAACTTCTGATCTTGAAACTAACATTGTGGCTATTGAAAGAATAAAAGAGTATTCAGAAACTGAAACAGAGGTCAGCTACTGGAAGTCAAGCATGTTCACTAACCTGTGTGGTGGAATTTCAGCCTGCATATTGACCTGGTCTTTCTTTAGAGTCTGGAGAGACAGTTCCTGCCCTGAGAGAGTTACCATTTAGCCTGAACAAATGTCACGCTCTGAACTGTAATGTTACCACAGCTCCAAATCAGTACTGCTGTTAGGCAGTCTGTGCTTAGCATCTCATTTTCTGCTAGTGTGAGTGGTTATAGCACAGCAGAGATGAATTCACCATCAGATATATTGCTCCCACTGGGTCTGAAATGTTCGATGCTGTGTCCTACCTGCATAGATGGTGTCATCCTGCTGCTGAGCACAGCTGCACTGCAGTTTTTGGGATATGCACACGTTTTCTATAGTATTTATGTTCAATTGGCTTAATCAGATCTCCTCTCCCACAAGACAACATCATCTCAAGTAACACTGCATTGCTGAAACCAGAAAAATCATCCAACCGCTTTCCTTTGTTGCCAAATACTCCTGAAGGTGGCAGATGGAGCTGTGCTGAGAAATCTGCTGCTCCATGGACCTGCTGGGTTTTGGTAGCCCTGTGAATGTGGGAGACTAAGAGCTGAGAAATGGAGGATCTGAGGAAAGCTGGGTGTGCATTTCTAGAGATAAAATATTTGATCTTGAATTAGAAAAGAAGCTAAGGCAAGATTCACAATATGTGTGAGCTGGAGCTTGAGTTGGCATGAGACAGGCAGTGATCTACAGAAGTTAATGGAAAAAATATAAATTAATATCAGTTGAGGATTTGACTCTGTGTGCTGAGATTTTTTTTCCTACAAACTTCTCAGCCATGACCAAACAGCATAGGAACCTGTTTTTCCTCTATTGCCACGATTTTGTTAATGGAAATCTGACTTACCAGGAATTTTTTTTGTAGCCCACCAATGTCGATGTTTGCATCAGAGTCTGAATTTAATCTTTTTTAAACCCATGAGGCGTTTCTGTTTCCCTCAGGCCCCCTGGATAATCGAGGATAAGAGACCCCCAGCAGACTGGCCGTCCAGGGGGGAGCTGGAGTTCATCAATTATTCGGTGCGGTACAGGAAGGGCCTCGATCTGGTGCTGAAGGATCTGAACCTCCGAGTGCACGGTGGAGAGAAGGTGGGTACCCAGCCCTGGGACTCTGCTGTGGCTTTGGGCCACAACCATGGCAGCATCCTCCAGGCAGGAAGACACAGAACCACTTTCTGCACTTTCCAAGTTAGGCTGGCATCAAACTGCCGTGTGGGAGGCACCAGGGTTTGCAAGTGACAGAAGGAATTCCAACTTTTTCCACTATCTGGCTTTGCCTGTCGAAATCTTTAGGATGGAAGAAAATGATATTCTTTGCTTTCTTAATTGGAAAATTGTTCTGGGAGATTCTCTTCTTCGTGCTTGAAATGAAAGTAGTGGACTGTACACGCTATTGACAGAAGAATTAGTGTGAGAAAGTCCTGCAGCTAACATGCTGTTATTAGAAGAATCCCAGAATGGTTGAGCTTGGACAGATGGATGTCCTCTGGTCCAACCCCTGTGCTCTAACAGGCACCTTTTATTACTGTATTGTTATCCTGGGCAGACATTATGACAGTTGCTTTCTGGAGGTCAGATGTGTGCTTATCATAAGGTCTTAATTGCCCTCTGGAGAGTCTAATTTCTTGTCCTTGGGTGGTAACTCTGACAAGGGTACTTCCTAACATGGGTGCTTCAGCTGACCCCCCGCTCCACATGGCACTAAGACATCATACAGAACTATATGTAATGCCATTCCAGTTATGGCAGTGGTGATGCACACTTTGTAACGTGTGATTTCTGGTTGCATTCTTCTTTGTATTCAGAGAAATCCTGATGCATTGATTGCTTTTGTTAGCAGTGATTTTTGTTTTTAACCATGTGCTTTGTTGCTAATCCTCCAATTTGTTGTAGATTGGGATTGTTGGCCGAACTGGAGCAGGGAAGTCTTCCATGACCCTCTGTCTCTTTAGGATCCTGGAAGCTGTAAAAGGGGAAATTATAATTGATGGTGTGAGGATTTCAGAGATCGGCCTCCATGACCTTCGATCAAGGCTGACAATTATTCCTCAGGTACTGGTTCTGTGTATCATGGTTTAGCAAACCACAGAGAATAGTTCAGATTGGTCCAGTCCTGCCACCTCGCAAACTGATGGGTGATAAAACAGAGTTTGTGATGAAGTGTCTTTAGAGTTGTTTCACTAAAGTGGATGTTTCACTGTGTGTAATGCGATGTATTTTCAAGGTGGTTGGGATCAGGAGGAGGCTTAACTTCAGTGTGATGGACACTTGAAAACAGCTTTATGTACTAATGTCTGTACTTGTAACAGTTAATGGACTTGTCTAATGAAAGGTGGTTGTCTGTCCAGGATCCTGTTCTCTTTTCTGGAACACTGAGGATGAACCTGGATCCATTTAATAAATATTCAGATGAAGAAGTCTGGAAAGCTCTTGAACTGTCTCACTTGAAGAGGTTTGTCAGCAGTCAGCCAGCCATGTTGGAATTTGAGTGCTCAGAAGGTGGAGAAAACCTTAGGTAAGGAAAGTTTGCATTAGAAACATACTGTGAGTTTTCATTCAGCCCTGACAGCAGTAACAGCTTAACACTGTAGTTTGTTGTGTGCAGTGGTATGTAGCCCCCTATTTCTGATGTAAGCAAGGCTCAAACATTGAGTTGCTGTTCTGCCACTTCTGGAAGGATCCAGTTCTCTTTTGCTGCTGGGAAGGATTTCTGCCAAACCAAAGTCCTGTCTTATTGGTATAGGAAGAAGGTTTGGGATGACAGTGTCAGGAACACTTAAACATTTGGTGGATTTGATAGGAAGGGAAATACTGTGGTGATGTGTAACTGTTGTGCTGGGTGAGAATCCTCTGCCTGAAGTGATGTCAGCAATGGTTGCTTGTTGTTAGTTAGGAAGAGCTTGAAGAAGGACGTGAATGAGATGGCAAAGCATCATGCTTTGATAGGCTCTATTGCTTCTGAGAGCACGGTGTAAGCAGATGATTGTTTGATGATGTTCATCCTCTTGTCCCACAGAGACGCCCAAAGGCTGTGTCAGGGGCAATGGGGGCCACCCACTTATTTTATTTGGTGGTAGAAAGGATGTGCAGCCTCAGAACTCTTTGATTTTATTTCTGAAAATCTGTGTATGCTCAGTGTTGTTCCAGCTGTGTGCTCCTGAGGACTGGGGCAGAAGCACTGTGATTATTGGTTTTTGACGTAGTGGCAGAAAGGGGGGACGTTTGGTGGCTCTGCCCAGGCTCTAAGTGAAGGCTGAGTAGTGCTGCAGCGAGCATTTCTTTGCTCCTGGGCTGACACGCTGCTTGCTAAATACCTGTTCTGTTTTTTGGTTGGGTTACTTTATCCACTGAGAACAAATGATTCTGAGCCATGGGAGCTGCAGGGCAGCGCAGCCTCTGAGAAAGCTTTGTCTCTGCCTGCAGTGTTGGCCAGAGGCAGCTCGTCTGTCTGGCAAGGGCGCTGCTCCGCAAGACGAGAATCTTAATCCTGGATGAAGCAACAGCAGCTATCGACCTGGAGACGGACGACCTGATCCAGATGACAATCCGGACTCAGTTTGAAGACTGCACGGTGCTGACAATAGCGCACAGGCTGAACACCATTATGGATTACACAAGGTAGGACTCTTGGTGGTGCAGCCTGCATGCTGGGTATGGGAAGCAGCACTTGGAGGGCTGGTTTGTCTCCACAGAGTCACAGTGATGCTCTGGTCCAGTAGTCCATGAGCAGTGATGTCTAAGGCCTATAACCCTGGGATATCCAGCCCTGATTTTGCTTCTGCTTCTGAAACAAGTTCCATATTCATTGACCAGAGCTATGCAAGAGATACTACCCACTTGTACTAGTGGCACTGTCAGCAAGCTTATGGGTCTGTTTTTAACCAGCAGCTGCTGTAACCTTTTCACTAATATCATGTTGAATTAATTAGTTCTGAAACTATTCCTAAAATTCATGAGCTCTTTCCCTCCTTGGCTTTGTGGTACAACATTCCCAGTTACAAAGCTACCGATGTCACTGTTTCTTTCTGTGTACTTTTTAAAATCAAACAACAGTTCAGGGAGAACATCAGCCATCTATTGTGCTTCCGTGTGGGAACACAACTGGGCACAACAGAGTCCAGGGAAAGAGCGGAGCATTATGGATACTACATTTTCAGAGAGGATTTTCTCTGATCTATCTTCTGCCCCTTTTGCTCTGCACAGGATTCTTGTGCTGGACAGCGGAGCCATTGCAGAATTCGATACACCTGCAAACCTTATAGCATCAAAGGGGATTTTCTACGGTATGGCTAAAGATGCTGGGCTGGCATGAGAAGAAGACCCCGTCCTGAGGGCGCTTTGGTTTTGGTTTGTTGTTGTTTTTAATGTTACTGACTTGCCACAGAAGTGACTTCTGAATGTACTGTAATTCACATCAGTTCTTGTAGGTGATTAAACTTGTGATAAGTGAACTGAGCATTTTACAATGGTAAGGACCAGAAACTTAATTTTATATTTTTTAAATATTTTCTATAAAGTATTTTGTTAAATGTTTTTTTTTTTCTCCAAAGAATGCCAAGAAAATGTATGTGTCACAAGGCAACATGTACTGCACTTCGTTTATGATTAGTAAAATTATATTCATGGTACAAAATACAGCTGCTTTGTGTCTTCTGGATAGAGACCCCTTGGTTCTGGGGTGGAAGGAAGGGCCTGCTTAGGCAGCAGCTCAGCTTGGAAACATGGTGATAGAATGCTGAGTTTCAGAGTGGTCGGATGTGTACCTGGCAGTATTTCCCCAGGATGAGTTGGTGTCCCCTGCATAGGGAAACTTCAGGGTTATAAAGCTCCTCTTCTGCTGCAGAGCTAGGAATAATTTGTACATAAACCTAAACACATGGCTTAATGTGAGCAATGAATTGCAATTCCTGCTTGCGTAGCAGATGCCCACTACATAAGCCTGCAGGGACACGATGGCACACAGTTACTTTGTTCTATGTACCTCCTGTATGAAGTTGTCCTAAGCTGCTGTTCCAGCTGCACGCACGCGATGCGGGGATCACGGTCACAGAATCACAGATTGGGGACGAGGATGAGGGCGTTACTTCTCTCCCTGAATGCTTATCTCCTGAAATAATGTGATTTGTGCTACAGATGACGTTACTGCCTTATTGCTGATGCTGATAGTTGGGCCCTCTCAGATGAAGGGCAGCACTGCATTATAAGCAGCATTTGCTGCTGGGATCTCACAGCATGGCCTCTATGCTATGGCAAAATGCCTTGTGAGAAAAGGGTGCAATGTTTCTCTGTAAGAGAAGTTCTGAGGAACTTTGAGAAGACAAAAATAACTGTTTATTAATTGTTACAAATGATACTTCTGAAATCGAAACAAGAATCTGCAGCCAAGCATTCATTTGAAATTAACATTTCACACAGCAATGCAGAGAGTAACAACTTATTTATCATACACACAATGTCACGGTTGTAAATGGTCAGATGAAGTCAAGAGAGTTATAATATCTTCTATGCATGAACTGCACGCTGTATAAAAATATTCTCTGAATGCATAGTTATCTCCACGCGGCCCCAGCCCTGCAGCTGGGCTTCACTCCAGGAGCTCCGGCTGCTCACCTGCACAGTCTGTGCCCCGATCTGCTGAGCTGCCACGTGGAGAGCCCGTACCAAACCACATCTGTTGTGCAGGGCTGGAAGGGCTCCAGCACGGCTGGGAGCTGTGCCTCCTCCTGTCCCCATCTCGCAGAGGGAGGCGAACAACAGACTGCAGCCAGAGGAAGCATCTCAGGTGGGAAGAGTGGTGAGGAAGTCCGGGATGCACTTTGCACCTCGGCTCCTCCTGCTGGTTTGGGCGATTCCGTGCCAGCACACGGCTGCTGTCAGCCCCAGGGCTGCGTGCAGTCACAGCTATGGCGGGCTGCCATCACCGGATGCAGGAAGGTGAGGTGCTGTGGGTGCTGCAGTTCCCAAGGAGAACGGGACAGGGAACAAAGCAGCAGTGGGAAGCGCAGTCCAGCTGCGTACGCTGTTTGCCTGCTACATTGCTGCTTCACTTCCTTCATCCAATTCACAGTATGTGTTTTTACAGTGATGCTACCAGAACAGATCTCTACACCAGAAGCAGATAACCAAGTAAATATTAACATCCGAAAAAGAGAGATAAAATCCAGCTCGCTGTCGTCTTAAATACTTCTCATTTTATTTATTCCAGAACATCATACCAAAGCAGTCTGATTCTGAACCTTATGGAACAGGAACGTGGTTTTTTGGTTCTGTTTTTTCTTCCAGTAAGCAACAAAGGCAAGAACAACTTGCTGGGGAAGAAAGCCACATTGCATAGGAACATCATGATCTCAGCGTGAGCTCAGCGCTGGGCCTTTCACTGATCTCTTCTGACATGGCCAAGCTTAAAGTTTCCAGATGAGGCCTTTCTCAGGAATGCAGGCAAAAAAGGACAATAAAATTACAATTGTTGTGCTTTTAAAGGGGAAAGAAAAGCAGCATTGGACAAACGTGCTTCCAGCACGTAACAAAAACAGTATTTTGAATTGCACGTGTCAATGCCATCCCCTGACAAGACAGTGAGAAAATGGGTCTGTGGTTTTGGAGAAGAGTGTTTTTATCATTTGGATGATTATTATCACTGTTTTTGACCTGAGAAATAGGGAAAGGTGCAAAGAGGTATTAAGAAATCACAGGCAGTACATTACTTAACAGGATTGAAACAAGACATTTTTGTGCTTCTTCCACAGATTTAGAACCCTTCTGGTTTGAGCTGACTACAGACAAACGCTCTGGAAAGTGAGCAGCAATGGTAACAGACTCAGTACAGACAGTAAATGGGTTTTATGGAAGGTTTTTTAACACAAGAACCTCTGCTGTGTTCCAGCACACCGACTGGCAGTGCAGGTTAAGGGAAGCCCTTCCCTGAGAGCTGCCCCACTGCAGGATGGTGGTCTGTAAGGGGCACTGATGGGGACTTCGCAGCAATACTTCCCATGCACGAGCTGCTCTCACATCAGAGTATTTCACATTAACTAGAGGCTACCATCTTTAGTGCAGAACAGCTTCAGTTTATTTCAAAGTTAACAAAATAGATTTTTTTCTTCGCATCATTAGCCCTTATAGATACCGTATTTCAAAAGTAATTTTAAAATGAGAGATAGAAATAGTTTGTTTTATTCTTTAAATGATTAATAGGTCAGTTCTGATGCCTTCTTGTTATAACCACTCTGTTCGGAAAGTGCTGGGGCTCTGAAAGGGAAGTTTTTGTCGCTTACTGTCAGAACAAGTTCCAGTTCTTGGAAATCCTGTAGCCTTGCCACATCTTTGTCCTTTGAATAAATACAGTAAGTTTTATTAGCTGATGAACCACATGTTCCATTTTGCAGTGGTACACTAAAATAATAGGCTTATAGTACAACAAAGCATGTATTTATCCATATACGTGACAGTTCTTTAAACTGGAAAGCAGAGCTCCTGCTGCATCTTAGCTTTGTCCTGGCATCTTACGCAGCTACTTTTGAGAAGGACCGCAATGCTGGTACTGAGCACAAGTGATGAGTGGAATTACACCTGTACATGTCTGCTCTGTGCTTTCTTCCTTTAGTACACTGTTCTGAGCTGCACCCCAGCCACCACACTTCCCCCTTCTGGTCATTCTTCATGTATCACTGCACTGCTGGGAGCAGGCTGGGGCTGTGCTCAGGAGCTGGCTGGGAGCTGCGTGGGGCTGAGGGACGGCAGTGTCCCACAGCTCAGGCTGCACATGCTGCTCCAGCAGCAGCGTCCAGGCAGCTGCCAGTCCAGGCAGCGTCCTGCAGTCCCACCAGGGCGGTCTGAAGTACGGACTGGACAGACTCCCTTCAGCAGCAGCCTAAGTCAGCAAGTGGCAGAACTGCTTTTGTCCTTTTTTGTTTTCTTTTTTGTCTAACAAGGACTAAATCACTTTATACTCAGAGAAGATGCAGCATGCTGACCTCTGCAGTGCAGTGCCCATCAGTGCCCTGCCGCTGTTGCCCACAGTGCTCTACCAGCACATGAGAGTCAAAGAGGCCAAGGGTTCTCAGCAGAGCTGTGCAGTGGATCCCTTCTGCGTGGCCTGTGTCACCAAAGCTAAAAGACAGCCCTGTGCACAGGGCCACACTCAGACTCTCTCTCAACACTGCAAGTCCATGCAGAACTGCACCAACCCAGCACAGTGCTGTAGGGCACTGCTGGTGCAACAAGAGCTGAGCGATCAACAGCAGCATCAGCCCCTGCTCAGTGCCTTCTGCAAGCACCGCAGTGACACTGTGGGACTGCGGTCAGAACATCACAAGTCTGACACAACCTGCAACACTACAACACCACCATGGTACTGGGTGAGGGCACGGCTCAGGGACAGCTCAGCATCACAGTGCCAACCAACAGCAGAGCTCATCCTCCTCACCTTTCCCTCTATGACAGCAGGCATTGCCCAAAGCAAACACTGTCATCTTTCTGGGACACAGACGCAGTGCAGGTGATAAATGAATGAGTACTTTTTAATGATAACCTAAATAGTTTTTTAAATATATGCTACTGCATTCAGAATGAAGAGTTCTTACCTTTCTCAGCATTGTGTTTGGTAATTTTCTGATCTTCTGTACATGTTCAGGGTTAACACCCAGCTCACGGCAACTCACTCGGAGCAGTTCCTTATAGGTCAGCTCTTGTCTGTCCAGCTCAATTTCAATGAAGTCATTTTCTTTAAGACTAGGGTTTTGTATTCTAACTTTAAGCACCAGTTCTATTCAAAATAAAAGGGTACATTCACAGGTAGATGTGTAAAACAATTAGAAAACACCATACTATGTATTTCTACGTTCTATCAGCCAGTCTTATCACCTGTAACAACACGAGAAGCCCCCACACCAGCAGCTGGGCAGCTGGCCGGTATTTGCCCACAGAAGGGCCGCCCACCTCAGCTCCCAGCTGCTCCTGCAGACAGAGCCAGCCGAGCTTCTCTCTTGGGCTCTTCAGTTGAAGGAGATGCCACTTAGAGAACGGTTACCCCACTTTCCCTGTCCTTTTACAGTGTTTGAGACAAACTGTGAATGTTTGCATCGATATTTTAATAGCAGTTCCAGCAAGAACAGCACTGCCTTTTATACTGCCTCCAAACAATTCCCCGGAGCCTAACGCACAAGAACCCGGACAGCTGCAGGAGCACTGAATAAACGTCACAGCAACTCCTCCACTGGCACCGTCCAGGGTGACAAAACCCGAGGAGAGGTGAGGAGAAACGCTTTTGCCGTTACCTTGCATGTTAAGTGGAAAAGCTCCTGTGAAGAACACGGGCTGGAAGGTCGGCACGGGCCCCGTGCAGGAGCCGCTGCCCAGCGGAGCTCCGGGCTGCTGAGGTCCGGCGGAGGAAGGAGGAGCTGCGCCCCACGGCGCCTGGAGCAGCGCGCTCTGAGCTGCGGCCCCGGAGCACCGCAACCCGGCGCACACAGCGGGAGCCGCGTCCTCACAGCGCGCCGACGGCCGCACGCACAGCTGTGCAGCGGGCGGCAGGGAGGAGGCAGAGCTCTGCCGTTCCCCGTGGGACGCGCTGCCGTTGGCAGGGGGCTCCGGGAGGCTGCTGCTCATGGAGTTGTAAATGTACGGGAAAGGTGGGTTAGCCAGGTAGTTAGGGATGATGGGCAGCTCCGAATTGGTTGCTACGTCTGGGAGTTCGTCCTCTTCCACTGTAAAACAAACAACAGAACGTTATCCAAGGCTGGTTGGAAAAAAGCAGAAGTGCTGCTATTGCACTGTGGGATTTTATGTGCATTTTTTGTATGCGTGGTGCTTATGGGGGAAAAGGAGGGGTAAAAGCACCATGGGACGGGAGATGAATTAAGGAGCTCTGCACCGCCTCTCTACAGTAAAGGAATTGTTCTCAGGTGTTGAAATACAGTGAATGCAAAAGCAGAATCTGATCCAAACAGTGCTGGGAGCACCGTTCCCTTCTGAATACTGCCATCCTTCTTTCTTTTTCACTTGATTTTTATATTCCTTTCCTAATTTGTAATTGGCACATCGTGGCACGGTCTCTGGTGGCACAATGCCATCATCTTCATAATGCAAAAGGCAATGAAACACAAAGGGTGCTTGATGTTGAGGCAGGTGTTAAAGGGAAAAGCAGGCACAGTGCTGAACTGAAACACGACCAGCTCAGCAGCTGGGAGACAATTGTGAAAACAAAAAGAAATACAAAGGGGAGGAGAAAGGCTGTTAATCAACCACAGTTCAAATTACTTCATCACCTGTTGCAGCATGGCCTGCCCCACTCCAGCCATTATGAAACACAACAGAAATGCTCCAGCAATGCGCTTAATGAGCTGCTTCTCTGGGTGCTGATTTGAAAATTATTCAAGACAATGTCTGAACTCCAGAGAACAACAGGAAAATTAGTTGTTGTTCATGCACCGTGACGTTTCATACAAATCGGAGATATCTCCCCCTGTTCACCTTGGGAAAATCAGGATCTGTGTCTGTGTGACTGGTTGAATCATGGCATTTTTTAACACACAGCTTTTCCAGTTTTTGAGGAAAATCCCAACAACTTGGTGAGCTGGGTGTGGAAATTGTCGGTAATCTCTTCTGAACTCTAATTTCTCACTAAGCAGAGAGTACAGACTTTGATTTCTCACCAAGCAAGCAGCACAGACGCCAAGTCCTGTACTGCAAGCGTGTAACACCGCATCACAGCACACACAGCAAGGCTGGAAACAAGAGCCTCCGCCCGCCTCCCCGCACACAGCAGCACAGGTACCTCCCAGCATCCTGCGGATCTCCTTGTGGGACGTCAGCTGGGCCGGCCGCTCCCCCTTCCTGCTGAGGATCTCCTTATCTGCTCCGCAGAGCAGCAGCTGGGCCACCACAGCCGCGTGGTTCCGCTTGCAGGCCCAGTGCAGGCAGGTCCTGCGCACCGAACATGGGAACAATGCTTGACTTAATTACTGCAATCCCTCGCTTGTTCTCACTGAATATAAGACGACCTAATGCACGTCTAACATAGAAGAAGTTTTTAGCAGCAATGCCCCTTGCAGAAATGCGCTGCTTCTGGAGTCCGCAGTGACACCTGCTGATGCAGTTTTCCCTTCCCTTGCGATCTTAAGGCGAGGTACCACAGCAGCATCAGCAGGGTTGGTTTCAGATGCTCATTTATTGGGATATTTTTGAGGAAAATAGATATGACTTATGTATGTATTTTTCTATCTCTAAACGAGCAAGTTGCATACTGGCATGTGTGAGCTAAGAACGCGCTCCCCGAGGGCGCTATTTTCAGTCTTTAATTAACGCTTTTTGGGTTTTTGATTAATCCAATCAGTTCACCGAGCTGAGCTCTTCCAGAAGCACATCCGTATCACCGCCCCGTGCCGGGGGCACAGCGCTCAGCACGCACTCAGCGGAGCGCACAGCCACTGCTGCCCGTTTCTCCCGCTTCGTGCGGCCGCTCGCCCCCAGAACGTCCCCACAAGGGCCGCTTCGTAACGGCGGTTCGGACGGGGCCGCCCGGAGCATCGCTGCGCGCTCCGCTGTTCCGCTCGTCCCTAACTGGGAAGCTCCCGGCAACCACGAGCGCGGGGTGGCATCGCTCCCCCCGCCCTCCCCCCGCGTGGCCGCGCACAGCTGTGCCGCCGTGCGGAGCTCCGGGCCGCTCGGTGCCGCCGCCCGCAGAACGCCGCTCCGCCGCCCCGCCCCGCGGCTCTCACCACCCGTTGACTTCGTTCTGCGCGTTGGGGCTGACGCCGAGCGCCAGCAGCCGCCGCACCTCCTCGACGTCCCCCAGCGCCGCCGCCTCCCGCAGCCGCTCCTGCAGCTCCTTCGCCTCCATCCCCGCGGCCGGGCTGGGAGCGCCGCCGGGCCGCGACGGGGGGACGCAATTCTGTGTGGCAACGCCGAGCGGGAGCTTTGGTTCCTACCGGCAGCGCCGCGTGCGGCCGGCCCGGCTCCGGCTGCGGTTCGGGCTCGGGCTGCTGCCGCTCCGTCGCCCGCATCCCCTCCCTTCCGAGCGCCGTGCCGCTCCGCCGCCATCGGCACGGCTGGCTTTGCAAAGGCGCCTTCCTGCGCTGCTCGGTTTGTCCGAGAGGAGTTCGGGAGAGAAGAAAGGGGTGAGAAAAAAAGAGCGCAAATCCCCCGAGCACCGCATCGCCAGGCGAGAACGGAGCGGGGCGGCCGAGAACAGTGAAAAGGAGGAGCCGCGGCTCGGAGTCACAGCCGGGGATGAGACCCCGCGGGGCCGGGCGGGGCAGCCCGAGGGCGGAGCTGCAGAGACGTCAAAACACAAAACAAAACCCGCGCCCCGCCAGGAGGAGCGCTGAGGCCGGGCGCCGTTCGGCCGAGAATCCCGCCGCCCCGCCCCGCGCAGTGCATTGTGGGCCGGGCGAGCAGCGCAGCCGCCATTTTGTCTGTGTCAGTTCGGCGCGGCGCGGGCGGTCGGGGCGCGGGGCCTCGAAGTGCCGGACGCGATGATTTCGGCCGCGCAGCTCCTCGATGAGCTCATGGGCCGGGACAGGAACCTGGCGCCGGACGAGAAGCGCAGCAACGTGCGGTGGGACCACGAGAGCGTGAGTGCGGCGGGGCCGCCTCCGCCCTCCTCCTTCCCCTCCCCCCAGGGCCGGGCCCGGTCGGAGCGGCGCGGCGGGCGGGGCGTCCCCGCTCCGTGCGGGGGGAGCAGCCCGCGCCGAGTGGTCGAGAGCCGGAACCGGAGATCCGGGCGGGGCGTGGGGAGGCCGCGGCTCGGGCGGGAGTCCTGCGCGCGGCGCCGTTAAGCGGAAGCGGGGCGGCCGTTGGGCCCGGCGGGGCGGCGGCGCGGCCACAGGCCGGCAGGGCGGCGCTCAGAGAGCGGAGCGGAGCGGGGCTCCCTTTGTTGGCACCGCGGGGCTCCGGGGCTGAGTGCGGCCGTCCCTCGGCTTTCCTGCAATAAACGACGCCGTTAAGGCTTGTCGCGCGCTCCGGGGAACGCTTTCTGCGGTAGAGCCGATCGTTAGCGAATGGTGGCTTTTACTGCCGTCCGTCCTAGCGGTATTGCCGAGTGATTTCCGTAAAGAACAACTAAAACTGAAGCCCGGCAGTGATGACAGAGCTCCTGAAGGCATTTCTCTGGCAGAGATGTGACCTGTGGAAATACAGCTTTATTTCTCCTTCGCAATGCAGTTCTGAGCTATGATGCGTGCTTTAAAGGAAGTGCCACAGTTAGGATGTGATTCCTGACATGTGTTTGGTGTCCCTGTGGGTCAAACTGCAGAACACAAACAGTTGTGCTCTATGGGGCTCCTCCCAGCTCAGAGCTTTCTCTGTACGGATTTAAGTTGGGAGAAGTGCTCCACTGCTGTCCTCAGCTGTATCTGAGTGGCAGAGGCTGGAATGTGCTGTTTTTCACCCAGATGTGTGTTGCTGAAGGTTGGTGGGTGTGCGTTCCTCCCAGTCTGTGAGATAAGGGCCTTTGCTGTGTGCCTTAGGCTGCCCGATCCCAGCAGCTTGTTGGTTTTTAATTTCTGCTGCATGGATAAGTTGTGCGTGTCAGGAAGGGAGCTGTTAGTTCAGGAAGTATTCACAGCATTCTTGAAGTCCTTCTGCACTTCTTAACCAAACATCGTTGTTCAGTTGAGTGTTCAGTTATGTGTTTTCTTTTGATTCTGGACCCAAAATAAAAAGGGGATGTTCAGCCCTGGAGATACCGAGCAGATGGCCTGAGCCACGTGGGCCCAACTAGAGTAGTGAAGGGGATGGTTTTGGTTCATTTCTGAAGGTGAGGAACACTTTGTGTTGTCTTTAATCAGGTTAAGATGACTTTGTCTGTAAAAGAGAAATTTATTTTTTTCAACTTTAGGCTGAAGAGGTTGACTGTAATGATAGGAACCTCTTTAAGATGCCATTCAGCTGTTTGCATGTGCTCTCCAGAAACAGGGCTGCATCCCTTCTTCAGTGCTGGATCCCTCCCTTGTCCCTTCTGTGAGGTGCAGCCTTCATCCCTGTGGGAGCTGCTGCTTTGTTTGCACACTCCTGCCCTTACTGATGAGATTCATGGGGCCACCACCGAAGCAGTGTTTTTATGGGCGCTGTAGTCAGTTGACAGGTTTGTAGCAGATATTTGCTGGTGTTAAAATATAAATTTTACTTTAATTCCTTGCATCCCGGAGAGATCTAACTTGTAATGCTGGCATGTTTTGAAAGTCAGCAAATGCAGGTAGGATTCAGAGAGCGGCACGCATTCATCTGCTTGAGTGCTGTTCTGTGTACATGTTAGGATCCTCCCTGGTCAAACTACACAGCTGTCAACAGGTGACCTGTGTGCTGTCAGTGTCTTGTGCTCTCATACCAAAACTTAGAGTTTGTGTCATGTTTTCAGTTAGGGAAAGTTACCAGAAGGAGCTCATCTCTGTTTCCTTCATCATTTGTAGGTTACACGTGAGCAGATACAGAGATGTGAGGAAGATGCAGTGAAGTACAAGATGGGAACGGGTTGTGTGGAAGCCCCTGAAGTGCAGTGATAGCTGAGTGTTTGTTTGCAGTATTAACAGATCGTGTTTCTCATTACAAAGCCTGTTGTAGAGCTTATGTTCTTACTTTGAGGCTTTCCAGCAGCTGTATGTTTCAGGAGTGCTGGGTGTCCTTGGGTAATCAGTTCTACATCTGGCATAAAGGTATTCTGTTTGGGTCAGCAGGAGCTCACCAGCACTGCATGCTGTTGTCTTGCTGCCTGTTGCAGTGCCCATAGGTGAGGTCTGCTCCTGGAGCAGCGGCTAAAAAGCTTCTTCAGTTCGAGTGTTCTTATGTGTACTGGTGCTGTGGGAGCACTGGTGGTGCGAAGCATCTCCTGTGCTGCCTTGTGATGTCCTGCAGGAAGCACTGTGTGTCAGGAGGTGGGGGGCAGGTGGCTGGGAGCAGTTATCCCTGATAGGAGCAGTATCTCAAGGAATAGATGCTGTATTTAAAATGCTGTTTGACCCTACTACCTGTTTGCAGTCTGTTACGTGTTTGTTTTTTTTTTAATGCCAGAACATGTAAGTTGTTTTGCATGGAGGTAGAATCTCTCATTCCTTTTTTTTTTTGTTTTGTTTTTATTAGCTTGTTTTTGTTTTGGTTTGTTGGCTTTGGAAATTGGCTGAAGTGTCACTTGTTAATTGTTTGCTCAGGTACTGTGCAGTACTGTTGCTTTTCTTCCATTCCTCAAATAGGGCTATGGTTATAGACATTTTTACTGACTGTTTTATTTGGTGCCCCAGTGGCCTAAGGTAATGACAGGAGAGGTGTTCAGGTTGGGTAACTGTGGGTATTTTCATGGCCATTTTCATGTTGTGGGAGGCTGGGCTGGGCAGTTCTGACCTCCACAACCAGATTTGCAGTCTATGATTAGTGTGGAAAAAGAGAGAGGACTGAGCTGATGGGGACAGCTGCTGGCCCTGGAGATACAGAGAGGTGGCTGCTGAGGGCAGGTTTTGGTGCTCTCTATTCACCCTCATTTGTTAAAATCCTTCCAAATGTAATTTAAGGAGTACAGTGTCGCTGCTCTGTGTCCAGCATGTGTGAGTGAGTGCTGGATCAGACTGTAATGTACCACATCAGTGATGGCTTCCCTTGGTGTGAAATGTTTAGCATTAAGAGGTACCACCAGCACAATGGGAAGCAGGCGTTTTGGGGGCGTGTTGTCATTAACTGTGGTTGTAGTGTTTGCTGCCACCACGTAAAGCAAAGGTAGGGCTGGATGTGGGTGAAACTTGGAGAAACGTTGCAGACTGTACTAAAGGGGAGTTTTACTTTGTAGCTTAGAAAATAGAAATAATTACCAAATGTCATCAATTCGCGAGGAAAAAGAAATGCTGCTTGTTTTTCTCTCACCTGACAGGTTTGTAAGTACTACCTTTGTGGCTTTTGCCCAGCTGAATTATTCACAAACACCCGCTCTGATTTAGGTAAGCACCCGTGTTGTTTTGTTGCCATTTGGACTTATTGCCATTTGTAAACAGCTTTACTGTCAAAAATGGTCATTTTGGAAATGACCATTCTTAGAGTTGTCAGTGACACCATTTATTAACAGTACTTATTCCAAATCCTGCTTCTAAGTGGAGAATTTAATAATTTTAATTTTACGGTGTGAATTTAATAATCGGAGGTGGAGTTGCTCCATTTCTTTACAAGTGTTGTCTCCTACTTGGATTCAAGCTGTCTGGGCAGCGTTTGAACTTAATGTTTTCAAGCTTACTTAACCTAAGAGGAAACCCACTGAGGAAGGTGGGAGAATTTGCCTGTGGCTGTGCTTCGTGGTCACACATCTCCTAATTCTACTCTAACGATAAATATTTTAATTGGTCTTTATTTTAAAGAACAACGCCTGAAGTTTAAGGAAGTGCTTTAATTACATTTAATATCTCATTTTACCTTTTTTTAAACCGTATTAAGGCTACACTACTTATTATTTTGTGTAGTTTTACTGATGTAGAAAAGTCTGGTAATTATCTTCTATGTGAAAACTTTACACATCATTCAGAATTTCCTTTGGTTTTCTGACACGGAGCCACATTGGCATTCTTCCTGAAATGTTTCTTTCAAACTCCAAGCAAAAGAAGCAGAAAGGTGTTCTGTATAGATGTGCAAACAAATTCTGATAATGTGTTTACAGCATTCAAGAATGCAAGCTTAAAATTTATATGTGGTCTTTTTAGGTCCTTGTGAAAAAATTCATGATGAAAATCTACGTAAACAGTAAGTATGTTGTCACTGTGTTAATGCACAGTGCTTCCAGTGTGCTTGAACTGTCCTATAAACAGGCTCTCCATGAAAAACTGACTTCTTACGCTTTGTATGAACATTTGTTTATATAAATTGTGCAGTACTCTGTTACCTTCAGCAGAAGTTTGAGATGTGGCAGCAGATCATTGTTTCTTGTATGTTAGGAAGTGATGTGGGCTTTCATTTAAACAATGTCTCTCCATACAGGTATGAGAAGAGCTCTCGTTTTATGAAAGTGGGCTATGAAAGAGACTTCCTGCGCTATTTACAAAGCTTGCTGGCAGAAGTAGAGCGCAGGATTAGAAGAGGCCATGCTCGCTTGGCGCTGTCACAGAACCAGCAGTCTTCTGGGGTGAGTCTGGAAGAATCATTGAGGCAAATAATTTTACCTCGAAGATGAAAACGTTACCTGTTTACTTTGTGTCCCCAGGTGACCCAAGAGATGCCCACTAGATCAGTCACTTCCCATGGTAGCCTGCCTAGTGGCATTGGACAGGCCAAGTGGCTGCAGTCAGCCAGCAGGAATCCCTCTCTGCTTTCCCCAGTGCTGTTCTCTCAGATCAGTACTCAGTCCCCTCTCTGGGACCATGAATCCTGTCGAGTGTTGTCTTCACCCTGTTAAACCTCAGCTTACCTTCTATCCCAGTTAGGCATTTGACTTTACACTGCTGTTTTTGTGGGCTATGGCCTCAAATGCTTTTGTTGATTTTGAGGGGAATTGAATAGAATTTGCTTCACTCAGCAAGGAGGGCACTGTGTCCAGGGGTGTTTTGTGTTAGACCAGTCTACTCATAGCTGTAGAGGTAGGATGAGGCCGTTCCCGAAGTGCCTCTGGAATATAAGAAGACACAGTTGGTGTGTTTCAGAATTTCCTGCTATTTGTTTTTACTTAAATAAGTGATGCCTTTGTATCCCTTGGCAGGCAGCGGGACCTACTGGTAAAAACGAAGAGAAGATTCAAGTATTAACTGACAAAATTGATGTACTACTACAACAGGTGAGTTTACGTTCTGTAACAGATCTCTTAATTTTGTCATTTGCTGAAAGGTTTTAGCTTGTTTTTTGTTGTCCTTCAGATTGAAGAACTGGGCTCAGAAGGGAAGGTGGAAGAGGCACAAGGAATGATGAAACTTGTTGAACAATTAAAAGAAGAGAGAGAGTTGCTGAGGTCTACAACTTCAGTAAGTAACACGTTGTTAGTTCTGTCAGGTGGGATTCCAAATGTGGTGTAACATTACATTCCCAGTCCCCTTGTCAGTGGTGCTGTAAAACAGGAGTGCAGGATTGGACAGCAGCATGGCATGTACACGTGTTACTGTGTGCTGATTCAGTGCAGTGTCTTGAGTGTGGGTTTAATGCTTACAAGTTAGGAAATTGTTTACACTGCAGTCATACGGGTTTGTGTGCAGATTTTGCTAGGTCAGGTCTTAGTTAAACTTTGAGGTGTAGTTTCCTGTATTTAAGCAACTGAACACCCCGCAGCCATTTGATTTCTCTCTCCCAGTAGGACGGGAGTGGCAATACATGGCTTATTTGTATCGTGTTCATCCTGGGTTCAGTGCTTCAAACGCAGGCTGTGCTGTTAGGACCTGGAGCTTTTGTGGCAGTAACAACAGTAATAGTAAAGTTCCGAATGTCTTCGCTGTCACCTGTCTAACATTTGTTTTTCTTTCATCTAATATGTTCTTTTGCAGACGATTGAGAGCTTTGCAGCACAGGAAAAGCAAATGGAAGTTTGTGAAGTTTGTGGAGCATTCTTAATCGTAGGAGATGCACAGTCGAGGGTAGACGACCATTTGATGGGAAAGCAGCACATGGGTTATGCCAAAATAAAAGCTACTGTAGAAGATTTGAAAGTAAGCATGTCTTTAGTTACTGAATGTAAAAACTGCTTGGAGGCTTCCTGTGGTAAACAGAGGGCCGACCTGTGGACTTTCTCAAGTGTGTGAAAGACACCAGAAATGGTGCATGTAGAAGATGCAATAGAATTCTGCTCTCGGCATTTGGCTTTGTGCATGCACTGATGTCCTTGCTCGTATGTGATTGTTCTGTATGTGAGTGAAGAAGTAAATTCAGGTAGGAGTTTTGTGGCTGTTGTTAAGTGGCCTGCATTCTTGTGAGAGTTAGGAGGATAAAATCTCCGTGAGAGAGGATGCCAGTTTCAGGGGTTGTAGAAAATGCTTCTGTGTAGGCTGCCCTTTGTCAAAATGAAAGGTTAAGCTTCTGCATCCTGGGATTGTATGAAGAAAGTTACGTTAAATGGTTTTCCTTCAAAGTTCTTATTTTTCCCTGACTTATCTTGAAGGAAAAGTTACGGAAAAGGACAGAAGAACCTGACCGTGATGACAGGTTAAAGAAAGAGAAACAAGAACGAGAAGAGAGAGAGAAAGAGAGGGAACGAGAGAGAGAAGAGCGGGAAAGGAAGAGAAGGCGTGAAGAAGAAGAGAAAGAAAAAGAGAGAGCCCGTGACAGAGAGAGGCGTAAGAGGAGTCGCTCCCGGAGCAGGCATTCGAGCAGAACGTCTGACAGAAGGTGCAGCCGTTCGCGAGACCACAAGAGATCAAGAAGCAGAGAAAGAAGGCGGAGCAGGTACAGGAACAGAGTATTTTCACACAGCTTTTCTGAACGTTAAAGTCTTGTATGGGCCTGATCTGTCAGCCTGGGCCACATCAGTAACTTGTTAGCTTTGTTATTCTTCTCTCTCATTGAGAGCACATTTACTGTTTCTACGGATAAGAAGGTTTGGTGCACAGTTATGGCCTTCCCTGCATTTTTAGAAGTAGACGATGTCTTTGTGGTGAAGTGTTTGTACAAAGGAGCTTTGAGTACACTTGCTCCTGAAGGACAGTTGTTTTTTTTTTGTTTCCTTTTTCTTCTCTTCCTCCTCCCCTCCTCCCCTTAATTTTCCAAAGATTTCAATTCCTGATGGTTATTCTTAAGCTGCGAGGTTGGGTGTTTGAGATGAAGGTGGCAGTGTGAAGCCAGATCTTGCATACTGAGAAATATTTGCACACAGCAAATAGTTGTTTTCTGTAAACAGTGAATATATTGGAATATGGAAGTGGGTTCTGTTCTGTGAGTTCCAGCTGACATTGACATTTCTCATGCTTTCTGTGAATGTCCAGGAGTCGTGACCGGAGAAGAAGCAGGAGCCATGATAGATCAGAAAGAAAACATAGGTCTCGCAGCAGGGACAGGAGGCGATCAAAAAGCCGTGATCGGAAATCTTATAAGCACAGAAGCAAAAGCAGAGAGAGAGAACAAGACAGGAAGTCAAAAGAAAAAGGTATGTTTGTATGAAGGCTGAATTTGTATCAAATTCTGTAATTGATATTTTCCTGACATGTGAAAAGTTTGTAGTTTCCAGTCAGGGACTGAAACTTCTTTTTAGCAACAAATCAGAGCTGGTTCGATAAGCAGAAAGTGTTGTTGTAACTGATTTTGGAGCATTATCTAATCATTGTTAATGCCTGTGTGTGCATACATACACCCAGCATCCACCTCTCGTCTGTTACAGTAGGAATTAAGAGCTTACTACTTTGTCTGCAAGCTAAGTGTGCCGGGGTTTAGATGTGTTTTAAAGCTTGTGGCCTGTTTACCTTTAGAAAAACGTTTGCACTGTGATGAGGTTTTTTTTGAATGAGTATTCTTCTGTTCTTACTGTTGGCAAATATTTTTGTAATTACCCTTTGCTTTCATGTGTTTCGTGACAGATCAGTAGTTGTTTCCACTTGTAGCATCTGCTAATTGTCTATTAGATGTCATTTCCTTTATTTTTCTTCAGAAGACAACTAAAAGCACTGGTAATCTATGAATGCAGTTGAAGATAAATCTTGCAGAACTCCTCTGCTCTAAAAGACAGTCCCATGCTGTCTCTTCCCCTGCTCCCCCCCTTGCTCCTTTCCTCCCCTCCATGCTCCTTCCCCCCCCCTTTTTTTAATGTCTAAATGAATTGAGATTCGCTCGGTCGATACTCAGGTGAGTCTCAAAGGAATG
Source organism: Lagopus muta (assembly GCF_023343835.1). Taxonomy (NCBI): domain Eukaryota; kingdom Metazoa; phylum Chordata; class Aves; order Galliformes; family Phasianidae; genus Lagopus; species Lagopus muta. The sequence continues at coordinate 10,064,823 of NC_064450.1, read as the reverse complement.
CCATGCAGTCCTCAACACATCACAGCACTCCATACAGCATGGTGGCAGCTCGCTGCTGCTTACCAGAGACTGAAGTTTCAGAAGGGGTCAGAAAAGAGCTATAGAAGAGGCTCTCTGCAATGAAAGGTGCTGCATGCATGTTACCTGGGCCTGTTTGCTCTAACCTTCCCCATAGTTACCTGGTCCAGAGCCAGTTCTTGTAGAGTAGGTGATGCTTCGCCTTTCCATTGCCTGATTTTCTTGGACCATTTTGTTTTTTTCTGGTTTATACCAGTGCATTTTTAGCATTGATTCTTTTCTCAATTTGCTGTGCCCTTTATTGGCGAGTGGGCTTTGTTTTGTTTTGCTGCCTGTTTGTGGGCAGAGGAGCCCATGTCTGGTGTTCAGGTTCAAACCCAGTGTGATAGTTTGTATCTTTCCATTCGTTCCTTTCTTCCTACCCAATGCTGTGCCTTTTTCGCCTACTTCATGAATAGATTGTGCTCTTCAATGTTCTGTGTCTGTCTGTGCATATAAATAGCTCGTCTTGTTTAAATTTGCTATATTTTGTAGGGCTTATGGCTTTTCAGTTCTTTCTGGCATCTTTTCATAAGTAGAGAGGCCAGTAAGCTTTCTTCAGCATATCAGGATTTCCAGTTTAAACGTGGCTGATTTCCTTGCTGTCCATTCTGTTTGCTGCTTGCTACCTTTTTCCTCTAGAAATGAGCTGTGATACCACTACCACTTCCCACTGATGGGGAAATCAGTTACACTTTGTTTTTCTGACTGTAACGTGTAGAAGTATGAATAGGCCTTTGAGAAGGACTGTAATGCTGCAGAGCTTTGTGCTTTTCTGTCCAGAGGAATCTTTAAAAAAAAAAAAAAATTGGGAGGACAGTTGGTGTTTTTTAAGAACCAAGTGTCGAGTTGTGCAGTGATGCTGTTGACACTGTTGCATTCTCATGCTGCTGTTAACTGTAGGCAGTTAATTCAGCAGTTTGCTGTGGATGTTCATGTGTCTGCAGTGTGAGGCTGGCTGCTCACTCTGGCAGCCTTCACTCACTGCTCTGTTGGACATACTGGCTTCAGAATGGAGTTGTCTTTATATACACTGTTGATCTCCGATTTATACAAGTAAGCAGCAAAGGCCTGACTGTAACACATGGAGTGCCTTTCATCTTGAAGTCTCAAACAGCTTTTTGAACATGAATCTAGCAGGAAAAAAAGACAAGGCACAGACCCGAGGCTTGCCTACTGTTACACATTAAATCACAACCAAGCTTTGAAAACTCACAAGTCCTGGCTTTTTGATGGCTAAAGTGCTGTGGCCTACAGTGACCTTCATGGTTATATGAGGAAGTGTTTGAAATCTGAGGCACGTTATTTCAAACTGCTGTTTCAGGAGCAGGGAAACATCTGCTAAAGGAGAGGCAGCTGCCAACCATAACCACCAGTTGAGCATGAACACAGCTGCTATTTATGTAAGCTAATCTCAGCATAGGTGGCATAAATAGTTGGGGGGGGGGGGAAAGCTTGTTTGAATACCTTCATTACATGAAGGATCAATGCTGGCATGTGCCACCAGGCCACTTCTACTTGGCTTATCTCCTGCAATCTGGATTCATGAACTTGTGTAAAAGTCATTGATTTGGTGCTTGTCTTCTTGTTAGTCATTAAACCTCAGTAACGTCAAAGCACTCAAACTGTCAGTAAGAGGATATTGTGTTTAACAGGCTGGCTTTCATTCTCTGGGCAGTAAAACTGTTTGCAGTGTCTTGGTAAGAATTCTTACAGAACGTTACAGTTTCCCACACAAACAAATAGGAAAATGTGCATGTGTTGAATCAGGAAGCAGAGTCAATGTGTGATTATACACAGTAGATCACAGCTCAAATAATCTATGCGGAGTACCAACAGCAAGCTAATTGTATGTGCTTATTCAACAAAACCCAAGTCTTACTGATGGGGAACGCAGTGAGGGAACACAACTGTTTGCAGATACGCCAGGAGCGGGAAGAATTGCAGTTGGTTGAACTGTTGGTCAGTTCTGCTTGGCAGCTGGGAACTCTGCTGGGGTAGAACTGCTCTATCATCAGAGGGGTTAGAGGAATGCCACAGGTTAACAGTCATTTTTAATCTCAAACAATTATCCCTCCTGACCTAATTTGAGAAACCAAGACAAAACAAAACCCTGCACACTGCACATCCATAGGGCTATTAAGATCTGCCGTATCTACATAGGACAGAAGATAAGATTATTGGACTGACTACTAGTCCTCTGCGGGGAAACAAGACTACTATTCCTCAGTGGATCTACGTGTGCATCGGAGATACCTATAAGACACAAACAGAAGACTTTGTAACAAGGTTAGTTAGAGTGCCATCTACCTGCGGAGTTGCAAACGGAGGGCAGGCAGAAGGGCGTCGCTCAGAGTGCCGTGGCACCGCGGTGCTGCGTGCGGCGGCGCTGCTCAGCGGAACCCAGTAGCCGTGTTTGTAGGCAGCTGCCCTGTTGCTGTGCGGAGGTTCCCCTCCCTCTGGCCGTGTGTTAAAAGCAGCGGAGCTGGGGTGATGCTTCTCTCCTGAAGCTTAATTTCTGCTTTGTCTTCTGAAGTACAAAAGTGTGTCATGCCAGCCTAGGTGGTAATGCTGTTTAAAGTAACTTTTTCAGAGTGTTCGGTCTGTGCGCTCCTGTTTTGGGGATGGATTTATGTGTGCCTGTGTTTGTTTGTTTTAATTGCCCAGGCAGCAGGGAGCAATTGGAAAAACGAGCATGAATGTTCAGTGTGGTAACATCTGAGAGGTGGTTCTTCTGTTTGGATTTTTTTCTCTCTGAAGTGCCTTTACAAAGGGTTGAATATTACGATGTGTAGTAATATGGGAAGAATTGATATTTTATTAAATTTGCAAACACAGAATTTACAGACGAGGCACACAGCTCTGCTACTGAGCGTTTTTCTTTCTATGGAAATACTTTATTTCTGGCTTCCTTCCTTCTTGAAGATGACTAAAGAAAAGATGCATTTCCCAGCAGGTAGCGAGCTCCTCAGTGCCAGCCAGCTTTCTCACTGATGATGAAACTGTGGGGTCGTTCCCATTTTGCTCTTCCTTTGCCTTTGGAATACGGTGCTTTTTGTGTACCATCCAAACTGTTTCCAAACTGAGAATCAGTAATGCTGATGTGCACACAGCTGCTGTGACGTGCTGTCCAGTAAAGTTAACTTTGATCGTTATGTGATCTTCACCTTCAAAGCTAGCTGTGCTTAAGACTGCTTGTTTCCTGAATGTTTGATTGCTTGGGGTTGCTGATTTTATTTTTTTTTTTTTTAACTGGGCAAAATAATGCACTCATGCATCACCCCCATGCGTCACCAATTAAAGCTGGAGACAAGAAAGAACCTCTAACAAGTGAGGAAGCCCGACGCCTTTCTGCGCTGCCGCAGTCGCTGCGTTCCAGCAGACAGCTGTGCTGCTGCCTCTGTCAGCTCTGTCCCCCCCGGCACCCCCAGCCTGTTCTGTCCCCTCTGACACTTTGTGGTACCCTGTCCCTTCCAGGATGGTAGCTTGGAGACTATTTCTATGACTTTGAGTATTAATACTGTGATTGTAGGAAATAATTGTCTGGTTTTTTTAATTTTTTTTTTTTAATGCAATGTATTTCACGTGTGCAATGTTTGTTTTTACTTTGAAATCCATGGTCAATGTCTTCTTTCATGGCAGAAAAGAGGGGATCTGATGATAAAAAAAGTAGTGTGAAGTCCAGTAGTCGAGAAAAACAGAGTGAAGACACAAATACAGACTCGAAGGAGAGTGATACTAAGAATGAGGTCAATGGGACCAGTGAAGACATTAAATCTGAAGGTGACACTCAGTCCAATTAAAACTGATCTGATATGACCTCAGATCAGACAGAGGTAAGTGCATTATTTCAAACTTTGATTAGGGCTTTTTGTTACTGTTTAACAGTGCAGCGTAAGTATGCACAGATGAAGATGGAGCTAAGCCAAGTAAGAAGACATACTAAAGCACCTTCTGAAGGAAAAGACAGTGTAGTCCTGCAAAACATTTTGAGGTACATTGTTTTGTCTCAGCTATTTTGTAGCAGACTCGTGCCCCATTAGTGTGCCTCTTTGGGACATATTGTAATATAGTCACCATAGAAACAGTAATTATCCTTTTTTTATTTTTAGGGATTTTGTTATCGTTTTTAAAAAAAAAAAGTTGAACTGTTTTTGTATTTAAGTCCATATTGTGTTGGTACATCAGCAGAAACTTTTGCTTTAATGCTTAATATTTGAGGCACATGTTGGACTACTTTGTTTTTATATAAACTGCTAGTATTTCTTTGTCAAGGATGTTTCTAGTTTTTTTTTGCTTTATTGCCTTGCATTCTAATGCAGTTTGTTCTGTAACTCGAGAGCCAGTAGCATTGGATTGATGGAAGTGTAGGGTTTATGAATTATTGCAGCTGACTACCATACCTCACACAGCGTTGGTGTTGTGAGCGGCCCATGAAAAGCCAAATTAAAAATCAAGGATTCAGTCAAACTAAGCAGGTACTCATGCCAGGTACTCCTTTCTCTACCCACATCCATGTTTGAATGCTGTTGCCTGTAATCTTTAAGCTTACTGTTGTGTTTTTGATTTTCAAGATAGTGAGAAGGACTTCTCGTGTATTGTGTGAATACTGTAAATCTGATGTTAACAGAACGGGATTTTCTTCCAACTGTGTGTAGGGATGCAGAGGTGCCCAGAATTAGATATCTTTAAAGAGTTAAAAATGCAATAAACACTACATAATAACCGCCTTGTTACTTTCAATGCAATTCAAGTCTTTAAGAGGTATGTGCTTAATATTTCCTACTGCGTAGGAGAGTTTGTGATCAGCCGTAGCACAGAGAGGTGGAATGGCTGATGCCACGTTTGTAAGGCAAATAGAAATACAAGTCAGATGCCAGAAAACTGTTATGGTGTTCGTGGCAAGAGTGTGTGCTGAGAAAGTATTTGCTGGAAACCAGGTGGCTAAACATGAGGAAATGCAGATACTTGGAAGCTTTCCCCCAGCTCCTGACATTCCTTTACCTGAGGTTTCCGTAGTTGCATTCCTGAAATAAGGAACTAACAGTGGAGAGTACGGCTGATAAATGAGTTTCGTGCAACAGAAGCTGTTAGTACAGCTTGGCTGTCTGTGCTCAGAAACCTGGGACGCGTGGTGTCGGTCGTGACGCCGTTACTGCTGCTAAAGCCAGTGCTGCTCAGTGTCGACATCTCTGTAGCGTTAAGATGCAGCTAACAGCTGGGCCAGGATAGAGCTGCTGAGCAGAATGCTCTCTGCGCTGCCTAATTGTCTGCTCTCCCAACGTTTTGCATTGCAGGACTGCTACGTGAAGAGTCTGCGAAGACGGCGGCAGACAGCTTAACGTGAAGATCTGCTTTAAAATGAGGTGAAAGAAAGCTGTAGTGGCGTAGAAAAATATAAGTTGAGTTAGATTTTTTTTTTTATAAAATTAAATTCAGGACTGGTTTTTCCTCCCAGAGCTCAGAAAGATGTGTTGATAGCATATATGCTACTAAGAATATAAGTCCTGTATCCTTTTTTTTTTTTTTTTTTTTTTTCCTTTAAGTCTTTTTAAGATAAGAAACCAACATAACCTGAACACATGGCTTGCTCAGTGTTTAATTGCAAGTTTTCATTCTTGGACTTTAAAACACAAAAATAAATGTTTAGTATTTGTGTGAATCGAACTAAAACGAATCCCATTTTTACAACTAAGGTATTCCTAGCTTCTTGATATATGAAAAATGGAAATAAAGTATCTTTGAATTTCTGTTACAAATTTGATGGTCTCTGTCATTAACATTTAGTATTAAATAAGTTTTTCTTTCCTAATAAATCTGCTTGTGTCTTCAAGCTTAGTCTATTAATTGGATGTTCAGTTGTTCTGTGGTTTGGCATCCTGACACCACTTTTATTTCTCATTTAAAAATGTACTGCTATGTGATTATTATTATTTTTTTAATTGTCTTTTTCAAAATGGTGATGAAACATCAAACTGGTTCTGTCCCCTGTTATCCTGCCCTCTCCCTGGGCCAGGGACCTGGGCAGGGAAACATCCCTGCTTTCAGTGCAGTGCAGGTCTGTAGCACTAACAGCAGCGGTTGGAAGAACAGAGACTTCTGTAGCTTGTTTCAGTTGTTGTTAACAACTTTATTGTTCAAAGAAAGCAAAAGGAAATAACCCTGAAGTAGTGTGCCCTAGAGTTTATCAAACTGCATAAAATATACAAAAATATTTCTCTGAATGCATAGACTTCTTATCACAGTCAAATCGCAATTAATGTTTTAGTCTCCTCTCGTTAACAGTTACTCCTTGTCAGAACTGGAGCAAAGAAAGCTTTAAGACCAGCTGCTCCTACAGCTGCACGTTCAGTAATTAGTAGAGGCAGTCTTCACAGTGATGTCCTAAATACAGGAGCTGGAAGCAAGTAACACCCAGTGCAGGTTTGGAGCAGTTATTGCACATCGTCTGAGCTAGTCTGCAAGTTATCTCATAAAGATGAATGTGTAATGCTATGGTGAAAGTGCCTTTCCTAAGAACAAAGTGGGAGCCCAGGGTGGGAATTCCTATTTCATAGTGTGTCTTTAGCTTACGAGGAGCCGGGTCTGGGCTTCAGCTCCTGGACCGAGGAATATTCAGTGCATTCATAGTGATAGGGAACAGGGGAAAAGGATGGCAATTGCTTTCAGTCCACTAAGCAGGAGTTTTAAGCCCAAGTAACTTAATGGGAAGCCTGAACAGCAGAGTCTCAGCTGCCTCTTGGCTGCTTTTCTCTGAAATGGGTGCTGATAGTGGCGTCCCTCCCAGGGCCCTGCACTGCACAGTGGTGCTGGGAGCCAGCATGGGCGCAGGGCATCGCGCTGCCTGCTCGTGTCTGAAGGCAGCAGGGTCTGCACCACAGGGACAAGGAAAAACTTCTTAAAACTGTGCTACTGCTGAGGTGCAGGGGTGGTTGGAGTGCGGGTGCCTTGGGCCGGCTGGCACAATCCCCAGAGCAGTGCTGCTGCCTGGTCCTGTCCCCGAAACACTGCTTTAATACCACAGTGTTTGTTACTGTCTGTGTTACTCCTGCACTGCAGGCCTGGGCCTGAAGGGGGGTATGCAAGCCTGATTGTCTTTTCCATCACTCCTGCTTGGTTCAAAGAGGGGGAGTACTCTGTAGAATTTCTTTGCTGCCCTCTGTTGCTTCATACAACTAAAGAACTTAACTGCATGGGAAGCATGTGATCTTAGTATACAAATGAGGTATCCTGAATTATCTGGATATAGTACCAAGTAAGAAAAATAAAAGCAAAGGGGATATTAAATACCAAAGACATTATTAGTTCAAATATTAGCCCTAGCAGTAACTTAAGGTTCCCCAGATGCCCATTTACTGCCGCCCCGGGGCAGCAGTGTATAACCGTCGTGCTTCCAGGCTGCAGGTGGCACTCAGTAGGTCAGCTTGGAGGCTCTGCTGTTGTAGCACGATCTCTCAGTCAAAGCTGGTGCAGCATTTCTGAAGGGAGAGCTGTCGCTTCTCACAAGAACCAACTCCAGCTCTTGGAAGTCCTGCAGCCTGGCGACATCCTTGTCCTGAGAGAGACAGAGCACACTGCCCTCAACATAGCTGGCTGTACTCGGCACGTACTTAGATTAGCTAAAGAAAGTGAAAACTAAAATTGGGGAATGCAGATGCGATGATAGGAATACGTGATGGACAAAAGCAGCCCTGTCAGTACATGCTCTCAAAGCATGGTTTTGTTCTCTTGAGCCTTGTTATAATTTGGCTGTGTTTATGTAACTGAAGTCAGAGTTGGGACCAAACACGTTTCCTTTACAAACTGCAGAACTATCTTTGGACTGTAAGAAATGCTTGTTTGCTAAAGGCTTATCTATAAATTACGCAAGTACCAGTTTCTGGTATTTCTTCCCCTAATATTTTTCTCTTTAAACAAGCTAATACTGAAGTCCTACATGGCAACCGTGTTAGTACACTAATGTACCCTGATATATTAAAAAAGAAAATGGATCTTACATTCCGTGCACTTGAGGAGCTGAAATAATGGCTTCCTTTGACAATATTTTAAGTGAGGTGCAGGACCAGTCCAGTGTCCTTTCAGGTTTGTGAGCTTAAGTGGTTTTGTTTTTTAGCACGTCACACTTTGCTGATGACTCACAGAAATGTCTTTGCTGGTGCCTGCAAAGCACTCAGTCAGATCATCCCCCACTCCACCTCCTACCTTTCTCAGCACTGTGTTTGGTAGCTTCCTGATCCTCTCTACGTGCTGAGGATTAATGCCCAGCTCACAGCAGCTCACTCTGAGCAGATCTTGGTAGGTCAGCTCCTGTCTGTCCAGTTCAATTTCAATGAAGTCGTCGTCTCTGAGGTTCTGCACTCTCACCTTAAGCACGAGTTCTGATTTAAAACAACAAAAACTGATTAGTTATTTCCCTAACAAGTGGAGAAAACCAAACTACAGTATCACAATTATCTTTTGAGCTCAGGTTGTACAATGCAGTGTCTGTTGCCTCACTGCGCAATGAAGGGAAGCGTTCATTCAGAGCAGCTGCAGCTGAAGGGCGCAGGCTGACAGTGCTGGCAGTCTGACCCACCCTGCTGCCACCAAAGCACCGTGCTCTGTTCTGTGCTACGTCATATGTGAGGTTTTCTGTTGCTTAGTCATAACGACTGATATTTTCCAGGTGTAGAGGAATGGAGCATGCAGAGCATCACTGTGTTTAAGGTACAGTACAATAGCTATTCTTACACGAGCAGGAAGAAATAAAAGGTCTGTGTATCGTCTGGATTTGTGGCCAAAGAAATCAACATCCCCACAACATTGTGAAACTGGAACGAATCCTTAACTTCACCAGTAACAAAAACATGGAACAGGGCAACAGAAGGATGAAAATTGCCCTTTGTTACCTTTCATGTTGCATGGGAAAGTTCCACTAAAGAAGAAGGGCTGAAATGCAGGCGCAGGCCCAGGCGGTGGGCGGCTGCTCTGCGGCACAGCCTGGCTGGGTGCTGCCGGCACAAACAGAGCCGAGCTGCGTGCTGGGGGCTGGCAGGAGCTGCTCTGTAGCCCCAGCTCTGTGCATTCTGCAGCTGAGGGCACAGCCGGCAGGACGGGCAGCTGTGCTGCAGCAGGAAGGCTGTCCTCACTGGAGCACCGCGTGGACGTGCACACACTTTCAACCTGGGCTGCTGAGGAACAAGGACTGATTTCGCTCTGGGAAGCTGGAGAGATGGAAGTGCTTTCATTTGGAGATTCTGCTGAGCTGTGCGGGGGGCTTTCATCTGGACAGCTGTGAGGGAACGGCGGGGCGGCCGGACAGCTGGCAGCAGCTGGGGGGGTCACAGCGCTGACTCCTTGACAGTCCTTTTCTTCTGTGACTGAAGTTCAGCAATGGGGCATAGGGGGATAAAGAGAGAAAAGCCACTGTGTAACTGAATTCATCTCCCTCATTGAATACAGTGTTCATATGAAAGATACATCAAGTCCAAGGTAAATAATACAAGGATAACACTACATTTTAAGGATGCAACATCAGGAAGACAAGTGGCTATGAAATGAAAGAAAATCAAGAGAAACGCAAATATCTCTGAAATGTACTATTTAAAACAAAGTAGGAGAAGAAAAGCCATTGAAAAATGGCGTTTCCAGAAGTGCAGTTCCTGTTACTCCAGAGCTGACCAGTGGTATTTCGCTGTATCCCATTCTGCAATGCTTTAAATGCAGCACTGCAAATGGTTTATTACAGCCCACACCAGGGCATTAACAGCGCATCTCCGGTGAGGGGATGCAGCTCCAGGCCTCGTCCCGCCCCGCAGCCCTGCAGGAGGCCGAAGGAGGAGTTGGGAACTCGGCTCACAGTGAAACCACCGGGCGGGAGGCGAGCGGCAGGCGCCGTTCCCCGAAGCCACGGAATCGGATGCCGCGCGGGACGAAGCCCTACGAAGCGCGAAGGCGGTGCGGTACCTCCCAGAATCCTGCGGATGTGCGCTTTGGCCGTCAGCTGCTCGGCCAGCTGCCCCGCGCCCGTGGGGATGCGGCGGTCGGCGCCCGCGTCCAGCAGCAGCGCCACCACCGGCGCGTGGCTCCGCTTGCAGGCCCAGTGCAGGCAGGTCCTGCGGAGGGAAGCGGCGCCGTCAGAGCCTGCGGGGCGCAGCGCACACGGCGCGGGTTCCCGGCACGGAAAGGTCCTTCAACTCCGCTCCTACGGTTCTATGAACCCCTGGAGCCGCGCTTTGCCCCTCCGCGGTTCTCTAGCGCAGTGGCAGCGGGAGGAAGGGCGGCTGGGCATCTCGGAGCCGCCGAGCTCAGCGTTTCTTTCCGTGTCACTCCGGGATGCGGAGGAACCGCTCCTCGGGTACAGCGCGGCCGCGGCCCATCCCGCAGCACGGCATCCCACAGCACAGCACGGCCCATCCCGCAGCACAGCACAGCACAGCACGGCACGGCATCCCACAACACAGCCCATCCCATCCCGCAGCACTGCACAGCACAGCACAGCACAGCACGGCATCCCACAACACAGCACGGCATCCCACAGCACAGCACGGCCCATCCCGCCGCAGGCCCCTCGCCGCCCCTCACCAGCCGTCGATCTCGTTACGGGAGTTGACGTCCGCCCCCGCCGCCAGCAGCCGCCGCACCTCCTCGGCGTCCCCGAGCGCCGCCGCCTCCCGCAGCCGCTCCTGCAGCTCCTCCGGGCCGCCGCTCATCGCTCTCCCAGGCGCGGACCTTCCTCGGCGCCGCCACCCCACCCGCGGCCGCGGATCCCGTCACGGATACGCGGCGTTACGCGGGGCCGGGCGGCCGCCTCCGCTCCCCGCCGCTCCGCCGGGCCCCCGCCGCCCCGAGCCCGGCCCCGCGCTGCCTCCTCGCTGCCGCCGCCATTTTGTGCGCGGGGCCGCGCGTCGCCCTCCGGCCGTGCCGTCCCGCTACCGCCGCCCGGGAGGATCGGGGCCGGCCGGGACGCGGCGGCGCGTTGCCCCGCGGGCAGCTCCCGCTCCTTCCCGGCCCATCGGCGCCACGGCTCCGAGCGATCCCTGCGCCCGAATCCATGCGGTGCGGCGGCTCCCCGCGGCCACCGCTAGGGGGCGGTGCGGCACCGCCGGGCTGCGCTCCCCGCTCCGGCCCCCGCGCCGCTCCCACCCCGCGGAGCGCCAGGCTCTGCGCGGCACCGACCTCGCGGTTACACAACGCGCCGCTGCCCGCAGTCATAAGATTTCCTCCCGCGAGAAAGGCTGCAGAAGAGGATTAGGACTCAACGCTCCCGCCTGCCGCCTTTGCCCTTCCTGCTCTGAGTCTCGGCCCAGCCTCCCCCTTATTACCCTGCTTACTGCCGCTAGCATACATGCATCACAACCGAGCGAGGCTGAGAACTCGCCCTTCCCTCCCTCCTTTCCGCTCTGTCAGCCGACAGTCCGCCATCCCAACCCGCGTGTGATTTCTGCACACTGAGCAGCAGGTCTGTGTGCCCATGTTGCACCACAGCAGCTGTTGGCCATCAGCTGGGATCTGCACTCTGCTGCCCAAAAGACACCACGCAATTGGCTTCCTAAATGTCCCTCTGAAATGCCCTTGGCCTTCATCAGCAGCACACCGAGCCCCTGCTCTGAGCCAGAGGTGGAGGCACAGGAGGAGCCCAAGGCAGTGATAGTTGTTGGTTTCCATTGGGACTCATGGGTGCTCACCACCTGTATTCACCTCCCTTTGGGTATCGGTGGGAACAGCAGAACACACAGCAGCGCCAAGCAGAGCTGAGATGCGAGGCACTTGGACAGCTTGCGGCTCACAGCAGCCATCAGGGACCCGTCCACAGCTTTGGGCCATCCTTTGTCCTCAGAAATTTCCTGGATTTAATTGGCTAACTTGTTAGAGCTGCCTTTTTGCACACTGCTGGCTGGGGCTGAGCTTCTGCAAGGGTTCTTTTCTCCTTTTTTGGTGAAACCACCATCCATGCATTAGGTTTGAGCTCCTTTTTTCCTCATTTTTAAGGCTTATGAATTCTTTCACTCCTTCCGCATTTCAGGTTTAATTCCCCAACTCTTTTAACCAACTGCTCAGCCATTTAAAGTTATTATTAAGCACTGTTTCAAAGGTTTAAACCCCCAGTTCATCAGTGAGCATAGATACAGCTGTATTACTGCATTTGAAACACCCATTCCTCACCCAAAAAACATCTCTGAGGATTTTCACCAGCAGTAAGGTATTGGAAAATGCAGGGATAACCCAAAAATGTACCCATCACACTTAAAGCACAACTGCACACACAGCTATGAAGCCATAGAGCATGAAGGGGCGTGCAGATGGCAGGGCTGGTGGGGAATGAAGGAGAAACGAATTAAAAGCCAAGCCCAGTACTCACACTGGGCTAAGCAAACTCTGCCTTTCTTTTGCCCTAACCTCACAGCTCCTCCAACCGAGTAGGAACTGATGCACAGACGGTGGTACAAAGTGCTGGGAGAGATGGCAACTCTCATATTTTTCCAGCACGTTCTCCTCTTCCCTTCATTTTTGCTACATCTGCTCAGCCTGACCAATCCCTTCAAAAATCACGCAGATCATCTATTTGTGCAGTTGTTGATTTGACATTGTTCCTACCTGCAGGGCAAACAAATCACCTCTGAACAAACAGGGAACTGGACCCTGGGGGGGGTGGTACATCAGCTCAGGGACTTGCGGTTAAGAAGTCTGGTAGATTTTGATAACAACTGGAAATTGTTCAGTGGATTAGCGGCTGAAGCCAGTTTGGCTTGGAGCAGCGACAAGCCTGAGCTGCAGTGCGTGGATCCAAACTTCTGCCCTGGCTTGGGCCCAAAGCCCCCCCTAAGCTGAGCGGTGTCCAACCCAGAAAGCGAGCAGCCGAGGGGATCCCTGGCTTTTTGCCGGCCGTTCTGCCGCGTTCCTCCCTGCCCAGGCCTGAAGGCCCTTGCCTTGCTCTCCAGGGCCATGGAAGCAGCCTCTCAGGGGCACATGGGGCTCCTGTTCAGAGTCCTGCCTGCACCTTTGGAGCCAAGATGTTTCTGTGGGTCTGCTCCAAGTTCAGCTCCCGATGGCCTGTGTAGGAAATCCACGTGCTGTTAGCAAGACGCTGGAAACAGTTCACCTGCATTCACAAAGGCAGCACTAAGGTTTAGGCCTTGCCAGAGAAATCTTGTACCTGTGGGGCTGTGGTTCTGTCAGGAGATCCTGCCCCATGCAGAAGACCAGAGCAAGGCCTAGATTCCTCTTCAGTTGCATTTTAACCATCACAGAGGAAGCCACGAGTTATAACCAGTCACACTCGGGAGCTTTGCCCTGTGCCCTCCTCGCAGTGCTGAGGTGCAGCCAGCTGAAGCTACGCATCAATTAGAAGCTCTCCATTGACTTGGATGGGCTTTCTACCAGACGCTATTCAATTCCACAGAGTAATTAGCAAAGCTGTAACTAAAGAGGTCTCCATGGAGATTGACAGCATCACCTCTCAGCTGGTACATTCTCTGCCTCCTATTCTAAATTTGTTCTTGCTGTCTTCCTGGCTCTAATCCATAAGGTTTGCTAAATCTTCCAACGTTTGTGATACATCAAAGCCGTGGAGAGAAGGGCAAAGGCAACTGGGGAGGGAGCAGAGAAGGAAATAACCCGGTGCTATAAGGAAAAGAACAGAAACTGTTCAGACACACATAGCCAGAGTTTTGAGAATGGGATTAGGCAGAACAGCACCTCTGCCTGCCTGTCACTCGCAAATTCTTGCTAATACTTTAGGAGCTTATTGGACTCAGCACCAAACACCCAAACAGACTAATCTGTATTATAGACACATAATCAAAGTCACAAGGTTTTACATAATATATATTGGTGACACAAGAAGTGTTTGTTCGCATAATTTTGTCATCAAGATTAGCAGCCATGAAAGCCCCTACTGTGCACTAACCTGGTTTTCTATGGCCACTCCATTGGTATGCAGCGATTCCTCAAAGAAATCAGAAGGCACTGAGAAAGTGCAAACCAAGTACGTGCTCTGAAGCAGCAGCATGAGTAGATGGCAGAGCAAGGAGTGGGTTCAAGGTGGATAATAATGCCATATCAACAAATCTGATCATTTTAAAAATGAATTTGTTTTTGAAGTGCACAAAAGTGTATGGAAAGTCTGTTTTTTCCACTGCACACACAGAGCTGCTTGTAAGCACAGAGCTGCAGTCACAGCTCCAGCCGTGGGTAGCAGAGGCGATGTAAAGATTCTGCAGGCACACGGGTCAGCTCATTGTCATGCCTGAGGCACAGCAGAGCAAAGCAAAGGTCCTGTGAGGGTGCCCCACATCCTCCCATCCCACTCCAGGCAGCCTGGCCAGAGTTCACCCCTCTGAACTGAAGCGCCCCACAAGGAATCCCATTGCCCTAAGTGTCCCCACAGCCAGAGCTGTGCCAGCAGGACGCCTGCAGTGCAAACTGGCGCTCAGGAGGGCTGAGTTGTCCTCTGGGTTCGCCGCAGTCCACGCGTTGCTCCCATGTGAAGCTGAACTCGCTCCTGAAAGCTGCTTTGTGGAGCAGAGCTCTGGACTGCCTTCAAGCTGAAGAAAAACCAAGCACTGGGTGGGATCTCCGGAGGGGTTGGCTACAAACTCACCCCACTCTGCTTTGAAATCAGGAGAATATTTACCATCTTCATCCATCAGAGGAAAAACAAACAAACAAAAAAAAAAAAAAAACACACCCTCATTATGGAACACGTTTGAAACATTTGCCTCTAATGATGCTACAATTCCTTTGTACCTCACGACTCACAGAAGACCTGCTGTGTTCACCATTAAAACACAGCCTCAGCAATTGGTCCCAATTGGTCTGATAACACAGCAGCACAACACACCCAGGAATACAAGAGCTATTAAACCACAAGGATCTCTTAAACGTCACCTGCAGTTGCTGTGCCGTCACATCAGGGCTGCTTATCTCCAGCCCTGCCAGCAAACAGTGAGTGCTGCAGCTCATCAGGTCCCACTGCGCTGCAGGTGGACTCCTTGTGCTGCACACAGGGAAAGATTAAAAGGAGAACGTGCACTAATAAGCTGAAATAAGAATGAATAGCAATGGAAAAAAGCCACAAAATACAAACATCCTGTCAGCAGGGCAGGCAGGAGTCCCACACATGAAGACCCATGGAAGCTGAGCATCACGGCTTGGCAGGCAGCATCTGCCAGCTGTCTGTGTGCTCAGCTCCATGCCCTGTTTGTACCATTGTCTGCATTTGGTCACCATTGGGTGTTTCCAGTAGTGGTGCCAGTGGCCCAAAGCAGATGTAGGAGCTGCAGCTGGGGGCCTTCACCCAGGTTTGGGCTCCGCAGGGCACAGCATGTCATGGAGCTGATGGTGAAGGAGCACACAGAGCACTGCAAGCTGAGCAGCACAGGATCGAGGGCTGCTAAGACGCCCAGCTCTGGGTGAGGGGCTGCTCCAGGCACAGCCTGCACTGCAAGTGAGATCCGGGAGTGGGGGCGTGCAGCCAGGCAGAAGAAGGCAAGAACTCTGAAGCTCGGATGATTTTTGTCCTAATTTAGATTTAAACTCCAAAAAGACAAAGTTGACGATGAGGATTTCATGGTATTTGCAGAAATAGAAATAGTTCCATTTTGTGAACATTAGTTATTGTTTATAGCTGAGTTTTGGATACCAAACCCTCAGAGGAGCTCTGGCACTTCCAGGTTATCCATAGAGGCTCCCAGGGCCCTGAGCTGCTGCAGGTTGGAGGGTCTGGTGAAACCTCTGCTCTGCTGCAGCCGACTTTGCAAGAAGCACAGAGATGGGCAAATCTGCAGCAGTTTTATTTTACTTCACAGCATTGCAGCTCAGACCTCCTTCACTGAAGGGTTTGTAGCTTCCTAAAAGGAACAGCTCAGAGTGGTGATGAGATACTACCTGCACATGGAAGTTGCAGGGAATTCAGTACAAACTCTGGCTTTTCAAGGGGGAAACATGGGGGCTGGGGGCTTAAATTAGCAGCTCTTGCACAGCGGCTTAAAGCTGTGCAGCTCGCATAAGTCGACTCACATCACAAACAAAAGCAACAAGATGCTTCTCTATTAAATTAGGTTTTTGAAAAGCAAACAGTGCCCATGGGGTTGGAAGTGGAGTCTCATACTGCAGCCTTTCATGGCCGCCGCTGTGTGATTCTCAGCAAGTGGCTTCCTCCCAGCTATAAATTCCTTAAAATAAATAAGGAAGGTTGAATTAGGGTCACTTGCAGACTGAAGTGGGTCTGCACAATGGGTTTAATGATATTCATTAGCCTCCTACAGCAGTGCACGTGGAACTAAATTAGCTGACGTTCCTGGAAGGATGTTCCACACTCTGGTGAAAGATGAGCTGAGCCTACATCAGGCCAACGCTGGCGCTTTTATTCTGAGTTTGCATTCAGATAGAGCTGAAAGCAAGAAAATCAGAAGATCACCACTGAAATGCTGTAACGCCATAATGTGATGGAGAGCACAGCAGTAACAGCAGAGTGGCACAACCCTAAGCCACAGCAAATGATAACAAGCCCAAATGCAGCAACCAAAGACACAGAAACAAAGGAAGAAAAACCATTACCTTTAAAAAGCCTCAGGTACACAGAGCTCTCCAGCAGGATGCCCTCACCTCCTCCTGCCAGCCCTTAAATGAGGGCTGGGAAGGGGTGGATCCTGGCTCCATCCCTGCTGATCGATCAGGTACATTGCATGCAGCTGAGCTCCCCTGGCTTGGCTCTGTCTTCCCACCAGGTGCTCCATCACTGCTTCAGGCCCTGACTCAGCATTTCCACTACAACCACCAACAACCAAGGCATCTGTTCACCACTGAGGATCGCATCTATGGTGTACGCAGAACAGCAGTGCTGCAAGGCTGGTGCTTTTCTGTTTGCTCCCTTTGCCAGAGTGTCCTTAGGTGCTGTTATCCAGACTAACAATCTTGATGTAAGGCAGGATGAATGCATCCCCAACATTTGACCTTTGCAGTCTTTACAACCCCAAAATACCAGCTGCATGGCCTCCCTGAATTATCTATGGGATATCTGAGCATTACCTCAGAGAGACAGAGAGACAGGGTGGTGGAAAGTAGGCTCCTGCACCCAGCTTCCCGCATATCTCACTGATAACGGGTTGATTCTCTTCCTTTGTACCCTCTTTGCCTCTTGCAGTGCTGTTTCAAACGGAATAAACCTAGCAATAATGAACCATCATCAAACTGGCAATTGCTTCCTGCCCGGCTTACGTTAGCAGAGAAAGCAAATGATGATTAGTCGTATGTCTGCACTCAAAGATAAAACCCCTGAGCAGAAGCCATCTGCCAAGGCATAAAACAATAATTCTGGCACCGGCCTCGTCTGAGAGCAGTGCCATCAGCCCTCACCGAAACAGCGCAGCACAGGCCTAATGCTGAGCTCTAGCAGGTGGCCCATAACCCTATAATAAACTCCCTGACGTTATTGATTTTCCCCCCGAACCGATCCCTTTTGTCTAACTACATTAACTTCTGCTTACTGAGCATCTGCACGCTAGGCAGGGCAGGACGCGCAGCCATGGTGGCTCATTGTGGTGAGCAGTCACTGCTCTGAACGTGCCCCACACCTGTCCTGCGCGTGGTTGTCTGCTCACATGGCTCATTTCTGAAGCCAGAACCAGCACCTGTGGGTAATCACAGGGAACGCTGACAGGAATCTTAACTAGTGGCAATGTAAAATATGCTTCCATTGCTAATTACACATACAAATAGCCCCACAAATAGGTTCCAGGCACACCAGTGCATCCCTTCAGCCCAAATATGCCTCTGGAGCTCTCTGAGTCTAATACAGCCTTCGCTGTGATGTGCAAAGGTGCATCACACGATGCCTGCAATCCTGCCCTCTTGGCCAGCCCATGGCCAGGGCGGGTGTGAGATGGGCTGCTCTGAGCATCCCTCGTGGCCCAGGCTCCAAGCAGGTCCCAGCGGTGTCAGTGGGCGCCATGCAGCACTCACAGGGAAGACGTGGCCCTTTGCAGGTCCTGGGGAAACTAAAGCCAAGGCTGCAGAGTCCTCATCCATATTTCGCAGTGGGTTTGGAAGCAACGTTACTGCTTGAGACAAGAGCTTGGCCACTGTGCTCCTAAAGGGACCTGGCAGCGAGGCTCCCTCTGAGACGCTGAGCTACCTGCCGTACACACCGTAAGCTTTGTGGGCAGAATGCAGCACTGCTCCTTTCTGGATGACACAGAGGTTTTTTCAAAAGCACTTTTCCACTCAGCGACATTCGTGTCTGTGAGGTGACCAGGGCTGCCAAACGCCCATGAGCGGCGCTGGCGGGGCTGTGGAAGACGGGGCTCCCCGTGAGCTCAGCCCCCGATGCCCTCGGAGGCCTCACCGTGAGGCAGAGGCTCCTGCAGCCCGTTCCCGGTGCAGCTGAAGCCACGGAGCGCAGGGGCTCCCGGTGGCACAGCGCAGTGAGCGAGCTGCCAGCCGGCGGTGCTGAGCGATGGCCTGGAGAGGGGCCGCTGCGTCTGTGTGCTGTGTTTGTGTTGGCAAAGCGGGCTCCGAGTGGCTGCCGGCCCAGGCAGCACGAGAGGGCGAATTCGCAAGGGCCCCTTCACCATGGCAGAGATCAATGGGAGAAGGGAGGCTGAGCACTGCGGCGTGGCAGCTCCTGCCAAGAGCCCTTCCACAGTAACGCCAACAAACCCATCTGCCACCGCCTGGCAACTCCAGGTGAGGATTGCTCGTTTTGCCTCATAAATGCCATCAACAGCTTACTGTTCCTTTCAGAGCAGTTTAAAAAGCAGCACCTCAACTGTACTTTATCCCATTTGCCTCCTCAGATGGAAGGGGCCACAGCAAACATTGGATCAGCACTTGGCACGGTGGAGAGAGGCAAGGACATCCCACTGGAGCTTGGAAGAGTAAGATAAAGGGCAAAGAAATTATCATCAGTGAAAACAGCAGCAGTTAGGTCAGTTGTAGGTCACAGCCCCAACCAGGAGCCTGGGCATCCTGGGATGGATTTCAAGGCTGTGGTGCAGTGTCAGATGGGCATCTGTGGAGTGTAGAGTGGGCTGCATGAGGAATGAGCCCTCAGTGAAACCCCAGGGATGCTGGGTGCATTAATCACACAGAGCCCAGCCGACCCAGGGCTGTCTGTGTACTCGTGTCACCTCCTGGATGTGCCAGGCTGGGTCACGGCCTTTTGGTGATGTCCTGGCTGTGACAAGGCAGCTGACGAGAGTTATTCAGAGCCCTCACTGCTTCCTCCGACCTCGGGAGCTGCCTGCCCCCATCAACAGGAGATTTGTGGGGCTGTTGTCCTCACTCTGCCGGTGATGTTTGAGTGGCCAAGGGCTCCTTGTCCCTGCAGCAGTGGGACGCAGGGGGACACAATGTCTGTCCACGTCCATTGGATCCAGACAGGGTTTGATTCCCTATAAGGCTTCTTATGAAAAGGTTTGGCTGAAAGCCTGATTTCTCAGTTAACAGAAATCTCCTATGCCTAATTAATGTCAGTCCCATCCAACTGCCCCTCCAGATGGATACATCTACCCACTCCTTTTTTATCTCCGTCAGCCTGGAGCTGAATATATTCTCATGTTGAATATGAGAATACGAAACGTGGGTGCCAAAAGACACAAGAGGAGTTACCTGTTCTGTGAGAAGATCCCTCTGGATGGAGGTGGCCGTAGCAGGGCAAAAAACTGCTCTGTTTGCCACCAACATGCACCTGGTCCTTCAGAGCCCTGC